>NW_022589718.1:25979244-26399406 GCF_004348235.1 Phoca vitulina | reverse complement strand
CTGCCTTCAGCTCAGGTCATGATCCCAGGGTTCTGGGATCAAGTCCCCCATCGGGCTCCCTGCTCAGCGGTGAGCCTGCTTCTCCCTCTACCCCTGCCCCTCTCCCCTGCTCATGCTCTCTCTCTCACTCCTCTCTTTCTCTCAATAAATAAAATCTTTTAAAAAAACCCTTTTCTTTTGAAATAATTATAGCTTCACAGGAAATTGCAAAGTTCGTATAGAGGGGTCCCACTTACCCTTCACCCAGTTCCCCCCAGTGGTTGCATCTTTTTTTTTTTTTTTTTTTTAAGATTTTATCCATTTATTTGAGAGAGAGAGAATGAGAGACAGAGAGCATGAGAGGGAGGAGGGTCAGAGGGAGAAGCAGACTCCCTGCCGAGCAGGGAGCCCGATGCGGGACTCGATCCCGGGACTCCAGGATCATGACCCGAGCCGAAGGCAGTCGCTTTACCAACTGAGCCACCCAGGCGCCCCCCAGTGTTTTTTTGTTTTTGTTTTTGTTTTTTAAGTAAGCTCAACACCCAATGTGGGCTTGAATTCATGACCCCGAGGTCAAGAGTCATATGCTCTACCAACTGAGCCAGCCACGCACTCCTCTTATCCTTTTTAATATAGACTGAGTATTAGAAAGCTTTGTAAAAATAAATAAATAAATAAATAAATAAATAATTTTAAAAAAGAAAGCTTTGTATTCTTATTAGTTTATTTCTAAATATACTTTCATATTGGATAACATATGGTCTTTCTATGGGAAATAATGTCTTTCAATGTATACATACCAAGAGGAGTGTGATTTATGATTTGAGTTCATTCAACTTTACTAGTTCTGTGAAAGATAACTAACTTAAAAAATATTATATGTGCTAATGCACAAATGTTCTGA
Organism: Phoca vitulina; assembly: GCF_004348235.1. Taxonomy (NCBI): domain Eukaryota; kingdom Metazoa; phylum Chordata; class Mammalia; order Carnivora; family Phocidae; genus Phoca; species Phoca vitulina. The sequence goes on along the minus strand of NW_022589718.1, from coordinate 26,398,523 downwards.
TTTTTCTCTTGCGTTTTTAGAAACATTAAAGGAAATTGATGATGTCTATGAAAAATATAAGAAAGAAGATGATTCAAACCAGAAAAAACGCCTACAGCAACATCTCCAGAGAGCATTAATCAATAGTCAAGAATTGGGAGATGAAAAAATTCAGATTGTCACACAGATGCTCGAATTGGTGGAAAATCGGGCAAGGCAAATGGAGTTGCATTCACAGTGTTTTCAAGATCCTGCTGAAGGTGAACGGGCCTCGGATAAGGCAAAGATGGATTCCAGCCAACCGGAAAGATCTTCAAGAAGACCCCGCAGACAGCGAACCAGTGAAAGCCGTGATTTATGTCACATGACGAATGGGATTGAAGACTGTGATGATCAGCCACCTAAAGAAAAGAAATCCAAGTCAGCCAAGAAAAAGAAACGCTCCAAGGCCAAGCAGGAAAGGGAAGCATCACCTGTTGAGTTTGCAATCGATCCCAATGAACCTACATACTGTTTATGTAACCAAGTGTCTTATGGGGAAATGATCGGATGTGACAATGAACAGTGTCCAATTGAATGGTTTCACTTTTCGTGTGTTTCGCTTACCTATAAACCAAAGGGGAAGTGGTATTGCCCAAAGTGCAGGGGAGATAATGAGAAAACAATGGACAAAAGTACTGACAAGGCAAAAAAGGATAGAAGATCGAGGTAGTAAATGCCATCCACATTTTAAAAGGTTATTTGTCTTTTATATAATTCTTTCAGAATTTACTTTCGGAAAATGTTTTAGGGTAAATGCATAAGACTATGCAATAATTTTTAATCATTAGTATTAATGGTGTATTAAAAGTTGTTGTACTTTGTCTGTGACCTTAATTTTCTGCACTGAATTACCAAATATTTTAAACCAGGTAGTCTTTAGATCACCTGATGAAAGGAGCAGGGAATAGGGAGAGGGTGGTGTGAATATTATAAAAACTTCACAAACCATGCCTATTTCATTTTCATTTAAAACTACAATGCTGTTTTTTGGGTAAACACCAAAATTTTGCTAGCATTTTAGTTCTCTGGGCTTTAAAAAATTTAGGTACAGTTGGAGTTCTCTGTAAGCATTCAGATTATCTTGGGTAATTTACAATATGAACACTACACTTAGAGCTTCTTTCTCCCTAGCCCCATTTATACATACACTTGTTCATCTCTAGTCTTCCAAGAGTTTAAGGAGCTAGAGATAAGAATAATTTGGGATTCCATGTGGAATAATGTGCTCTTACTAGAGTATTTGCTGCTGTATTTTCCTTAGTAGCATTTTGATACACTGTCAGTAGCCCATTTGTAAATGCCTTGCTGCTGAATCATAGATACATTTAATCTAGTGCTTAATAAGGGAGTTGTGTTGTGTTTTGTTCTAATTGGGACAGGTAAGCGTAGTTAGGATACCAAAAATGGTGCCATGGGCTTATATTGGAAAATATGGGGTTATGTAGTATGGTTCAAGGTTGAGCAATTTAAAAAATGCATCTTATTTAATAACATTTTCCACGTAACCTGCTGCTACGATGCCTAGCCACAGGCCTGTCAGTGGGAAAAAGGGCATACGTTAGTCTTTAAATACTGCCTTTATGTCAAACAGGAGTTTAAATAGTTTTCTAGTGGCTACAGTTGATTTCTGTCCCAATCAGTGATTATATATTATTTTAAGTAATAGTGTATTCACTTTAACTTTCTGGTATTGGTGCTGTTTGATGTTTTCACGTTTAATGAACTAATTTTATTATAACAATGCAATTAATAATGTATTTGTAAATTGAATTTTCCAAGATTCTGATATTTTAAGGATAAGCATATTGATGGATATATGAACATCTATTCGGAGAATTTTTTGGTTTGGGGGAGGAGGCATCAGATTAACTAGTCCTTTAAATCTATGTGTAACATACTTTTTATTCCTCATTTCTCCCTAATCTGATGATCTTGATTCTTTTTGATTAACATGTGAAAAATTCTGTCTGCTTGTTTGGAGAAAAAAAAAAATTTTTTTTTTTCCTCTTCTAGCTCTCCTGTGTGACTTTTAGGCATGTTACTTCACCTCCTCTGGGTGTCAGGTTATTCATCTGTAATATGAGGTTGGCTTAAATATCTCTAAGGTTCTTTTGAGATCCGTAGTATTTGCACTATAGTGAGGATTTTAATAATCAAATGACTTGTTTTTCTCTTTTTTAAATTTTGTCCTTCATTCTGAGATGTGAAGACAGTTTAAAGGTGATCTTTGAGACAGGTAAATGCACAATATTTGATTAACTTCTGTCCTAAGGATGTTTTGCTTGATGACTGGAAGCAGTTGGTTATGTTGCTTCTTGAGCGAGAAATATCAGGCAGCATGATGATGAATTTATTTTGTTGTAACATAGTTGAGTTGTAAAAAAATTCTTTTCTCTCTTGAGAATACCGCATTTTGTCTTAGTGATTACATCCTCATTACCAGGATAGAGCTATTTACCTGACACCATTAAAAATATCCGTATGTGCACAGTCTCCAAAAGCTTTCAGCTGTGACTATGTAGAAGTCAACACTTTTTCATACATTAAATTTCCCTCAGTATATGAGGAAAAAAAACAACTCCATTATAGAAGTACCCAAATTTGTATTAGGCTTGATAGGAAAACAGATATGGAAAATCCTAGAAGATGTGCTCTCTTTATGACCTAATGTTTGAGACAGTTTTATTTTTATGAATTTTTTTGTTTGTTTTCCATACCACACAGGAAATAGAAGTCTTAAGTTTGCATAACATTTTGACTAGGATTTCTTTTTTAAGATTCTAGATTTCATATACTGTCTCATACCATAGTTATCAGCTCATGCTATAAACCAGTGGTTCCTAAACTTGTCTCCTATTAGAATTACCTCAAAAGCTTCAAGAAATGCAGATACCTGTGTCCCACACCCCAGCAATTGTGATCTAATTCATTTGGAATGTGGCTGAAACATTAGAATTTTTTTTTAAATCCCCAGGTGATTCTAATCTACAGAAAAGTTTTTTAGAACTGCCGTATTATGAAAATTTGAGCCTATTGAAAAGTGTGGGTGACTTCTCTACATCCAGATTTATATGACTGTCTAGCACATAGAAGTTCTGATACATGCACAAGAGGTTGTCCCTTGCCCCCAGTGGTCTGCCAACACTTAAAGACTCAACACTTGAGTGCTCCTTGTGTGCTGGGTACTGTTCTAAGCAGTGGTGGTTTCAAAAGAAAAAGTCCTTGCTCATGCACCAGACGTTTTGATGGGAAGTCAAATGTGTGTAATGTTAGGTAACTGTTAGAGGGGAGTAAAGCAGAGTAACAAGATGGATGGGAAGGGAGGTGAGTCTTAATTATGGTGATTAAAGAAAGTCTTAAAGGAAGTGATCTTTGAGCTGAGACCAGAGGGAAAGAAGCAAGTGAGCAAGGCAAAGATTTAAAGGAAGGGAGGAGTCAAACAAGCTTGCTGGTTTGATGAGAGCACTTGACACAGTGTGGGAAGGACTAGAAAACGACTCTCGAAAGCCACGGTAGAAAATTTGGGAAGGGTTTATATTGAAGAGTTCTTTGAGGATCACTCTGATCATGCTGCATGCAAAATGTGTCATAGGGAGGCTTGGTGAAAATAGGGAGTATCAGGAGACTCTCTTAGAAGTCTTTGCACCAAAAAAAAAAAGAAGTCTTTGCACCAGAAATATTGGTAGCTTAGACCAGGGCAGTAGCCGTGGAAGTGGTGGTGAGTGGTAGGACTCTTCTTATGTCTTCAAGATCCTGCCAGTGGAAGGATTTTGGCCCAGCAACCAGAAAGCAAAGAGATGACCAGGGTGACTCTTAGGTTTTTTGGCTTGAGGGAACAAATCAAGATTTCTGTTTGCATTTGGGTTTGAGATACCTGATTTCTCATGGGATCCAGCATGGAATTGAGGGAGGGGCCAGGAGCTAAACATTTGGGATCCAGCATGGAATTGAGGGAGGGACCATTTGGGAATTAGCCAATAAGAGTTTAGAGGCATGTGACAAATCACTTGTAAACAGATAAGTGCCTCTCAAATTTTAATGTGCCTGAGAGTCACCTGTTTTTGTTAAAATGCAAATTCGGATTCAGTAGGTCTGGTGTGGGGCCTGAGGTGCTACGTTTCTAACAAGCTCTTCGGCGAGGCTGCTGCTGCTGGCTCTGGGACCCACGGTTTGAGGTGCAACTGTGTGGATCCAGAAGAGGGTGGGGTGGGTCCTGGGGCACACCCAGCATTTGGAAGGGGAAGCCAGCAAAGGAGACTTCCAGATCTCTCAGATAAAGCAGAAAAATGTGGCACACCAGAACAAAAGTGACGTGTTTGAAGAAGGGAGTGGTCATTCAAGTGCTGCACAAAATAAGATGAGGACCGAGTTAGCCACTAGGTTGGGGGTTTTTCCGAGTTAACAGGCTCTGAGTTTGGGGATGAAGAACTGCTTGGAGTGGGTTGTGAGCAGAAGGGGACAGAAGTAGAACCAGCAGTTGCAGACAACTCCTTTTGATGTAAAGTGGAGCATGGATGGAGCTGAGGTGTGGGTGAGCTAAGGGAGGATTTTAACTCAAGGAGACAATATAGCATGATCATATGCAGACTGGAAAATTCCATTAGAAGGGGACAGATACATGCCGTCAGGAGAAGTGGCTTATGGCAGGAGTGAAATCTGAATAGGCAGGCAAGTGGGAATGAGTGAGAACGCACACTCAAGAGGGGTTCATCTCAAATAGGCACAGGGACAGTTCCAGTTCACGTGTCAAGAAGGAAGATGGTGTTTTAACTCATTTATTAAAATATTTATTGTACACCTATTACTTACAAGGCACTGTTTTAGGTCCTCGGGAATAAAACAGGGATCAAGACAAGATACAAATCTTTGTAACTGGATGGTGCTTAGGTTCTGGAAGTGAACAGGTGTGAATGCGGATAGCTCGCTAGATTTGGTATTGGGGAAAATGAGATCATTCTCTCTTAACAGCTTCCACTTTCCCCATTGAAGGCCTGAGATGGGGAAGGGGGAGGGATGTTCGAAATATCCCTGAGGACGGTGGGAGAGTGGACCAGGAAGGCCAGTCAGAACGGTGGGTCAGCTGGAGCCTTTGGTCATAACTTCAAACAAACTGGTACCTCCTTCTGTTGCTTGAATGCAAACAAAAAAAGAGAACAGATAAAATAACAAAATTTCAAAATATCCCTACAGGGAGCTAGAAAAAACAGCTCTCCTGTCCTTTTTATATGCCCAGTAGGTGGCTTCCTTGGAAGGATCTATCCTCATCCCCCCACCCGAAATGGAGAGGAGCCCGTCTTCGAGGAGCAGTGGAGGTAGAAATAAGTCAGACCGCTCTTCAGCCCTTCCTGAATCAAGTGCTTACAGTTTGATGTCATTGAAAATCTATTTTAAGTAAAGTGTAAGTTAACAAGGAATTACCCTTGTTATGTTACCTAAACTCTATACATCAATTAGAGAGACCAGAGCTCCTTTATCATATCCTATATGTGAGGGCAGGACGGTACCCTGTCTGAGGATTCCAGAGATGCGGATTTCTCTGGGGTCCCAGCTGGCTGGCTTCTCCTCCTTGGCCTGCAGTTTGTTCAGCTGTAAAACGAATGATTTAAGATACAGTTATGCCAAAAACATGGTTATTAGTATTCACATCCCTTGACATTGTTAGGAAAGAGTTTTCCAGGTCACAAACTTACTAATTGTTGAGTTTATGAAAGAACGGGGTTTAGTTCACGTAACTAGTAACTGGACTTCCAAACAGGGTTTTCTAAACTTCAGACACTGGAATGATCTTGATGGATTTTCGCCATGTCCACATCCCATTCTAGTTTTATATTTGGAAGTATTACTTAAAACTTTTCTTTAAAACAACTCACTTTTTGATGCCAATTTATTTTTAAAAGAAGGCATATCACTTTGGTGAGTGGAAAATTAGTATCACTGACTGGATTACCTTAAAATACAATGGAAACAAAGCAGTGTTACTAAATTCTAGCTATGTAGGATTGCTGTGGAAACAGCCTCCAATCTGTTCTCCCTTTTTAAGAAGTGTGATTAATAAATACTCTTAGGTAAGGGTAAAAAGACATGTAAGCACCAAATCAAGTCTTTCTGCATGATGTAACCAAAAAGATTTAAGGAGAATTTTGAGCACCCCCTTAACCATCCTTCTCTGGGAAACACTTTAAGCAACAGAAGGTTAGCTACTGCAGTTTCTCGACTATTAGTATAAAACAGAAATACGAACATGTCTTAAAGGCATCTATCTACCTACATGCATGCAGATGGACTCTGCCTAGTAATAAAGGTTTCTGTAACCGCCCCCGCCCCTTCCCAAGGTATTGACCAGCATTACCCACATCAGTATTAAAGTAACTGACGTTACCCTGACTCAAAGTTTCTGGTCTTGTCAGTTTTTTAATCTCAGGATAAAAATAATGCAGCTCTTTCAATGCCACTCAGTGAGCAGAGAGAGATGTCCCAGGCGGCCTTGTTTGTGGTGCTTTTGGGCCTGGCATTCCAGCCTTGAAAAAAAAAAAAACCCTTAAAATTTTCCAGATAACTTCCTCAGTTGCCCACTGGCTAGTGAGTGGATTCTTGATTTGGCAATCTTCATTGTAAAAAAAAAAAAAAAAATTCCAATTTCCTTATGAATTAGATAATACCAACATGTCCTAACACTGAAGGCCTGAGATTTAGGGTGTCGCAGTGTGTTTTGGTATGGTGAGTAGTTGTGCGCCCACATGCACTAAAGTAGTCTTTCACGTTTTAATTGTATTAGATAAAAATTGTCCTGCCTTCTTAGATAATGTCCTTCAATCCTTTTTGACATATGGTATGACGTAAACGAAGATTTGATGTCTTCATCCTTTGACTCGGCACCATGTTTATGTACGGGGATATCCTTCGATCTTGCCCCAGTGTGGAGGGCTGTTACCTCTCTACTTGCCTCAGACTAGTTTTTAAAATAAATGTGGCTGCTTTTAATGAGTTTCGTTCTTCGTTGCTTCTAAAACTGCCTGCCTAGCACTGGAAAAGCATTTGGTCAAATTTGTGTCTAGCTTAAAAATAAATACATTCTAAGAGAGGATCTAGTGCTTGAGCTTTAATGTATGGTTTTGGTTTTTTAAATATGTGGATTCCCCTCCCCCCCCCGCCCCTGTTTTTGACTGTGTTCAGATGGCAGTTTTGCTATATCTTTGCTATGAACAGCAAAACTGAATTACTTTGACCAGAGTCCTTAATTTATTTGTATAGTACATTAATCTTAGAAACTTCCCACATAGAAGCAAACGTGTTAGGCCAACCAGCTTGTTTGCTCTCCGAAGATTCAGGTTTTAGACTAGTGATATGGGATCATGCCCTCAGTGGGAAGTAAGGGTTTGGGTACGGACACGGACAGAAGAACTGCTGTTAGGCTTATCAGGAATGTAGAATTAGGTAGCATGTAGCACCACCAAGCCTTTAAGACAGACTTTTATTGTACTTTTGGCCCATCCTGAGACATGGTAAATCCCTCAACTGTCAGAAATTTCCCCCTCTGAGCTTTAGAGTGTGTTTTGCTTTTTGGTTATAAATTTGCATTTCTCACCAACTTGAAAAAAAATCAATTCTCACGGATTAAGGAAAGAGATTATATAAACTGTAGCAAAATAGCAACTGAAAAGTTACTCAGTTTTGACTACAAAACGTTGATAGTAGCTTTGGCTTTGAATTTATGATGCTTGAGTATTACACTGAAAAAAAAAATTTTTTTTAAGTTTTTTATTTATTTATTTGACAGAGAGAAACACAGCAAGAGAGGGAACACTAGCAGGGGGAGTGGGAGAGGGAGAAGCAGGCTTCCTGTGGAGCAGGGAGCCCGATGGGGGGCTCGATTCCAGGACCCTGGGATCATGACCTGAGCCGAAGGCAGACACCCAACGACTGAGCCACCCAGGCGCCCCTACATTGAAAATTTTCTACATCTACATCAGTTTAGTGTTATTTTGGAATAATTCTGGCTGGATTTAAGGTGTAATTTAGTAAAACAGACAATCTAGAACTTTTCTGATTACACAGTGGAAAAGAAACTTTCCATGGCTAGTTAAGAGAGGAAAACAATAGAAGGATGTAACTTATTTTTTCTTATTTAAATCTTTGTTAAAAATCCATCTGAAATTAGATCAAATGCTTAATTATCTGGGATTGAGAGATTTTAAAACTTTTATATATTACTTTCATATCATGAAAATCGGAAAACAAGACTGAGCCTTTTAAGCTAACAAGAGTGAGTTTAGGATCTTGGTAAAGCATTTTTGTAAAGAAGTACTTTATGTCTCAAAGAGTTTGTAGTACCTGCTTAAATAATTCGTGGGTAACTCTGTGAGTTGCAAAATAGTAGCTAAGGGTACTATTTTACGTGAGGGGTTAAGGTAGACGAATTGCTGGGGTTTTTTGCTTGTTTGTTTTTGTTTTTTTACCAGATACCCGAATCTTTGTTCTACTCGTTATGTCCCACTGAAGACCATCCTTCTGAGGGAGCAAAAATGCAAACATTATGCTATGTAAGAGAATGTTACTGCACACAATCACTGGTAAATAATTCCCAGACATAAACTGTGTGTCCTTGCTTTCCTTGCCATTTTTTTCCATTTTTCCGCTGACTTCCTCATCCTGACCTTTGACGTTAGTATGACAATTCAAGGATAATTTAGGTAGGCTGAAAGAACAATTCGCAAAAGCATACCACCTAGAACTAGAAGAACATTCCTGTGGTGACCAACCAACATCTCTGCCTTGCAGTGACATTATATTCCAAACCAGAGTTTATTCCTAAAGTGTTCCATGGATCCTGGAATGCTCTTCTGCCCAAAAGAAGCTAGGGTATTTGGCATGTGATACCCCTACTCTTAGAGATTCAAAAGGTACGTGATAGAGGTTCTGAGAAATCTTGCCACATTTGCCCTGTAATGCCTCTTCATACCCTGAGGAAGTAGGAGGTCTTTCAAACTTTTTGAGACTATTGCCCCTAAACTATACCGTGAAAGGATCATATTCAGATGTTTTGGGTGATGATGCTGTATAGGGAGTTACACCCCAGCCCCTCTTTCCTACAAGCCTCAGTATTCTTGATACCATTGGTACTACTGTTCAAAGGCCTCAGGGACAGGGACTTGGACCTTCTTTCTGTCTGTTAGGCAGTTTTAGGAATTTAGCCTTCCTAAATGAATCCGATACAACAAATAACTATCGTTCAAGTAAGAATCGTCTGTCAAATATAACTGGGTTATGTAGCCCTATTAGCTCAACCTTGAAAGTATTGTGCTCAGTTTCTTGATTGGTAAAATTGGCCTAGATTTCTTAGGTACAAAGTAGCTATAACCTTCATATTTGATCAGAGAAATTCCAGAAGAGACCACTGTTAATAATCTTGTACCCGTTTCTGGGAAAAGCATGGACTACAAAGAGCAAGTAATAATAAAGATCTGAACCCAAGCCATATTTTATTATTGCCATATGAGTCAATGATGTGAGAACTGACCTCTGGGGAAAATTTTGTGCTCCCAGTGGGCTCGACATTTATTAGGATTTAATGTCGTGATACCCCTTTGGCTCTAGAAACTATAAAGATCAAGTAAACTGTTGTCCTTGGAGATTTTTATTGTTATTTCAAAGTAATATAATTTGTTTCTGTAAAATGCATTTACTGAAAAGGCAGAATTTCTTAACCAATGTCATGGCCAGAAATTTCTATGAAAGGGTAGGGAAATACTTTCTGTAGATAGAACTAAAATCTAAATTGTGTATGAGGCACAGGGCCTCTGGAGAAAATGGGTAGCCAATTGCCCAAGACTTATAACTCCAGGCAGTAACTGGCAGAGTTCCAAATTTACCATTTCTAGCACAGTTTAGTTGAGAGGGTAGGAGATCTTTTTATTTGTTTCACACTGTTATTAGTTGGGGTCTTCAGAGAGATCAATAGCCATGAGGAATAAGATAAGTAAATTATTCCTGGAACCAGAAGATTAAGCTAAAGCAGTAATCGATGAGAAAGAGGAAAAGAAAAAGAAAGAAAAGAAAGAGGGAGGAAGGGGAGGAGGGAGGGAGGAAGGAAGGAAGGAAGGAATGAAGCAAGGAAGGAGGGAGGGAAAGGGGGAAAGGAAAAGAAAAAAGAAAAGAAAAGAAAAAGAAAAAAGAGCAAAGTTCTCTACCTACCACCATCATGCTCGGAAGCATCACGTCAAGTTTTTCCAAACTGCAGGGGTGCCATAAATTCTTTTAAAACAATGAAAAAGCACCAGCTCTTTACTCCCATTGCTTCATGATAGTCTTGATCACCGTGCTAGGTTAGAGAGCAATCCATTTAGTTGCCTCAAATTTTCTGTTTCTGGGGAATCTTTGGGGAACATTTGAACACGGGGAACATCTGAAATCCTGATATCGGGAAACCTCCTTTCTCAAAGCACATAAAACTCACTCCCAAGTCTTTGTCATGCTTTACACAGTTTTACTTATTTTTAATAAATTATCAATTTTTTAATGTTTTAATCAATTGTGCACTAGTAATTATAATACTAACAATTCAGAAAGGTTTTAACTTAGAAGCATATTTTTGTTGCAAAGAAGTATAAGTGGGTAGTCAAACAGTTCTTAAGAATAAAGAATGCATCATTAGGGGCGCCTGGGTGGCTCAGTCGTTAAGCGTCTGCCTTCAGCTCAGGTCATGATCCTGGGGTCCTGGGATCGAGCCCCACATCGGGCTCCCTGCTCTGCGGGGAGCCTGCTTCTCCTTCTCCCACTCCCCCTGCTTGTGTTCCCTCTCTTGCTGTGTCTCTCTCTGTCAGATAAATAAAAAAATCGTTAAAAAAAAAAAAAAAGATTTAAAAGAAGAATGCATCATTAGGATACTATTTTGTGGGTGAACTGGAATGGATATACAATTTCAGGGGAAAAAGAGTGTTAAACTCTTATCTGTTGGTACCTTTACATGTATAGTATTTATATTCCACTGAATATATTTGAGTAATGTAATGGTTTTATTTTAAAATGCCGGTATGGGGCACCTGGCTGGCTCAGTTGGTAGAGCGGGCGACTCTTGAACTTGAGGTCCTGACTTCCAGCCCTGCATTGGGTGTAGAGCTTACTAAATAAATAAATAAATAAATAAATAAGTAAATAAATAAATAAAATGCTGGTGTAGATAATATGCGAGAATTTCTATTTTTTGCATTCATGTAAGCTTATGATGAAACATTTTAGAGGTCAAGTTATATGTCTGAGAGGAAACACAGTTTTTCAAAAAAATTTAGTAGATGCGAGAGCAAAACCAGAAATCATTGACAGATACACTCTGTTCAGTACATTGGCCTTGACCCTCTCGCCTCAAATGCTTTATCCCACCTTAGCCTTAGACTTTGCGATTATCAGAATCTTCACCTGCTACCGAAAAGCAGTTCTCGATTTTCAGCAGCGCATCCTCTGACACCACCTTCTATCGTTCTGGCTCATTCCCTTCTCTCCTCTGACTTGAGCCCCTCTTCAGCACCAGGACCTCCAAAATACTCCCACCAAACCTTCCCACTCGTTCACCTTTTCAGGTTGGCTTTGGCCTCTTTATCTGACTCAGACTCCTGGGCCCATTGCGTTGATCTGGTGTTCGCTCACTCTCCCCTCCCTCACTTCTTTACCCTCACCCCCGTCTACACCCAGCTCAGCCCACTAGGCTTCTGCAGCCCCGGGCCTGGAAGGAGGCTAGTGCTTCTCCCTCTCGGAGACCCCTGTGCTGTTCTTGAAGCTCTGCAAACCTGCAGTGCCTTCCTCCGTCTACACTCACAAGTGGATTAATTCACTTCTTATTTCCCTGGAAACAACAAGGTTAATCAGAGTTCTCCACCCGCTGTTTCTACCCAAGCTCTTGGCCTGCCTGCCTTCCATCTCCTTCCGAGGGATGACTGTCTGTTGCAGAAGCTCTACCTGTGCACAGTGACTTCGCTCCCATGGTTACTCCCTTTGGTCCTAGGGATCCCCCTCTGCCCCTTCCACTGGACTTCCTACTGGCATGTGATGTTGTAATAGTTTCCATCTTAAAAACAAGAAGGAAAAAACAGTGACAGTAAGCAGCCCCACATCCTCTGCCAACTCATGTCCCATTTTCTTCACTCACCTTTGGGGAGAGACTCCTCAAAAGGGTTGTCTTTTCTTGTCTCTCTTGCCTTCCATTCTCTTCAGAATGGCTTTGTTTCCAGCATTCCATGGAAACTGCCTTCACATTGTCCACTTCAACTGTTCCTTCTCTGTTTTCTTATCTTTTCAAATGACAGCATTTGACACAAATGGTCACTCTTAAAACATTTTGTCTCTTTTCCCTTGGCCTCCAGAGTACAAAGTGCACTTGCTCTCGAATCTCCTCCAACCTCACAGATTGTTCCTGCTCATTCTGTTTTGCTGAATAGGCTCCTTCTTCCTGTCCTCAGAGGTTGGAGTGTCCCAGGCTGAGGCTTCAGAAGGACACTCATGTTCATTCGCCACCAAATCTCAGCCTGTCTGGTGTCTTTAAACTCCTTTTATACTCTGATGGCCCCCAAATGTGTATCAGCAACCCAACCCTCATCTCGGCTTGCATAGCCCACCGCCCTCCTGCCCTTTGCCTGTCTAATGGCCATCTCAAACTAAACACCTTAGCCCCTGATTTTTGTACTCCCCCCCACCCCCACCGCCCCAGCCACCAACCTATTCTTTCCTTGTCTTTCTCTTTGCAGTAAAGGGCAGTTCCATCTTTCAGTTGCTCAGGCCAAAAATCTTGGAGTCATCCTTGATTCCTTTGGTTCTCTTATACTCCCAAACAAATCTGTCTGCAAATCCTGTCAGATTGACCTTCAAAATATATTAAGTGGCTTGCTGCTCGGCTGATCTTTACCTCATTTAGACCATCGTCAATCACTTCTGCCAGAACTGTTGTAATGACTTCCCAACCAATCTTCCCGTTGCTACATTTGTCCGTATGTTTATTCTCAACAAGGCAGCTAAAAAGATCCAGCAAATTAGTGTCTCCTCTGCTAAACGTCCTTCAGTGGATGCCCAACTGATAGTAAAATCTGAAATCTGTACAATGGCCTAAAAGGCTGCATTTAATCGGGTTCTGAGTATTGACTTCTAGCACTCTCCTTTAGTTCACTCTATTCCAGCCACATCAGATGGGCCACCTTGCTGTGCTGTGAACATATCTATCACATCAGCCACAGGGCCTTTGCACTTACTCTTCCCTCTGTCTGCGGTGGTCTCCTCTCAGATTTCCATTTCATTTGCCCCCTCTATCACTCCACGAATACCTATTTTATACTGTAGAATGTCCTGTGTTCCTCCACCAGAACTCTTATCCAACTCCATTTAGGTTAGAAGAAAGACCATACTCTGACATTCTAACTAAAGAATGATTATCTATCCCAGTGGTGCCTCCAAAAGAATAAAAATATTAGAAAAATAAAATAAAAATAAAAGAGAATGATTATCTGACCCTAACCTTCTCACCAGATTTTTAATATCGTTTGTCCTGCTAATGTGATACTAATCCAAACAAATCTTGAATTTGTGGAAATTTGAGATTGCATACGAAGACAATTCAAATATAACAGAAAGAAGACCAATAAAAAGAGAAAATGTTCCAATGACGTGTTATCTCCCCCTTTGCCTTTAATTTTTCTTCATAGCCTGTGGTTATTTGACTGTCTCCTCCCACTAAAATGTAAGCTTCTGGAGAGCAGGAATCATGTTTTGCTCACAGCTGTATTTTCAGTGCCTAGAACAGGGCAAACACACTATATGTCCTTAATAAATATGTTTTCGAATGAATGTCATAAAACTTTTGTTAATCTAGCCTGGTGCCTTTGGTCTTTAAACATATCATCACTTTTCAATAGGCCTGTTTTCTTAAAATGAAGATGATGAATGGAACCAGTACTTGTCCATATTACTGAGTAATCAATGGATCTGGCAGAGATCTACTTATCAGGGCATTAAGGGAACATTTAGCTATTGTGTACTTTCTCTAAAATTAAAACCTGATGCATTTAGTTCATGTCTGGGGGAGAAAACATGTTCGGGAGGAAAACACAAGAATGCTTTTGGTTCCATAGCAAGAATTAAATATGAGGTTGAGTAGAGGAAATGAGAAATTAATTTTAATAATGCTTAATTTTTCAAGGAATAGTACATAGCACAAACCAGTTATAAAGGCATTAAATGGACAGTCACCATCACAAAATACTAATTGTCCACTGGGCAGTTGGGTCTGAATAAAGGAAGACAGGGCTCACTGAAGTTTTACTTGAACCTCCTATGACCTCAGAAACAAATTTGTCAGATTCTGTAACAATCAAGCCATACACATAGGGCTTGCAGCTTATCCACTGAGAAAAATGAAGGGTCACCTTATTACCCTTGATTTCCTGTGTCAAAATGTAGAAAACCGTCCTCTGCTATCCAGACATCAAAACTGTATTACTTAAATCAGGGAGGACCTTTCCCAGGTGCTGTCTTTGTCGGTATACAAATGCTCTTTTTTACAGGGTGAGGTTCTCCGCCTAAACAAGCTGAACACAAAACAGCAAATGTGCAAGGTCACAGGTAGATTAGAAAAAATGTTCAAAATGCTACATCCCAGGAAAATACTGATTAGCCACAGTCTTGTATGATTTGGGGAAGGAGGTATAGAAACAGCAAATAATCTGGCCAGAGTGCTGCAGTTAGGGACCCATGCCAGACATAGCTAATTTTTTCCTGGCATTCTTTACTGCTGAGCTCCGGTGACCTCAAAAAGTCTTCTCAATACACACCTTTAAGGAGCTACCATCAGTTGATTGACTTTAGCATCGGAGATCAAACCTATTTGCTTTTGCAATTCTAATGGAACTTCAGACATTCTTTAGGGTAGGCATTCTGCTTTCTGATTGCAGTTCTATGCAGATCATTTTGCAGAAGATCAAAACAAGTTATTATCGACAACTCATCCCAGACCGGGTTAAACAGGACCCATAAAGAGAATGCACCTTTCTGTTTGCTGGATCCCCAAACTGGGTTTTTCCTCTTTCTTAGTTTGTAGTAAAGTACCTTGGAATTTACGGGCTAGATGGAGTTGGAAAAGCAGAGACCAGCGCTTCTAGATTAGATCCTGTGCTAAGTGTGTAACACAGGCTCATCATTAACGAATTGTAAAGGGAAGGATGTGCATGGCTTCCCTGAAGTCATTATTCTGCCCTCTGAGTTGGGATTCCAAAGACTTATTGGTGGTGAGGCATTCCAAAGAAGTTGGCATCTTTCCTACTTGCTTTTCAAATACTCCACATTCTCCTTGACTTCTGTGGTGCTTGACAGTGTGGCCATTTCTCGCCGTTGTCTGATTTTGCCTTCACTGAAACCGCACTCCATTTGCCTTTACATCTAGGACCCTTTTCTTATCTGCATTAGTCCTTCTCTGTCTCCTTAACTGGAGATGCTCAGCCGTGGCCTTCTGTTTATCTCCACCCTCCCTTCTGAGATCTCAATCCATACGGCTTCACCCCTCATCTCACTGGTCTACATCACAAGCCCTTAGCCTGATAAGCAAGCCTTCTCGGTCCCATTGCGCTAACTAGATCCTCTTGGATGGCGCAGTATCAGCTCACAGCAGTGCATCTTTGCTTTGACTGGTCCAGGTCCCTCCCAATTTCCATGTCAGCTAAACTCTCCCAGTGTCATTTCCATCCACTTACCTTCCACTACAGACGCCTTGCTGCCAATGCCATGGGAGATAAAAAAGAAAAAAAAAAATCTCCTGACCTTGAAAGTCCTAGAAAGCCAATGGATTTTTTCCTCAAAGAAGGGGAGAAGCTGTGAACCATGGAGAAGGCAGTCTCTCAACAAGTTCTCAAACAGAGATGCATGTCTCTGTGCTGGTCACCCTGTCCGAAACAAATGTATATTATATTACACATTATATACTATATATTACAATTTATATGTTATATATTATTTTCCTTCTTTTTGAAGTGTTGGTCCTACTTTTCTATTTGCATATTCTTGTTACATGATCTAATGTTTCAATAAATTTGAGATTCAGTTGAATTAATACCACATGATCAGCATGGCTTAATATTCTAACCTAGATAGATATGGAAAGAAGGGTTTTGATTGGGCCAGAGGAACTTAGGACAATCTGAGCACATTATACAGATCTTTGGGGATTGCTCTGGAATAGTGGCAAAGCCTTAGAACAGCTTGGAGGGAAAGATATTGGAAGGTGAGAAATGGTTGAAAAATAGGTGGGAATTTGCTGGATTCTCTTGTCAGTCCACTTGCCAGCAGGGAAGGTACATTCCCATGTCCCCTCTGCCACATCGGGGTCTGCCCTTGTGGGTTGGCTGGGACTGGGGAACGTAATGAGTCTAATCCACTTAGCAAGATCACTTAGCTACAGTTCTAGAGTCATGCTCTCCACCAGCATATTAATAATAAGGCTGGCATTTGGTCTGCTCCTTATCTCTCTATTAGTTCAAGCATGCATGGGAAAACAAGGAAAGGTGTTATTTATTCACCTCCACATTTAGTTAATAATTAGTCCTCAATAAATAGTTGTTGAGTGATTAAGGAGCTTTCCCATTGTATAAATTCTTCTCATCTCACCTCGTTTGGTTTGGTCCAGCGTAGGACCCAGTTGAATTGCAATCTCAAAAGTCACGTGAGAAGCTATGGCCCTGGGCTAGTATCTCTGGTAGAGAGAAAAAGCCCATTGGTTTGTTTGCCAGATTTCTTGCATATATCTTGTCCCAGGGTTGGGTGAGGTAACATTAGGATAGCTCTTTCCCTGAGGAACACACTGATTTGTCCTCGACAGTTAGTGTATTTGACCTCATCTAGCTGGAAGTGACCCTGGGATGACTCCCATCTTTTCGGTAAGCACCTTTCAGAATGCAATTTCATTTTGGACAAGACATTCATAATCTTCTCATCTCTCCCAAGGAGAAACTAATAAACACCAAGGGACTTTGTATGGAGCAGTTATTGAAATTTTTCCTTTTTCTCTTTCAGCTTATTTTCCAGTTGTCTTTTTCTTTATTTTCCTATCACTTGGAGTCCGAAAAGCTGAAATGATCCAGAGGATAAAGGAAAGTGACTTAAAGAGGCCCATCCACTCCCAGGGGTCCTGTCCACACAGCCCGGAGTTTCCAGAACCAGGCTGATAGCAAGCCACAGGTGTTGATATAGTAAGCTAACTTACAATAACCCACTGCCCAACCAGGAATAGGAAGGATGACTCCAACACCTTTATCTCAAAAATGCCATTGATACTTGCCAAACCACACTCGAGGACCCTCAAAGTAAAGGGCTGACTTGATGGGAGTCCAGACTTAGTGACGGAGGATCCTCAGCTTGTATTTCCCATCTCACTCCTTTCTACCTTTGTTATCTTTCTAAATTTGAAGTAAGCCACTCGTCGCCTCCTTCCAGTAACAGATGACAGATCTGCTTCTTGGATTCTCCATTCCCAAGGGACTTAAAATTCTCAAGATGGAATTTTGGGGTCCCCACATGATCTTCGCAGAAATAGTGACAGGAAGACTCGCTGCCCAGGGGTCATTAAATATGTCAATGTGAAAGGGTTTGGAATGCTTCTCCACCTGATAAAGAGGACCACCGTAAGAACAGGATATTTACATGGTGCCCAAGTATCACCATGCACGTTGTTAACTGCCTTCAGGAGGAAACATACCAGGTCAGTGCATAGGTCCAGCTGTCAGCACCTTAACCAAACCAACATTACTAATATGGAGACAGTTCACTGTTACATGCCCTGTGGCATGATGTAGTCTGAAATACCCAACATCAACTACAAATATTTTTGTCAAAATGTTCAATCTAAATCAAACTAAATGTCTCTAGAGGTAACATTTAGAGGGGATAGAACAAGTTAAATTACAACATAAGGAAACAATCCGAAAAATCTAGAATGTGAGATAACTGGCACAGACATTCCAAAAAGCCAGAGTTTTAGGGAAAAAAGCAGGGGGAAGGGGGGCGGGGGCAGGATTTCTGGGAAAAAAGACACATACTCAAATACAACCTGTGAACCTTGACTGGATCTTGGCTTGAACAAAAACTGCTATAAAAGACATTCTTGGAACAAATGGGGAAATTTGACCATAATTGAATATTAGATGATATATCATTAATTTCCTGAGATGTATAATGACATTTTGATTCCATGGAGAATGTCAGATGATCCCCGTCAGCCAGGTCAAGGCCTTACTCTTTCCATTTAGGATAAGGAATCTGCTTTTGGACACCTGGCATCCTCGTTGGCTGGGCCCAGAAAACTCATCCAGCGGGATTCTGTATGGGTTGCCCAGATGCTGACCCTGAGGCTATCTAGAAACTGGGAATCCTTTGCAATGGTACAAGACTGAAAAAGCCCTGTGGTGAAGGAACCTGTTTAATAAGGAAACCTAGCAATTACTCCGCTGGAGAACACGGATGCCCTACTCCTCAGAGGAGTTAGCTGCAACAGGGTTGAAGTGCCCTCCCTGCAGGCAGATGAGTTTCTGCTCTGGTGTCAGTGAAACCCCCCTCAGAGGAGGAGGGCGATAAGGAGAACTTTGCAGAAGGCTTGCGATTTGTGTTTCCCTCCTTAGGCTCTGCTCCAAATAGGTTGCAACCGCTAGAGACTGAAGATAACTCTGGGGAAAGCAGGTTCTTAGTAACAGGACAGAGCTAATTAGTCTACTGTGTTCTGCCTACAGCGTAATTCCTTTACCACGTTGCTCTCCTAACATGCTTCCTTTCGTGGAAGTTAATATAGTATTGGCGTAGCATATAATGGAACAAAGAGATGAGGGGGATTCCCACAAGCAACCTGACTTCAGCAGGTGGACGGAGTCATGCTCCTAATTCCTCTGTAGCCACTCCTTGCTTTGCTCTGATCCCATTTCTCATGATGCTACTGCTATTTTCGCTCTCTCAGCCCAATTCCAGTTAAAAAATGGTTGGCCATTCTAAGTGCAGCCCCAGGCGAGTGATGTTGACAGCTTGTGGTTTCTTCCCTCCACCCTGTTTTTTTTTTTTCCCCAGATTTTTTGGTGTGTGAACTGGACTTGTTTCTGGATAGGGCTGCCGGGTGGCACATGGCTAGAGGAAAGTAGTGCACGGGGGGACCAGACTTTACATGTAGTCTCTTAGGGTCTCCAGCTGGGCTTGAGAATTAAATCAACGTAAGACAGATTGACAAGAGAAAAACATACAGATTTCACGTGTGCATGCGAACCCCCATAGGAAAACAAAGACCCAGAGTAGTTGGAGCCACATGCTTTTATACTACTTTGGACAAAGAGTAGTCAATGGTGGCACATTTTGGGATGGTATAATTTGCCACCCTTCAGGGGTACATCAGTTCAATTAAATAAACCCCGGCCATGTGAATCTTCTGTGTTTGCATCATATTGGTACTGAGGGGAGCAGGGAGAGGGGCTACGGAGAAAAATGCCCTTTCAGAGCTTATCACCTAACAGGGGAGATGGACACACACACATATCCGTGGAGAAGTAATCAGGTACACCCTCATCTTCCCATCACGCAAACCACCCAACTAGCCATGCCTTAGGCCACACTCTCTGTCTAGCTGTTTGCTCGTGTCTTAAGCTGACCTCTCCTCTTGTATCCAGTCCCATCTCTTGCCGTGTTAATGACTTGGTTCAAGTGCCCCTCTCTCATGCCTGCCTCCCACTCTCTCTTCCCTAAGAGCGTGCCTCTTCAGAAATAACTGTACCCCTACCCCCAGTGAGTCAGGCTTCTCTTCTTGCCCGCCCCCACCCCCAGCTCTTGTCCTGTTTCTGGGCCGCTCTTCCAACCAAGCACCTGGGAAGACGTGCACTGTGGCAGCCTCCACTTCCTCTCTACTCCTTCCCCATCTCACTTTGGACCAGCTTCTATCCTCCGGACCCCACAGGGACTGCTTCTGCCACTCTTTCTGGTGACGTCCAGGTTGCCAACTTCAATGGTAGCATCTTTATATTTATCGCATTTGATTTCCCAGCAGGATTCAGTTCAGTTCACTCTTGAAACAATTTCCTCTCATAGTTCTTGACACGAGGCCCTTTTGGTTTTCCCTCTACCTTAGGGAATGCTACTTTTCATTCTTTTTTGTTTGTTCTTCCTTGTCCATTTGACCTTTCAGTGCCCTGGGCCCCCTTCTTGGGTCTAGCTCTACATACTCTTCTGGGTAACCCCATCCAATCCCATGGCTTTCGACATCTCTACATGTTGATGCCTCCCAAATCTGCATCTCCAGCCGTGACGTCTCCCTGGAATTCCAAATTTGTATAACCCACTGCCTAACTGATTCATCGATTCATCAATTTATTAATTCCACCAAGATGATCACATCCATCTATGCCAGCTACTCTTCTAGGTGCGGAGACAATTAGCAACACACGTAAGTAAATTAGGTGATATCTCAGAAGCTGGAAAGCCTTTGGAGAAAAATGAAGCAGGGGAGACGGATAGTGAGTGTCAAGATGAAGGAGGTGGTGTTGCAGTTTTAAGCAAGATGGTTAGGGATGTCGTACTGAGAGGTAACATCTGAGCGAAGACTTGAAGGAGTAGAGGAGTGAGCCATGTGGGTATCCGGGAAAAATAACAATCGAGGCAGAAGGTACAGCAAGGGTAAGCAACTGGGGCAGGAGTGTGCCTTTGTGTAGTCAGGAACCATCAAGGAGGTTAGTACAGCTGAAGCAAAGTGAAGGAGGCGAGAGCAGTAGGAGAGAAGGTCAGAGAAGAAATGGAGGGGATGCAGTGGGAACAGGTCCCATGGAGCTTGGTTGGCTCTAGTAAGGACCTTGGCTTTTATATTGACCGAAAAGAAAATCTAGTGGCAGTTTTGGGCAGAGGACTAACAGAATTTGATTTACTTTTTAGAAGATCCCTTAGTTTGCTTTGTTGAGAATAGTCTCTAAGGGAGTAAGGGAGAAGAACTGGAAGGCTATGTTAGCTCTTTTAATAGTGAATGGTGTCTTGGACCAGAGCGGTAGCAGTGAAGGTGGTAAAACTCTTCAGATGATGGATATATTTTGAAGGTAGAGCCAATAGGATTTGCTGACAGACTGGATATGGAATGTGAAAGAAAGAGAAGAGTGAAGGATGATGCCAGTATCTTTGGCCTGAGCTATTGGAAGGCTGAAGTTGCTATCAATTAGGCTGGAGAAGACAGTGGGTTGAACACATTTTCAGATAAAGTTGCCAGATTTGACAAATGAAAATGCAAGATGTCTAGCTAAATTTGATTTCAGCTAAACAACAGATTCTTCTTTAGTTTAAGTATGTCCCATGCAATACTGTTTATACTTACACCAAAAAATTACTTGCTGTTCTTCTCACTTAACTGAGTGTCCTTTATTTTATCTGGTAACCCTGGATTGGAGGGAATTTTGTGCTGTTAGAGATGTTGAGTAGGCAACTGGATAAATGGGCCTGGACTTCAGGGGCAGGTTCTGGCCTGGAGATTAAAATTTGGGAGCATATAAGTAGCTGGAGGAATTCACTAAGGGAGTAATCTTGGTTAGAAACAGGTCCAAAGATGGAACTTGCAGCCCTCCAATGAGAAGAGATAGGGAAGAACCAGAGCCAGGGAGCGGGATGGAAATCAGCACATCTAGAAGGTGTCTAAGGTTTAGAATGGCCCAAGCACAGCTCTTGGCTTCTCCAGATGCCCCGCCCAAATTCTGCTTTCTTCCATCTTCTATCCCAGTTCAGGGCAGAACTGCATCCATCTGGTCGCTGAGGCCAAATATCTAGGGATTATCTTTAATTTCTCTTTCCTTCACCCTATGTTCAGTCCAACAGCAAGTTCTGCCTCCTTTGCTTCCAAGACATGCTCTGGATCCATGCAGCTCTCTCCATCTCTGCTATGACCACATCCCAGCCTCCATCACGGCTCCGCTCCACTCCTGCAATCCTCTTGCTCCCTTCCATCATTCTTCACACAGCAGCCTGAATGACTTCATATGTGTTATGCACACGTGTGTGCGTGTGTGTAAACCCAGGGCTTCAAATCTGGCATCACCACAAGGAATCTAAACTCATGACGACGTGTGGGCCCCATTCCTTCTGACTTCCCTCTGTGACCCTCTCCTGCTCGCCCACTGGGATTCAGCCCCAGTGACTGGATTATGCAGGGCTAACAGAAGGGAGCCAATTTTAATTGTCCCAGCAAAGAAATAGGGCTTGGCCTGAAGCAGCGGGGTGGGGTTGGGGGCAGGGTGCACAGATATTAGCGCATCTCAGGAAGGAGACGCAACAGGATTCGTCCTTGATTGCTGCCTTAATTTAATTCTTTATGGATCTTGATTTTAGATCACAGACAATTAAGAACTATCTGGAAGATACTGAATTATCTGAAAGGCAGGGTTGTGAACTTTTGTCTCTCAGAAATACTAAACTGGCTTTCTGTTGGTTATTCTAAATCCGGGCAAGGGGTCATTGTTGTGAGCTGTTTACTTTGTGTGTTCACTTGTTTGTGGACGCAGAAACTTTAGGAGGAAAATACAGATGTTAAAGACAAAATACTGAGAGAATGCAGCAAGCAGGCAGCAATCGACTTTCCCCCCCAAACTTTCAAACCCTCTAGGTTGTCAATGTGTAGCCTTCAGGAGAAGTCACCCCGGCAACAAGTATGTGTTATTCTGATCACTAGGAAAAAGTGGCAAAAGTGCATTTTAAATACTTAGAAAAGATTGCCATGTTTGTCTAAAAGCACACAGGAAACTAGCATGCTGCTTGCCTCTAGGGAAGGGGACCAAAGGTCTGGAGGTCGAGAGTGGGAGGAGATGTATTTTTACTGTACACTCTTTTATATATTTTGAATCTCCTATGGTGTTTCTGTACTATCTACTCCTGCAGAACTAATTTTTGTGAAATGACAGCTTAAAAGGGCCAGAAAAATGAAACCTTATTTGTGTATGATTACTGTCATTTCATATGCAAATTTTAAACATTTATTCCCCAAATAGGCAAATATTTTGCAGATTGTTGAATCTGTGCCTGGTCCTGGACGAAGCACTGGGAGCCCGGGCACCCTCGAGCAGCAATGGACAGACACCCCGGGAGCTCCCCAAACTTGGGCAGATCCTGGTGCTACTGTGAGTTCCACTTTCTCTCCTTTCAAATGTAGGGCCACACAGGAGGACCTCTGTAACCCTTGTCAGCTTGGGCGGCCATGAATGTCTATGGTACTCATATCATGGTGCAAGAAGGTATCTTCTGACCTTTCCATCGGAGATGTTTCAATCCACATTGCCTGTGAAATTGCATCTCAAAGACAAGCCGAGTACGTGGTTTCAGATGGATCCCCACCAGCATCTGCCCATGGATCCCCACCAGCATCTCACACCCGGGAAGTTGGTGGATTTGCTGAACGGCTAAGACTCACACGCCTGCACTTGCCAATCCACGTGGGCTGAATCTGAATCTGAATACTAATTCCACCCTCAGGAGCCAACACATATGGAAAATATTAATGCTTCCTTCAAATGGAAATCTTTTTTTTTTTTTTCCTTTTTGGAAAAAAAAGATTTTTAAAGAAGATTCTAGTTACAGTGCTATAAGAAAAAAAAAAGTCATGTTTCCAAATGCCCACATAGTCATTGTACCATCAGAAGTAAAGAAAAAAGGAGGTTTATTTAAGGGAAGAATAAAAATCAAGTCAGGCTTTTTCCTCTGTCGGCTACAGGTCATTGGCCCTAAAAATTGGAGCGTTCCATCTCCTTGAAAGAAACCCAAGAACATCCATGTCAGCTGTATTCCTGTGTGGTTTAATCTCTGCAGTCTGCTGGAATGGACTTAACCTTGAGGTCATCTCTCTGACCCTTACAGAACCTTTCAGTACATAAATTTTAAGTGTTGAACCCGGGTCTGAGTTACCATGAGACCCTGCCCTTCTTGGTCTCAGAGATTTTGTGTTTACATTTTTGACTCAACGTGGCTTCTCGTAAGTTCTTAATTGCCGTTGCTTACAGTAATGTGGAATGGACGTGAGCGAGCATTCTTGATAAGGGAAGGTCTTTCCAGTGGCCTTTTATGGCGTTTAAATATACAATCTTTATGCCTATACAATTACATCTAACTTTTCTGTTTCTTGTAGCCTAAAGTCTAATCACCTAACAAACGTGTTAACCTACTTAGGTAACTGGTCCCTGTGTTCTGTTATGTGGCACGAGGTCGGTCTGTGCTGAATTAGACTACCTGGGTGGGAGGTTTGAACATGTGAAGGGAAGAAGGATTTACTCCAGTACAGATTGAGCTAGTTAGAGATCAACCTCTGGATGTCCCAAATGAGAGGATTTCCGAGAGGCTGGCTTAGTTGCAAACAACTTCAGGAACTGCAATGCAGTCTTCTGCACGGCCCTCCCCCAGTCTCCTCCAGAAGAACCAGGCTGGCCCTGTGGGGAGGGTGGGCATGGAGAGAGTAACACAGAGCTGTGCTGGTTCCTGTCAAAGCTGCAGACTGGGCTTGCTGGCTTATAAGGGAATGGGGGCAGAGAGAATGAGGGTGTCTGGGAAAGGAATGTCCAAAGGGGAAAATATATTTATATGAGAACACAAATACTCAAACTATGGCTGGTTCTTTCTTACCGCTTGACATTGAGACATCCTTGGGGGCAGTGAGGGCTGTGGGGTCCTGGAGGACCACCCTAACAGTCCTCTAATTCCTTTCCTTGAAATAAATAAACAGAATTCCAACTTTTTCCACTCTTGGAGACTCCATGCTCTGTGGAAAGGACTCTGGGAATCTGGGTTTGGGGCGGTATATTTTTCTATTTCTTTTTACATACCATCATGAGAGAGACCCTTTTCACTTCCTGAGCAGGTGAATAGATCAGTTTTCCCACAGATCTGATTCTTTACCATGTTAGGGAGCAAAGCCTTGTTCTCTGTAGCAAAAGGTGTTTTGCTACTGTGCTGACTTCCCCGATGGGGTGCACGACACGTGCTATAAATTACGCACTGATTATATCGCTGACTTCATTATCCCTCTTCTGAAAATATGCAGTCTGTCCCAAACAATTAGCACTTAATTATGTTTCTATATTGTTTCTTCACTGTTCCGTATGTTAGGTTTACTTCTCAACCCGACTACACGTCTCTGGATGGCAGACATCAGAACTGAAACTTCTTTGAACCCCCAACACAGCGATACTTACCTGTCCTGATTAACACTGTCATTGGCAGGCTTAGTGGTTTAAGAAAGAGACAGTAGCACAAGTATCAACCAGTTCGTTCGTTTGGGAAAAGGTTGGGCAAAGCCAAAAGTAGGTTTTATTTTTTTTTTTTATTTTTTTTTTTTTTTTAAAGATTTTATTTATTTATTTGAGAGAGAGAGTGAGAGAGAGAGCGCAAGAGGGGGTAGGGTTAGAGGGAGAAGCAGACTCCCCGCCGAGCAGGGAGCCCGATGTGGGACTCGATCCCGGGACTCCGGGATCATGACCTGAGCCGAAGGCAGTCGCCCAACCAACTGAGCCACCCAGGCGCCCGTGCCAAAAGTAGGTTTTAAAGAAAGGAGAAGTTCAAAGGACATTTAGTGAAATCATCTATCATTCAAGTCCCCAGATAGCAGGGATCTTATGTTTTCATCACTGCTGCATTCCCAGAGCCTAGCCCCTGCTTTGGCAAAGAGCAGACACTAAATGCTATTTTTATTTTTATTATTTTTTAAAGATTTTATTTTTAAGTAATGTCTACACCTAACGTGGAGCTTGAATGTACAACCCCGAGATCAAGAGTTGCATGCTCTACCCACTGAGCCAGCCAGGCGCCCCTAAATGACCCTTTCTACTGACTTAACAAATGAATTTCTGGAGCTCCTATAATGTCTGGGTCCTGTGCTAAGTGGTGAAGATACAAAGACGAATGGCCGTCTTCTTTCCTCAGAAGTTCACAGTCTGGCAAAGAGGAGGAATGGCAGAATTGAAAATGATTTATGATTTACGAAAGAAGCTATTAGAATTCCATTCAGAGTGCTTTGGAATCAGAGAGGGGAGCTGCTAACTGTCCAGGGCGGTCAGAGAAATGTAACATTTAAAAAACCCCACAAAAACATTTGATGGATTTTGAAGGGAGACAAAGAATTTGCCAGGTGGAAAATGTGAAGACATTCTGGGCAGAGGGAACAGTTGGAGCAAGTTCAGAGAGCAGGGAAAGTCTGTGTTTTCTGGAAAACCTATGGTTCTTCTGAAGGGTAACAGATAAGGTCTTTTGAGGGGGATGGAAGAAATAAGACAAGTAAGTTGAGACGTGTTTCTGAGAGTCTCAGGATTGATCTTGTAGGCAATGGGGACCAAGGACAGTGTTGGAGCCGGGAATTGACGCAAGTAGATTTGGATTTGGGGAAATCACTGTGGACGGTGTGGAGAGCAGACTGGAATGGGAGAAACTGGAGTCAGGAAGAGTACCACAAACATGATCCTGGGTCCTTTGATTAGAGATTATAAAGGCAGGAAATGAGGTAGTAGAATTGGGGATGAAGAGAAATCGACTCATTTGAGAGCTATTCAGAAAGTAGAGTCACAGGAGAGCTGAATGATTAACAATGTGGGGAGGTGGGAAGCAGAAAGACGGGGGTCCAGAGTGACTTTTAGTTTCTAGTTTAAGAAAATAGAGAACCCAGAAACAGTAGTGGAAGTGGTATGATGGGGAAAAGCAGTTTTCACTTCAGACTGTAATGAAACAACCTCTTCTCTGATGGTGTTGACTTCAGAATGCTTTCATGTTGAGGCTACAGGGAGCCTCCCCTTTGATGGGAGGGAGAAGACGTTTCTGAGTTGGTCAGGACACGGGTCCGGTCCCAGTGTCAACCATTTTGAGAGGAAGAGGTCTCTCAGCCAAGAAGTTGTAATTCAAAATGTGGTCTTGAGCTCTCTCTCGATTCTAGGTTTCAAGAAGCCCTCACCACATAGCGGCAGATCAAGCTGCAAGTAGACTGCAGCCTACAAGACTCAGAGAAAGACGTATTTTATAAGTCAAAGAATTTAGTTATACATTGTCATGCGCTTTTTTCATTTTTCTTGTCCTTGAGCATAGTCTTATAAAAATAATCTTAGTCTTCCGGTAATTCTCCTATAATGGCTTCAAGAACATAGAAGGAACAGGATAGCCTTTCCCTCCTTCAAGCCAGTGAGGAATAGCAACAATATTTAGGTAAAAACCTCTAAGAGGATGAGCGAGACCTGCAAGGTTCAGTGACCTATCCCTTGCAGACATTCTCCCTCAGCTGCCAACGTGAGAACATGATGCTTTATTTTGTGAAGGTGGACAGATGTCTTCCTTAATGACTTTGTTGTTTGAGATGCCTTGCCTATGTCACTCAGAACGTCTACTAGAAAATACCATCTTCTCCTCACCTCCACCAAAAAGAAATAAACACCCATATTCTTTCATTGATCCTGCCCCAGCTCCAAATCCTGACAAGCTTGTGGTAAATGAGTGTCCAATGGGTATTGATCCATTTGGGTAAGGGTGTTCGTAGCCTGTTGAGAGAAGTCTTACCTAACAATCGTACCTAAAACTCCACCCTAATATTGTCTGTCCTTTCTTAAAATATTATTTTCAATTGTGGTAAGATACACACAACATAAAGTTGACCATTTTAACCATTTTTAGGTGAACCATTCAGTGGTATCAAGCACATTCACAAAGTTGTGCAACTATCACCCCCATCCATCTCTAGAACTTTTTCATCTTCCCAAAATGAAACTCTGTTCTCATTAAACAATAACTCCGCATCGCCCTCCCTCCACAGCTGCTGGCAACCACCATTCTGTTTTCTGTCTCTATGAATTTGACTCCTCTAGGGACCTTAGTAATGTCAGTGGAATCACGCAATATGTGTTCTTTTGTAACTGGCTTGTTTCACGGAGCGTAATGTCCTTGAGGTTTATTCATACTTAGCATGTGTCAGACTTTCCTTCCTTTTTAAGACGGAATAATATTCTTTTGTACACACCTACCACATTTTGTTCATCCATTCAGCTCTTGTTGGACTCTTGGGCTTCTTCCACCTTTGGCTGTTGTGAATAATGTTGCTGTGAACATAGGCATGCGTATCTATCTTTTCTTTTCTGTATAGCATTTGTCACCAGCTGCCATATTTATTGTTTTTACCTTTCCCTCCCAACTAGAATGCAAACTTTCTGGGTCAGGAACTTTGTCTTATTCACAGCAGTATCCCCAAAACTCAGAGGAGAGTTTCGCATATGGTAGGTGCTCAATAAATATTTGCTGGATGAATGGAAAAACTAACAGTCTTGACTCAACCAGAATTTCTATATTGAGTTCTCTTTGACGCTGTTGCTGAACTTATTGTTTGGTAGAAGGGGGATTTTGAACAAAGTTTTCAGTTAGACTGTGCCTCACATTCCTTACCTCTAAAATGGCCGTCAGTCTTGCTTTTTGCAATATTTATGAGCCTCCCAGTGTGACAGAGAGCAAGGCAAAGATCATCATATTGTCTGGCAGAACTCTGGTCGGCCCACTAGAATGATAAGCATCTGAGTGTGGCTTTTGAGGTTTTCTCTCTGGTTTTCTTCTGCTGGAAGAGCGACAGCGTTGTTCCTTGAGTTACATTAATTTTAAATTAAAAAACAAATTTATCCTGAACTATCCGTTCAGTGACATAGACATTTTCTCAAAGTATGATGCGAAGCCATAATTAAATGAAGTTATACCAAACTTGAGTTACATTAGTTACTACATTTAAGCAATACTTTATGTATAAACTTCCAATAAAAAAGTTCATATACATTTTTCTCAAAATGATGAAACATTTATTCAATTTGAATGTTATTTTTACAAGTTTATTATAACAGGTCACTTTCAGAAGGCTTTAAGATGGGCTCAAAAGTAGTGTGACTTGTTCAATTTGCTTATTTTCAGTTTAGAGTAAGTCAGTTTATGAGAACCAAAGCTCCAGGAGTGGAGACACTCATCGAAACCGATAAGCAGGGAGCAGTTAGTTTTCTTAATCTTCTTTATTAGAGGATGAAGGGCTAGACTATCTTCCCTACTTTCTGGCAGACAAGCTTCCACTAAGTACTTTATAGTTGTGCTCTGGGAGGGCGAAGTCTAGTGTTGGTGATTTGGTGATGGATGGATCGGAAAAGGCACCGCTGCCATGCGCTCTGTTCCACACTGGTCCTCATCATCCTCTGCCCCCAGTCACAGCTCCATTCAGCGTGGCTCCATGCGACACACTCCTTTCTATTCCGGCAAATGCTCTTCTCTTCAACCAGTCAGCCCAGAAATAGCCCTCGTGCTTCCCCACATCTCAGCCGTGTTTTTGTAACTAGCCTTTTTATTACACCCTCATCAGCTGGCAGTAATTTGAATGCACCCTCTTTTCTCTTGTTGGGTCTATGTGATCCATAAGGTTTAAGTAACCAGAAGGAAATGACTTATGTCAGTAAGACAAGATTCAATTAAAAAGTGCAAATTAGGGGTGCCTGGGTGGCTCAGTAGATTAAGCATCCTGACTCTTGATTTCGGCTCAGGTCATGGCCTCAGGGTTGTGAGATCGAGCCTCGTGCTGGGCTCTGCACTGGGCATGGAGCCTGCTTAAGATTCTCTCTCCCTCTCCCCACCCCCCACATTCTCTCCCTCTCAAAAAAAAAAAAAGTGCAAAATATGCAGACTTGCTCTAAAATACGGGGAATACAACGACAGGTGGGAAGCGTGAGAAAGTGGAGTCAGGGAAGGAGGGAAAGGAGAAGGCGAATGGAACATGAGCACTACAAGTCTTGGCTTTCACAGAATTGGAGGGAGTCTGAAGTCCTAAAGCATCAGATGAAGGCGAAGGCTGTAGTGTGCAGTAGACATTATAATAACAGCTATCACTTACTAAATGCCAACTATATGCTAGATGCCCGTCTGTATTCATCTGCTAGGGCTGCCACAACGAAATGCCACAGGCTGGGTGGCTTAAACAGTAGAAATTTATTTCTCACAGTTCTGGGGGCCAGAAGTTCAAGATCCAGGGGCCATCAAAGCAGGTTTCATTCTGAGGTTTCTTCTCTTGGCTGGTAGGTGGCCACCATCTTGCTGTGTCTCACTTGGCCTTTCCTGGGGCATGCACTCTGCAGAGAGGGAGAAAGCAAACTCTCTGGTGTCTCTTCTTATGAGGACACTCATCCTGTGGGCTCAGGGCCTCACATTTATGGCCTCACTTAACCTTGCTTACTTCCTTAGAGGGCCCGTCTCCGAATACATCCACACTGGAGTTAGGGCTTCAACACATGGATCTCAGGGCCGCACAAACATCCAGCCTAGAACACCTCACAGCTTATGTGCCTCTACTTTCTCAGGAGTACAACCCCAGGGAACAGGAACGAGGTCAAGGAGTGGGGCGGGGAAAGGGGACAGCCATTATGAGGGCCAGTTGCCAAGCTGACCAGTACTTGATATCAGACTTGGTCCCAGGGACCATCTTCTGAGATTTCCTGGGACACACTCAGGGGAGGAAGAGGGAAGAATGTGTCTACCGAGTCTGTGCCTGCATGAGGTCGTCAGGAGCCCACACAGAGCTGATGGCTGCAGTCATAGTTGGGCCTGAGACCCTGGAGACAAGAAGCCAGAGATCAGAAGGAGCAGGTGGGAGGAATTCGATGCACTACCATGTGAAGCGCTTTATGGACATTAACTCTACGCCTCCTAGTAACCCGCTGAGCAGACACAGTCCCCTATACACCTTGGAGCGATAAACATAAAATGACTGGAACCAGGGGCTTGAACAACACCAAGACCTTCTGTGCCTCTCCTAATTCTCTCAGAACGGTTTTGCCTGGTTTCAGAATCAGGAGCAGCGGCAGCTCAGGCCCTACCCCTTTTTCAGCGCCGCCTCTTGAGACTGCAAAGGAAAGGGTGTCTCTTTCAGTCATGTGGCTGCTCCTTGGCCCCATCGCTGGAGCTGGAGCTGGAGGCGGGCACTGTGATTGGCTACTCTTGGGTAGGCATATGCCCTGGCATGCTGGGGATCAGGGCATGTTCACAGAGCAAGGCTGCAGACCAGAAAAGATGCTCAGTGGCCGCTACAGGGAGCCTAAGGTGTTCAGCATCACCTAGGTAGAGAGGGCCTGAGGTGGGTCTTTCCATGAAACCTCACTCCTACAAACAAGGGCTCGCCATACACCGAGAACACCAGATACAGAACATGTGCACCCAAGGTCAGCCCTGTCTAGCTTGTCCAGAAGGATATTATAGGGGAAATGTTTGGCGCCATTTCACCTTCATCCCCCACATATAAGCGATTGTGAAGTTTTGTCAGTTCTGCCTCTTGAATGTCTTAAACACTCACTTTCCTTCCTGCTCTCGTCATGGCGCCATCCCTTGTCACTTGGCCATTTGCAATCACCGGCTGCGTTCCTTGCCTCTCTCCTCTTGTCCACCCTACGCTATCACCAGAGTTGGGGTTTATCATCGTAAAACAAATCGGAATAAACTGTTCTTCTGCTTGGGGATCTTTGATGACCCACTGTTTCTTCTGTATTGGCTATCAACCCTGTGAAACTTTCCCAGGAGAGAAAAATGGAAGAATTTGACTTTGCTTCTTGAAAGCCTCCCCTAGCACTTTGTAGTATAAATACTCTTCTATTTATATAACCACTCTTAGGGTATTGACCATATTTGTGTGTGTGTGTGTGTGCGCGCGCATATTAGTTTCCTCCACCAGATAGAAGCTTATTCAAATGGGTGGTGTTTTTTTATTTATTATAGCCACAGTACTTGTCATATAATAGGTGTTCAGTAACTGCTGAATAAATAATGTTTAGTCTTTGGTCTTATTCCCTAGTTTCTGGAAAGAGTAAAGAACAACAGAGAACGGAATGGAAAGGAAAGAAAAGAAATCGAAAATTCCAGGACATAATATTATTGAAATTGAGGCTGTGGATGACACTGATGTTGGGAAAGGTGCTTGAGGATTGATCCAAGAATGTAATGACAGAAGTGGCAGATTAAGTCATGTGGCAACAGTCCTTCAAAGCTGTGTGGAAAACCCCCAAAAGATTTTGTGGTAGATTGTTTCATTGTTTGCAACTGCTCACTCCTTCTTTCTATAACAGAGGATTAGACATTCCTGTTCGCTGCATGTGACTTCGCGGGAGTGCCCATAAGCAGGGACACAGTGTCCTCCTCCACACCCTGCTCTGTCGGGTGGGACCAGAGACATATGAGCAGATGTGACTTACACCACGAGAACAGGAGCTTTAAATGCGATTGCCTGCTTCATCACAGACTCCTGTTTCTGCTCCCCGCCACGGGATAACATGTTCCAGATCAGCGTTGCTCCTTTAGCTGAGATCCCAGGTCGAGAAAACAGGGAGAGCAGACTGCCACCGCCCACGGCCCAGGAACAGAGCCACAGCCTGGAGCTGACTATATAGACCCACATGAAATATGAATAAAGACATAAAAATGAATTTTATTGTAAGACACTGAGATTTTTTTTGTAGTTGTTTGTTATTGCAACAAAGCTGACTATATGCCGATGTCAATCAAAATTCTTAAATTGAAACATACTCTTTAATATAAGCCATTAGGTCAAATGCTAATAGAAGTAACAGGGAATTTATTGAAGAGGAATGAATTCTCTTTGATTATTGGTAGGAGTAGAATCTCCAATTACATAAATAAGTGAGCAAATATTCACACCCCAAGTAGGAGGGTATATTATTATTCCTGATTATTTGGTGCCTTTCCTGTAAAGGATTATATGTCCACACACCGTTGACATCAGAGGTGGCCATGGGACTGCTCTGACCAATAAAACGTGAGTGGAACTGACATATGACCCTTCTAAGCAGGAATCTTAATGAGGATAATTTGAACAGAGAAGGTTATCAGGAAATGGGGAGAGCAAGAGATCTAAACTGCTAAGTAATATGGACTCCCCTTTGTTGAACTTTTATTTTTTATTTTTTAAAAATTTTATCTACTTATTTGAGAGAGAGAGAGAGAGCATGAGCAAGGAGGGAGAGGCCGAGGGAGGGGGAGAAGCAGGCTCCCCACTGAGCAGGGAGCCCGATGTGGGGCTGGATCCGAGGACCCCAGGATCATGACCTGAGCCCAAGGCAGATGCTAAACCGACTGAGCCACCCAGTCACCCTTGTTGAAATTTTAAGGGAGAGATGCCACCGGAAGTAAATCTGGTTGGCCGTCCAGCAGCCTTGCTGGTAGCATTTCTTTTATGAATTCTTGTCTTAGTTGTACATGTGCAGAAACTTCATCTTAGTGTGACAGACTGATGAGCTACGTGAAGAAAAGGGCTAATGCTGATACAGTCCACAAGGGGCCAGGTATAAAGAAGATCATCAGTGTCTTCATCTATGAAGCACAATACCCTTCTGTCCCCTCAGCACAAGAGTACGCACTCACCTCTAACAAGGTAGCTGGAAATCCAGTGATGCAGTCTCTGGGTAAACGTGGAAAGACAAGGGAAACAGCACCAAGTGTGTTTAAAGGAAACCACTCGGTGGTATGTATTAGCCAGAGTCATAGATGTTTCTGTTCTATAGAGCTAAAGCCATTCCCAATTCGGCTTCTGAGACTCCCGTTCTTTCTGCATTTCAGGGTTGAACATCCTCCCTTCTTGCTGCTGCTTTTCTTGAGGTATGTGTATAACATTCATCGTTTCTCAATTATGCATTTGACCTTCTAGCTCCTGGCAGGGCTTATGTTCCCCAAATCAGAGACAGAGTAGAGAAGGCATGGATGTTGGAGCCAGACAGACACGGGTTCCAATCTAGCCTCTACCATTTATTAGCTGTGTGTTTCAGAGCCGTGCTGAGCCTGCATCTTCAACCATCAAAAATTACAACAAATGTAAGGTTTCCTCACTTTCTATTTCTATTAAAACGTAATGCGAAATCATCTTCCAATGATGATCACGGTAACAATACTAACCCTTCCGGAGCCCGACTGTGTCACTCGTGCCATGCTAGACATTTTAGCCTCTTGTTAACTATGCTCTGTGGAACTCAAAGTTATCATTTCATCCTCTTTTTCTTTTCTTCTCCACTCTGCTGTTCTAAGCCTCGGTTTTCTATAGAAGTTAGAGATTTTTTGTTGCTCAAATAGCTCTTGAGGCTGATGAAAACCTTCGTACCCTGTTTCTATCTTGTAATTACAAAACCTCTTATGTCCACAACTGGATTCTTTCCGGAGCACCGTTTCTAGGATCTCGGCTCTGATCAAGAGTTTACAATGGCTCCTGAATATGTATCAGATTGAGAGATTAACTCCAGACTCCCCAGCTCCACTGTCATTCCCTGAACATTCTTAACTCCCAGCCCGCCCACTTCCCGGGGTTAACACACCCCCATCTCACTATTGATTTCCTTTATGTAAACTTTCTTTATGCTCTTCCTCTGCCTACAACAAGGATTCTTTCCTTATTCCCCTTCTTTGAAATCTTACACTTTCTTTAAAGTCAAATTTGAAGTCCACAGAACCTTCCAAGGCTAACCAAACCTCAACCTACATAATTAGTATTTGTTTTGCTTTGAAAATCTTTTCCCCCCACCACAGGTAGATAGGTTACAACGCCTCAGTCACTGCAGATTATAATTCCTCAAGGAGAAGGAAATTATATTCTATTACTTTAATGTTTTTTTTTCCATCCCTGAGCCTAATCAGAACTAGAGGAAACAGTAAGTATTTAATAAGTGCAGAAATAAATCACTAGTGTAATAATGATCAGTAAGCCATGGAGCTGTCTACCACAAAAACTTCTTGAATACCAAAAGATTGCAACTCAAATCTGTGAATAAACTTTTGCAAAACTGATATATGCTATGTGTGGGGTTAATTTTGTTTTAAAATGCATGCATTTTAAAAAGCCAGCCTACTTAAAAAGATTCCAAGAATTTGCAACCAAGCCACATAAAGAATGATTAAAACATAGATAGTTTAATAAGAATCATGTAGTGAAGGAGGGAGATAATCGTACAGTGTAGTCTCCAGCCTGTTGAAGGGTTACCTTCCTGAATGTGACCTTTTTGTCTTTTGGAACCTAACGAAATTATGTATATGAATATATACTTTGCACAAGATAAGAGAATGACATCCAACCAAGATGTTTTTCACCCACTACCATTGTTCCTCATATCTTTAAAAAGCATGTATAATTATAAAGGTAAATAAGTTATATATAATAGCTTATTTTTAAATATAATTATAAGGCACAGTATCCCATACATACCTTCTTCTGTGTGCTGACTTGTATAAATAGAGAGGATGGCCGCTAACAACCTTCCCTAAGAGACGGTGGAGAACAAAACAGCTGTTTTGGAACTGGAACCATCGTAGCACTAACTGTGGGACAAAGACAATGGCATGAATAAAATATTCATCGCTCACACACTTCTGTGATTTTAGTATGGCGGTTACGGATGTAAAAACACGTGGTCTGACTACTTCTAACTTAGAAATTCCTGGGCCGGTGGCTAGGCTAAGGACAATGTAAATCAAGCTCAACTTTAGCCCTGAGCTTCACAGGAAGGAAGAAGAACTGTGTGTCTTTTATTTGACATTGAAAAAAAAGCACCATTTCTTTAGGAGATGAACTTCTTTTCTGTATCAAACTGTGAGAAAAGCTGGTTGTGGGACCCTGAGCAGCTAAGGCAGGGTTTTCGATGAAAATTTCAAAAACAGATGGCCTCTTTTGTCAAGAGACAAGAGAATAATATGCCAAGATAATTCTGAGAAATCTTTTGACAGGGAGTTCAAGAGCTTTAATCCATATAACCTCCTGATATAGCCATATTAAGAGGAAGTCATTAAGAGGGACTTAGTGGGTTATTTGGTTCAGTTTTTTAAAGCTGAAAATGGGGTGAAAGAGTGGTTGAAAATGGAGTTTCAGGAAGTCAGGTTAGCAGAGCCATGACTTACCTTATCACTTTTTTGAATTTTCTTTTCCTTTGTTCTATTTTGGTTTATTTGCGGATTAAAAAGTCAATTATTTATGTCATTTTGTTACTATAAATAAGTTAAAAAATTTTGAATTCTGAACGCTACTGTGGCGTCTGCTGCCCGTGGGGGTTAGGTGTCTCTTCCTACGTGTTTGGCCACCAGGGCACTTGTAAGGGAGACTGTCTTGGGCTTCAGCCCAGTGGGGCAGTGGAAGGTGATCGTTGGTCTGGGCCAAGCTGTTTCTGTAACTTGTCTTCTCTTTCCTTTGGGGGTTTCACTTTCCCAGTGCACTCCCATCACCTAGTTACCTCTGTGTCTCCCAATCTGGACCACAGGGACAGGCCATTCCACTTTTGAACTCTACCCCAACCTTGGCCAAAATCATCTCTCTTTGGCTCCCCAGGGCATTCATTCATTCATTTGATGATAATTACTTCAGCACATTTGCTGTGCTGGATCCTCTCCTAGGTCCTGAGTGGCAGAGATGAATGAAGCAGAGTCTCTCCCTAATGGAGCCGTCGTTTTAGCAGGAGAAGATACAATAAGCATATAAATAGAAAAGATGGTTATTGTTGGTCATAAGTACCGTGGAGAGACTGTTCAGTGGTTACAAGAAGAACTTGCATATGTTAAGGAAGAATAAGAAGAAAAAATTAAAGAATATACAAACAACAAGGTATTTACGTATGAAGTTTTACAAAGCACAAGTTTTTTATTTTAAAATGACCATCCTTGGGGCGCCTGGGTGGCTCAGTCGATTAAGGGTCTGCCTTCGGCTCAGGTCATGATCTCAGGGTCCTGGGATCGAGTCCCGCATCAGGCTCCTGGCTCAGCGGGGAGTCTGCTTGTCCCTCTCTCTTTCCTTCTGTTCCTCTCCCCCACTCCTGCTCTCTCTCTCTCTCTCAAATAAATCTTAAAAAAAACATAAAATGGCCATCCTCTAGCTTCAAAGAGCTAACACTTTGCCACCAACCTGTCTTTCTAGTATTTGGTCTCAGCCACCTTGTTGGTTTAACCCTCAAAAATTGTTCTAATGCTTGTTTTGTCTCCTAGACTCAACATTTTTCCCTTTTCAAACATCAAGAAGGCAAGAAGCCCTCGATTTCAAATAGGTCAATGACCCAGTAAATTACCTAATGCCGTCTAAAGCTCCCCCAATCACTGGTACAGTTTCAGAATGCCCAAGTGGAAAATGTTACGTGAGGCATGTCACCACCAAGGACTCAGAAATGAGGAGAATAGCAAATGAGGGAAAGAAAAAAAACTTCCAAGGGCCTGGCATAGAGATAGGCAAATCTCTTTGATGACTCTCAGGCTGTTAAAGACTCTAATAATACAATAGAAGATGTATTTGTTTGCTTATCTAAACAATGTGTCACTCTACTGGAGGGGTTCGTTAGTAGAGAGGCCCAGAAAACAGCGGGCAGAAAGGCTGGTGCTGGCAGTGCTGTCCGTGGACAGGATGCAGAGTTTTGACCTGGCAGGTGTACCAATCAGTTATAAAAATGAAGGAACCAGGAATTAAATCCTTACATTTATTAAACATTGGAATCATAATCTCCCTGCCTCTGAATCTATGCTCATCAAAAAATATTCTGTGATTTGTTTTCCCAGATCCACAGAGGAAGTAAGATCTACGTGTACTCTGGGCCCACTTGTCAGTCATATTTCTTATTGAAATGAATAAATTGGAATTTTGGTTAACATAATTTAATGCCCTGTCAGTTTTCCCCCCAAGTCTGATCAAATTTGGACCACTGACCAAGTCTAGTGTCTAAGTTCCAAAGAGCTCTGGGCTGCACTGGAAATTCATTTGATCATTCCTTCATTCATCTGAATATTTTTGAAAGCTTCTTATAGCCCAAGCACTGAGTTTAGGAATATAGTGTTGAGCAAAAAATTGATGTGATCCTGACAGTCAGAGAGCTTTTAAGCCAATGGGGACAATAAAATATGACAAGGGTTTCTTGGCCATCGGTGTTTGGAAAAAAGAAAACTTTTGAGTCTAGAAGAAATGATTGGGTTCAGGGTGCTTTCTGGAGCCCACAGTATCTAAACAGAGACTGGAACCAGGAGTTTGGGCAGTGCACAGGGCAGGAAGGGGAAGAAGATAGCCAAAGAAGTGCAGGGCAGGAGGAGAGGCAGGACAGGATGAGGGCAACAGAGAGAAGCTCAGTTGGGCTGGCATTTTAAATGCTGGGAGGCTAACCCAGTGGGCAGACAAAGGGCCTTGTGTTCAAGGTTTAAGGGGTTTGGGCTTTACCCGTAGGGCAATAGGGAGCCATTGTGTACCTTAGCAGTGAGCCATAATCAGACTCGCATTTTGGAAAAATCTCTGGCCATGTAGCAACTGAATTAGGGAAGAGCAAGGGGTGAGAGTAGACAAACCGAGTCAGGGAAGCCAATCTGAAGTCAACTGTTGTCATTTGTGTGTACCTTCATTTTACCTTACTTTACCTCTTCAGTGTACCTTTACATTTGTGTGTATCTTCAGTGTACCTTTATTCCTTTATATTCCTATTCCTCCCAGAATGTTTGTCTTCAGCATTCACCATCTTCTCTCCTTGAGGATTTCGTTGCCTTTCTTACCATTCTCAGCCTTTGCCTGGCCTCCTACTGCCCTTTATTGTGTGTCTCATACAATCCTTTTCAAGGTGACATAGCTACTTGGCTTTTGGACACTCAAATTCCTGGGTTTATTTAGTTTACTGAGCTTGGTTTTGCATACTATTTCCTTAATTTCATCTTAATAACCTCCTTTACTCCTCATGACTTAATGAATTCTGCGCATCCTTCACCACCCCCTCCACCCCAGCCCATCCTGCAAGGCCACTGTTTTTAGGCTACCATTATACGTGTCCCCTCACAGCATTCCAAATGCTAATTCTGAGATTAGTATCTCTGCTGGCTTCAAGGATTAGCTTTTCAGCCACTCTGGTATAAGTAGTTTTAAGTGTCAAGAAAAAAAAAAATAATTAGATTCCATTACTTTCACTCTTCTTCGTGGATTTGAACTTGATGTTGGAGAGTGATGAAAGAGAAATATAGACAATAAAATGTGGCTGGAAGAAAACAATTGATATGATGCTTTTGTCAAAAGTAATTGTCAAGAAGATGCCAACATTATTCACTAAACTTTTGGCAGTCTTTCCATTAGGGCGGCAAAAAGGGGTATTTCTAAACTAATGTTGCTGACTTCTCACAGACTCTCAGCACTGCCTGGAGGTCTTAATGACTCCGGGTTTGCTCCCTTTCCCTCTCCACTCAGCGATGGCTTTGAAATTTCCCACCTACCTCAAACCTCTCATCCCTACATCTCCTTTCTTCACCTCAGCTTCTTCGAGTAAATTGAAGTCATCTGCCAAGACCTCTCTCAACTTGCTGTAAATTAATTACCTGGCACCGGAATGGAGCCTCTCGTAGCTTCTGTTACATAGGAGGTGTGCTTCCTTCCCGTCCTGCAGACCTCCACCCCTACCACTTTCCCAATGATCCCTTTGCTCTTCTGTGGCTTCAACCGTCCCCTTTCAACTGGATTCTTTCCATGACTCCCTTTCCCATCTTAAAGAATAACCAGAAAAAAACTATGCCTTGATCAGCCTTCCCTCCAACAACCACCATGTTCCTCTTCTCTCTTTTATAACCAAATTTTGATACATGTGTAGAGACTTGTTTTCTATTTCCTCGCCTCTCATCACTCAGCCTGCTCCCAGCACATCCGGGAAGGGCTCCAGTGCCCTTGGTATCAGTCCATGCTTGTTTGACCTGGTCACTGAGTACAGTAGCCATTTATTTTCCTTCTTGAAACTTTCATCCTTTGGCCTCTAAATATCAGGATTCTTTAGTGCTTTGTCCTAAACTCTGTTCCTCTTCTGTACCCTCCTTGGTAAACCTCCGCTCTGCCCATAGCGCCAATGACTATCTGTACACTAAGGGCTTCCAGGTTGACATCTCCAAACTTCTCTTCTCTATTCTAGATCTTCCCTACTTTACTTCTCCACTTGAATGTTTCAAAAATTAGACAAGCTCAACATGTCCAAGACTGAATGTATTATCTTCTTGCTCAAAGCTGGCCCTGTTCCATTGTTCCTTAGCTCACTGACTGGAGCCATCAGGCCGGTGCAGAAGTGGGAACCTAGGTGTCAACCCCAATCTATTGCTTGTCTTCATCTTCCAAATTTAATACAACACAATTCTGCTGACTTAACCTCCTACGTAGGTTTTGATTTTTTCTCCATTGTCACGTTAGTCTAAACAAATTCTTTTTTTTTTTTTTTAAGATTTTATTTATTTATTTAAGATAGAGAGTGAGAGAGAGAGAGCACAGGCCGGGGGACAGAGGGAGAGGGAGAAGCAGACTGCCCACTGAGCAGGGACCTGGGATCATGACCTGAGCCAAAGACAGATGCTTAACCAACTGAACCACTCAGGCGCCCCTAGTCTAAACAAATTCTAAGGACTTCAATGAAACCAGGGTAGCATGTAGGTTTTCTGAGGCCCCCTTCTCTTGAAGCTATCCTGCTACCCTCATATTTAGCTAGTACAAGTACCAGCAGTCATGGGTTTCCATAGCATCTAATAATGAGCCATGGGAAAACAGTAAAGTTAAGTGCCTCATGACTTTACATTATAAGCAAAAGGAATATTTATAAAAGTACAATACCTAATTCTTGTATTATTCATTGATTATGTTTTACTTAAATTGTATTCTGAATAAGGCTGACATTTAAAAAAATTCGTTGTGTATTTGACGGCAATTAATTATGTAGTGGCAGAATGAGGGCTGTAGAAGATTAAAAGATTAAAATAGGCTGAAAATTGTACGCAGAGCAGATTGTTAAAAAGAGAATGCACCAATAAACAAAGCATGAATGCAAAATCCTATCTTACCTAGTCTTAATTTAAAGCTAAGAGAAAAGTAAATAGTAAATCTACTGCAAAGGAGGAAAACCTAAAACAAAGCAGGTCCTCAAATGAAGAAATATGTACTATCAAAGGGGTCTTATCAAGCAATGCAGTCACAAATACAAGTAACACATAAAGTTGAATAGTCTTTTCATAGCTTCAAGTGCTCTCTTGGAGAGAGGTCATCAAGTGAGTAGGAGTGGTTTTAACATGAAAAAACTCTCTCTCCCAGCAGTACAGCCGGGCAGCCAAAAGCTCTTCATTATCACAACGAATGCCCAACTCCGAGTAACCATGACAACAGCCTGTACAATGGTTAGCAGTATGCCTATTAGAAAAAGAGAGGGTTCAAGGTCAAACTGCATTTGTGAAGAAGCCTCACCCTGTTTCTCTGCACAAACTTGTCGTTGAACAGCGGCCACAGTTTGAGGCTCCCTAAACTTTGAGTGTTGGTCAAATAGCCCTGCTAGCTTGCCTCCTGTGGGTCCTACCAGGACTTCCTGCTTCTGTCCTTTCTCTCTTGGACCATTGGGGTGCCTCCGTTTCCTGGAAAGCACTCTGTTGGGGCCAGAGTTGGGATGGCAGCCATGAAATCCACTCACTTAGTCTCTGCATCATTGAGCCCGTTGTGCCCGGTGGCTCCCGGTGTGGGACTCAGTCGGGAACTAGGCCTTGGTTGGATCCCCTCTTCCCAGAGCTGGGATCATGCTTACCAGGCACTGAGGAGGAATGACACCTTGGGATCCTTCCAGTTCATCTTCTATATCCGTGATCCCTAAATGTGTTGGACTGCACATCCCTATCAGTAAGCATTTGTGAGCATGTACCCCCAGTATAAAGTTGAAGTCCAAGTTTCTTGACATGGGTTTTAAAGTCAGACTTGCTCTGACCTCACCATATTACCATCCCATAATTTAGAATCCTAGTGCTTGCATTCTCGCTATGCCATACATCTCCCTTCTAGGACTTTGCATACACTTTCTTTCTCTGTTGAAATCATTTCTCCCCATGCAGTCTTCCCCACTGCTATTTCCAGAAAATTCCCCAGGATCCATGCCTCCCGTAACTCCCACTTCATCAGGATTTGGAACCCGTCCATGCTTCTTCAACACAACACGGTTTATTTGACCTACATCATAGCCTATTGCATTTATGACCTTACTAGTGAGCTTAATAAAGGTTGAGATAGGTTTTTAACTAAAAGGCATGGGTTTAGCCAGGTGAAGAAAGTGACAAATCTCTTGGTTTGAGGTGGTGCTTCACACCAGCCCGGGGCTGGTTTTGAAAGATGGCCCCATCCTCATTCTTCACCAAACAGGTATTAGCTCTGGCCCCAAAACTGAAGGGAAAAAAGGATGTTCCTCCTCCTCTTCTCTTTGCCTTTTTCCTTCCCGTTATGTCTGGACCACACTGTGGCTAGCGACTGTTTTTTAGATTTCATGATTCATGGTTAGAAATTAATTTTATAGTAGACTTAGTGTACACACACACATATGCCTAAGTATGCACTTAAATATGCACATGTATTATTTATTTGTCACTTTCTCAAGGATGCCTAGTTCCCTTAATTACAATTGCAACTAAGCCCCCCATTTTGAACCCCTTTATGTTGCTCTACTTTTCCTTTTTCTATCAAACTTTGGAACATACCAAATAATTACTTTTATTATGTTTATTTTTATGGTCTGAATCTTTCCACTAAAGTGTAAGCTCCTAGAGCA
This sequence comes from Phoca vitulina, assembly GCF_004348235.1. Taxonomy (NCBI): domain Eukaryota; kingdom Metazoa; phylum Chordata; class Mammalia; order Carnivora; family Phocidae; genus Phoca; species Phoca vitulina. Next base: position 26,355,927 of record NW_022589718.1, on the reverse strand, counting down.
CAGGATCTTTCTTTTATTCACTTATGGATGCCAAATGTCTAAAATGGTGCCTGGCATACTGGAGGTCTTCAATAAATATTTAGGTGAATGAAGAAAGAATTGAGAGAAATATTTCATGAAACTTATCCTTACTATGTGGAATACATGTATATATTTTCTTATCTCATCTATTTGTAAAAAAAAAAACTGGCCAAGATCCCCTAATGGGTCAAAAGCTGAAGTTTTGAAAGCAGTGGTTTAGATTGTTGGAAGGGTCTGTGTCAGGAGACCCTCATATGGCTGGAGGGAAAATACCGTTTGAGGCAGGAACCGCTTGGAGGTGATGTTGCAGAACTTCTCAGGAGATGGTGGGTGTGAAAGAGTCGGGAGCAGCCCCTGAAGAGGAGTATAGCCCACATATGTTGTAGTGGTTTTAAAATGTATCCTTCAGGGCACCTGGGTGGCCCAGTCATTAAGCGTCTGCCTTCGGCTCAGGTGATGATCCCAGAGTCCTGGGATCGAGCCCCACATCGGGCTCCCTGCTCAGCGGGAAGCCTGCTTCTTCCTCTCCCACTCCCCCTGCTTGTGTTCCCTCTCTCGCTGTGTCTCTCTCTGTCAAATAAATAAAATCTTTAAAAAAATAAAATAGAATAAAATGTATCCTTCAATTCTTTGACACGTGTTCCTTCAAGAGGTGGAGTCTAAGTTTCCTCTCCTTGAGTGTGGAGTGGGGCCGGACTTAATGACTCACTTCTAATGAGTAGAGTATGGTAAAACTGACTGGGTGGGGCTTCCAAGACTAGGTTAAAAAAGGTATTGTGGTTTTCTCCTTGCTGTCTTTTGGATCACTCAGTAGGGAGGAAGCCAACAGCCAAGTCTTGGAGGCACCCAAGCTTCCTGAAGGAGAGTGGCATTATTCCATAGTCTTCAGAGCTTGGTAGACTGTTGTCGTCAGACTGTTACTGCTGGCAGCTTGGGTAGGTTGAATTTAATTAGCACACATACTTTCTTGACCTCAGGTTGGAATTGCAGGGTCTTTCCATGTTCTCAGGCAATGATCTGACGTGGTGCCCCACTCTTCCTGCAAGAGGGGTGAATGTCTTTTCCTCCATCTCAGTGGATGGGAATCCAGGCATGCAATGCAGCCTGTAAAACACGATTGTTGGAGACCAGTTGGGTACACGTAGGTGGCACAGAAGTGGTGGGGGGTGGGCAGCAGGAGGAGGGATTGGTTTTGAATTTAATATAACTAAAAGAGATGAACTGACCTCTATGAGGGTACATCTGTGCATTGTAACTTTCCACATAGAGCTTGGTTCTTACCCAGAGTATGGGCTCTGTAACATTATTATTGTTGTTGTTGTTATTTTTTATTTTTTATTATTTATTTATTTATTTTTTAAGTAGGCTCCACGTCCAGCATGGAGCCCAATGTGGGGCTTGAACCCATGACTCCGAGATCAAGACCTGAGCTGAGATCAAGAGTCCCACACTCAACCAACTGAGACACTCAGGCGTCCCTTGTAATGTTATTAAACTGTGCAACTTGGGGAATCGTTTTGGTCTGGTTCTCTTTTAAAAACTGTCAGGCTATGGCTGGGAGCCCGCAGAAGGAGCTGTGCAAGCGTTGGTGGGTGTCGCACGGGGAGGGAGACTGAAGCACCACGTGGTCAGGGTTGTGACAGGCAGAGGGTTGCTCACACGGCTGCACGTGTGCCAACATGACCCTGTCTGGGGAGGAGCGGCACCCCCAAAGCCTCCAGGACTAGTGAACCACAGCCCTGACGGCCAAAGAAGACAGACCACCCCCAGGATGTCAACCTGAGGACCTTGAAGATGAGAGATAAATCTCTCACCCTTTCCACCAGAAGCTTCTCAGCTGGAACCAGGAGGACTCAAGGTTGTTTCAGGGTCTTTGGAGAAAGCTTTGCCTCTTTTCACTCTCCCCCAGATTCCTCTTTCACGATGGCCTCGTGTGAGCCGCCTCAAAGGCGTGTGTGGAGAGGCAGAGGGTGGTGGAGAAAGAGAAGGGACTCCTTGGCAGTCAGCAGCATTTGTGACAGAGCCCTCGAGTTCTCACTGAGATGTGTGTGAGGAATGTAGGAATGGGGACAGGCCATGGAAAGGGGTCTGTGAGCATGGAAACAGGACAATTTGGAGATGGGACCCACGGAGCTTACTTGAACAAAGACAATGAGAAACCAGCCTCCATGATGGTCTTGTCTCTCAAGCGACACTCCAACTTTCCATTTCTGACAAAAATACGGATTCCTGTAGAGCTAGCAGAGAAGATAAGGGTTCCGATGCCGGCCTTGTCACCGCCTCTGTGACCACGTGGTCAAGTCACTTTCTGTCATGTTTGGCTCTCCTTCCTTTGCTGGACTATATTCTTAATAAAGTGAAGCCCAAACCTTAAGAAAAAAAAAGAGAAACAATTGTCTAGTGATTACTAATTCTTTTTCTGCTTACACATCACATATTTACCATGACTCACATTTCCAAGCCTGTATGAAACAGGTTTCATCACTCCTGTGGTTATTCAGACTCAATGCACTGTCCTCAGACCAAAGAGAAGAAGGTTTAGCTCACTTCTAGAGGCTGCCAGCTCATCTCACTATCCACAAGACAAAAGTATTCACTTGGGTTCACGTAAGAATTTAATATTGAACATTTTTCCCTCCTAATAAAAATATTTCATTTGTACTTGCGTATTGCTGAAGGCTCTCTAGTTGGTATCTATACAATTCCACCCTCAATCCTTTAGAACTGCGCTGTCCAATATGGTAGCCTAAGTAGCTTCATGTGGCTGTTGAGCAGTGGTAATGTGGCTGGTGAGTATGTGAGATGTGCTGAGAGTATAAATACACATCAGATTCTGGAGACTTAGTATTAAAGAAATGTTTTTTATATTGATTACATGAAGATTAAATATGTTGGATTAAATAAAATACATTATTAAAATTAATTTTACTTATTTCAACATGAAGCAGTGATATTTTGGATATACTGGATTACATAAAATATTTTATTAAAATTAATTTTACTTATTTCTTTGTATTTTTTCTTTTCTTTTTTTTTTAAAGATTTTATTTATTTATTTGACAGAGACAGACACAGCGAGAGAGGGAACACAAGCAGGGGGAGTGAGAGAGGGAGCAGCAGGCTTCCCACCGAGCAGGGAGCCCAATGCGGGGCTCAATCCCAGGACCCCGGGACCATGACCTGAGTTGAAGGCAGACGCCCAACGACTGAGCCACCCAGGCGCCCCTCTTTGTATTTTTTCAAATGTGGCTACCAGAAAATTTAAAATGACATTTGTGGCTCCCGTATACTTATGACACAGCACTGATCTAGAGGGCCGGCTTAGAGTCTCTTAGCACTAATTCCGTGCCCAGTTGCTTCAATTAGCACACTTGATGTCGTCCGCACTTGTGTGAGTCCTTCCACGTGGCTTAACCACCTCCCTTAAGCAGCATCCAAGCAAGCAATTGGGTGTTAGTAGGGATTATAGGGCTGGCTTCAGATTACAGCCTACCCTGGCATGGGAAGTCAGCTGCAAAGAGGTTATTGGACATACTGCAAGTTATTTGCTCCCTACCAGGGGAACGGAATTAAATTCCACAGCCTGTGCACATCGGAGGTCAAGGCCATAGACTGTACTCAATGAAATTATAACTCCTGCCTTGAACAGAAAATGTCTTTGTCTGAAGTAGCAGGATGAGGGGATCGACAGTGAAAAAAATCAACTAAAAACATTTTAATTTTCTGATTCCAGGGTTAAAGTTATATTTCCCTTGTCCCCATTTGGCTATGCAGTTGGTGTTCTCTGGGCTCTCAGTTATGACTTCTTTTGCCTGGCTTGATCCCTGGGAGTTTCTCTATACGTTGCCTTCCATTTAATCAGAGGGAATTTTGTTTTACTTTAGTCTTTTGGTGACTTGCAGAGTCATGAGTTCCTATCATATTTAAATCAGTTCGTTAGGGGCACCTGGGTGGCTCAGTCAGTTAAGTGTCTGCCTTCGGCTCAGGTCATGATCCCAGGGTCCTGGGATCGAGCATCGGGCTCCCTGCTCGGCGGGAAGCCTGCTTCTCCCTCTCCCACTCCCCCTGCTTGTGTTCCCTCTCTCGCTGTGTCTCTCTCTGTCTAATAAATAAATAAAATCTTTAAAAAAAAGTCAGTTCGTTAGCATCAAACTATCTCCCAAAGCAATGCAAAAGAATAATGTATAGGGAAATTTATGCTATTCCCCCCCATTCACTTTTTTTCCATAATAAACCATGTACTTTTAAATTTTAATCTACCTCTATTTCCAAGGAAAGAAGTTTATTTTATTATTTAGCTTATTTATTATGGAAACATTCAAACATATGCAACAGAAAGGAGAATAGTATAATGAGTCCACATGTAGCCATCATGCAGTTTCAACAATTGTCAAAATAATCCCCATCTTATGTCACTTATTTCCCCAATATATGTCCTTCCTTCTTTTTTCTTGAGCATTTTGAAGCAAATCTCAGATAACAGGTCTCTTATAAACACTTCAGTGTGCATCTCTGAGTGATAATTAATAAGGGCTTTTTAAAAACATAACCACTCTGACCTTTATCACTTAAGAAGATTAATAACCACTTCTTAGGGAAAAAAATTCCATAACTGCATGTGGTGACAGATGTTAACTAGACTTAATGCGGTGATCACTTCACAATATATACAAGTATTGAATTCATACATTGCACACCTGAAACTCTATAAGGCTGTATGTTGATTATATCTCAATTAAAAACCCATTCCTTAGTATAATCTAATATCCAGAGCATATTTGAAATGCCCCACTTTATCTGAAAAATGCCTTTCTTGCAGGTTATTTGTTTGAATCACGATCCAAACAAGTATCACAAATTACACTGGGTTGCCATGTCTCTTAAATATCCTTTATTCCCGAACGATCCCTTTTCTACATGCGACCGTTGTCTGTAGACTCTCCCACATCTGTATTGCTGATTGTGTCCTTGTGGTATTTATTCAACTTACTCTGCAAACTCCCTGTCTTTCTTGTAATTTGATAGTTAGACCTAGAGATCTAAATGACAAGATCAGGTTCACTTTTAGGGTCAAAAATCTCTCCCATGAGGGGCTGTGTACTTCTGTTGGCATCCCGTCATGTGATACCTAGTGGCTTATTGTCCTGCTTTTACAAAGTCCAGATTGACCAGTACGTACCACACGTGGTACATTATCGCCTCCATTATCAAGTTTCCCGCCAACCTTTCATCTAGCGGTTTCGGTCTTCATCAAAGAAAGATTATTTTATACTCAGGCTATGAGGACAGGCAGGGCCAGGAGTTTTGGCACAGAGCTACTTGAAGAAGTATAAAGGTGGCTACTGGAACATTCTCGGCTCAGACTTAGGCAACATCCCTTTCTCATGGTGCTGTTCATTCATACACCTCTAGGGGAGTATGCTTGTCAGAGAAGGCCACTTGCCTGTGAGAGTATCAGCAACGTTATTCCAGTGTAAGTCCTCACCAGAGGTCTTACAGGATTTTCAGTAAGGACAATGATGGTAGCACATGTGAGTGCTGTTGTGTGTGCAGGTAAAATGGGAAAAGACTCTCTTTTAGCCTGAGACGGGTCTTCCACTGTTTTGAGGGTTAAATATTCTTTATTTGATGAAATTATGTTTATCCCAATTGGTAAGTGGCCAAATACAAACTTAGCAACTGTATTTTCCTGCTCTGTAAAATCAGAAAGCTTCAGATAATTGGTTAAGATGATTCTCAACCGGGCGCCTGGGTGGCTCAGTTGGTTGAGCGACTGCCTTCGGCTCGGGTCATGATCCTGGAGTCCCAGAATCGAGTCCCATATCAGGCTCCCTGCTCAGCAGGGAGTCTGCTTCTCCCTCTGACCCTCCTCCCTCTCATGCTCTCTGTCTCTCATTCTCTCTCTCACAAATAAATAAAATCTTAAAAAAAAAAAAAAAAAAAGATGATTCTCCACCTAGGAGGTATGTGAGAACTTCAGGATATCGTGAGTTTTCAATATTTCTCCAAGTGGAACATATTTTGGGGGAAAAAAAAGATTGAGAAATGTTCATCTTAAAAGACAATGGAATCAGCGTGGGGAACATCAGGTCTATCAGATGACAAAGGTAACCATAATAGGCCAAGTCTTCTTTTTTACCTATAATGGTCCACTTACTTTCAACAACTCATTAAAAATCGTCACAATCAGATACTGCCTCGTACCTACTGGGATGGCTATCATGCAAAAGAAATAGTACCAAGCGTTGGCAAAGAGGGAGAAAATTGGAGCCCTCCCACAACTACTGGAGGGAATGTAAAATGGCACAGCCACCATGGAACACAGACTGGCAGGTCTTCAAAAGGTAAACAGAAAGGTACCATATGACCCAGCAATTCTGCTCTAAGGTATGGTAGTGCCCCCTTTTCCACGCTTTCAGTTACGCAAGGTCATTAGCGGTCTGGAAGGACATGATCTGCCTTCTGACCAAGGGTTAGGACGTGGACACTACCTTAGCGCTAGGTCACAACATCTACGTCATTCACCTCACTTCATCTTTTTTTTTTTTTTGACCATGGAATCTTTTTTTTTAATTTTAATTTTTTTATTGTTATGTTAATCCCCATACAGTACATCATTAGTTTTAGATGTAGTGTTCCATGATTCATTGTTTGTGCATAACACCCAGTGCTCCATGCAGAACGTGCCCTCTCTAATACCCATCACCAGGCTAACCCATCCTCCCACCCCCCTCCCCTCTAGAACCCTCAGTTTGTTTTTCAGAGTCCATAGTCTCTCATGGTTCTTCTCCCCCTCTGATTTCCCCCACTTCATTCTTCCATTCCTGCTATCTTCTTCTTCTTTTTTTTTTTCTTAACATATATTGCATTATTTGTTTCAGAGGTACAGATCTGAGATTCAACAGTCTTGCACAATTCACAGCGCTCACCATAGCACATACCCTCCCCAATGTCTATCACCCAGCCACCCCATCCCTCCCACCCCACCCCCCACTCCAGCAACCCTCAGTTTGTTTCCTGAGATTAAGAATTCCTCATCTCAGTGTCACCTCACTTCAGCTTATAACGTAAGCATTTTATCATCTCAGGTCATCACAGAAAAAGAAGGGCGAGTACAGGATAAGGTATTTTGAGATAATTATTATAAGATTTTATAAGCGTGCATGAGAGACCACATTCACATAACTTTTATTACAATATATTGCTATAATTGTTCTATTTTATTATTAGTTGTTGTGAATCTCTTACTGTGCCAGATTTATAAGGTAAACTTTATCATAGTATGTATGTAAAAAAGAGAGCATATGCAGGGTTGGTACTATCTACGGTTTCAGGCATCCACTGGGGTCTTGGAACGAATCTCGGGTGGGTAAGGGGAGACTACTGTATATACCCAGGAGAACTGTTCACACAAAAATTTGTACACAAATGTTCATAGCAGCATAATAATAAGAGCCAGAGAGTTTTAACACCCCAATGTCTATCAATTGGCGAATAGATTAATAAAATGTGGTATGTCCATACAATGGAATATGATTCAGGAATAAAAAGAAATAAAGTACTGACACATGCTGCAACATGAATGAACCTTGAAAACATTATGCTCAGTGAAAGAAGTCTGTCACAAAGGAGCACATATTAAATTATTCCATTTAAGTGAAATGTCCAGAATAGTCAAATCCATTGAGACACCGAGTCGATTGGTGTCTGGAGCTGGGAGTGGGGGGTCCTAGGGGTTAGGGAATGGGGAATGATGGCTAATGTATATGGGGTTTCTTTTGGGATGGTGAAATTTTCAAAAATTATTTAGTGATGGTTGCACAACTCTGTGCATATATGAAAAACCACTAAATCATATACTTTAAATGGGTGAATTACACAGACTATGAAATATATTTTAATTATTATTTAAAAACCCAGCTTTTTGAATAAGAGTTGCTTTAAAAACATGGCACATTCCACTCACCTCCTCTATAGAATCTTAAGGAGTTAGAGAATGTCCAAGTCAGAATTGATTTTTTTAGTCATCTGGTCTTTTTATCTCGTTATTGTCCTTCTCATCTTCTTTATCTATTTCTTAAATTTTAATTAAAATTAGACAGCCCATTTATTAACTAACAAGGAAAAATGAATCTACTAATGAATCTACTAATGTACCTGGTATGAATAGATCCACCAAAATGATCAAATTAGATTAGAAGGTTGTTTAATGAGTCAAGGTTTAGAATAAATGGTGTTAGATCAACCCATTTCCTGAATTAAGAATAGAGAACATAAGATCTCCTAGGGCATAGAACAGTGAGTTATATTTTTAATTTTATGACCAGTTTTAAAAAAAAAAGAGTCAGAAGACGAGAAGGAGAGGCTGTGAACAGGAGGAAACAGAGAGACCCAGAGAAGTCTAGGGTCCTTTGAATCTTGGAGACCCAGTGTTACTTGGGCCTGAAAACACTCCTTAAAATATAATCAAGTCAGGGTGGAAGGAACACAAATCTGTGAAGAACAGCTCTCTTGAATTTCTAATCAGAGGTAGTATATAAAGAAGGGAGACTATCCCACTAAATGACTCTATCCAGTGATTGATAACATACGACCATGAGCATTTTAAACTACAGAAGGTGAGAATTTGAAATACAGAATATCAAATACTAAGACCTATGTCATGAATTCACAATGCAGAAGGATTGCTTGGATAAAAATAGACCTTAGGTCATTATTCAAAACACCAGCTGATTCAGAGGGAAAAATAAATAGGCAGAAGGTTCCACGCAGGCCCTTTCTGATTTAGGCAGCGTTCCTGGTGTTCCTATGACTCCTGAGTGTCATGAGGGGAAGCAGGGTAGCAGGATGAGGTACAAAGTCATTCTAAAGAGAGAACAAAAGTCCTCCCAAAAGTGAACCAAAACAAACAAACAAAAAAGACGGGAGGATGTTGGCTCTTCACTAATCTTGAATGGCTCATCACATAGAGAGCTCATGCCCTATTGACCTTGGATCAGGAGTCAAACACTGCTTGGAAAATAGCGATTCCTGAAAGATGGTTGGAGCTCCAGCTACTTCAAGAAGCAATTTCAAATGCTGCAATTTCCATTAGAGAAACACAAGAAAAAACTAGAGCTATTGAGAAAGACATTCACTAGCAATATTCTTTTTTTTTTTGCAGTGCTATTACAATACCATCAACTATATTCCCTATGCTGTACTTTTTATCCCCATGACTTATTCATTCCATAGCTGGAAGCCTGTACCTCCCACTCTGCTTCACTCACTAGCAATATTCTTAAAAAAAAAAAAAAAATTATTTATTTATTTGAGAGAGAGAGAGCAAGCGGGAGAGGGGAGGGGCAGCGGGAGAGGGAGAGAGGGAGAATCTCAGGCAGACTCCCCGCTGAGTGTGGAGCCCGACACAGGGCTCGATCTCACCACCCTGAGATCACGACCTAAGCCAAAATCAAGAGTTGGAGACTCAAACGACTGAGCCATTCGCACGCCCCACTAGGAATATTCTTAATTTGTGACCTTTTAAGATTATGCTCAAAAGATTTAAAAGCCCCATCGTGCTTTCATAAGTAAAGGCCTGTAATGCTTTGTACATGTCCTAAATGCTTAAATGAAGTTAAATTTAAGGCCCCAGATTCCCACCACTTTCTTACGGACTGCATGAGCTAATTTGTTCAAATCTCTTCCCTTGTTTTGGCTGAAGGCATGTGTTGGAGAACCTCTTCCGTCTCTCCTGCTAGCTGGTGCGAGACCATTTTGTACAGCCTCTGAAAGGCCTCTGTCCAGTCACTGGAGACTCCATTTAAATTTAACACGCTGCAATTAATTCTCCCAAAAGTTTGTGCCTGGCAGTTTAAACAGTGTTACGTAAGAAGATGGCGCTCAATTTGGTGTTGTATCAATTTACAGTTGAGTTAGCATATTTTCACATGGGCCATAAATCTTGTGGATCTGCCAGCTTTCAGCTGGATTTCTAAGCTTGTTTCCAGGCACATGGCCCACCACCCAAGCTTCACCTTTCCCCGGTGCTCTAATAGCTTCCCTCAGAGCCTCACTTCAGAATTTGACAACTCGTCAGGGAAGAGCAGTAGTAACTTATTAAAGGAGCATGAGAAGCAGGCTATTTATAACCTTGCCCTTCTTAATTGTTGCGTTCAGTATTGCAAGCATGGTCTTAACCTAAAGTTATTGATCTAAATGACCCAGTTCTGAAGTGAGAGTCTTCTAATTTTTAGAGTTAAATTATAATCTATAATAAGCCATGACTGCTTTAAAACCCAAATATGAAAAACTTTTCTGTCTCTCTTGATATGACTCACATATCATACAATCCATCCATTTAAAGTCTACGATTCAATGTTTTTTTCATACGTTAACCAGGTTGTGCAACCATCACCATAATCTGATTTTGATATGTTTTCGTCCTTTCTAAAAGGAAGCTTGTACTCATTAGATGTTGCTCCCCATTCACCCCATCCCATCCCCACTCCCCCACTTAAGCCCCCAGCGACCATAAGTCTACTTTCTGTCGATATAAATTTGTCCTTCTGAACATTTCATAGAAATGAAATCATACAATATGTGATCTTTTATGACTGACTTCTTTCACTGAATATGATGTTTTCAAGGTTCATCCACCTCATAGTAGGAATCAGTATTTCATTCATTTTTATTGCCAAGTGATACCATTCCATTGTGTGAATAGACACATTGTATTTATCAATTCACCAGCTGGTGGACACTCAATACAAGACATTTATATAAGAAAAAGTCGTGTGTCCTCCATAACCATGGGAATTTATCTTAGTTGTTTGCTACACGTGTTCTGCAAGAATTTCTAAATTCTAGTTAAAGTGTAATTTACCTGAAAGACTGGCTATGAATTATGACACAGAGGATGAATTATAGAATGGGTAGTGTTTTATTCAGACCTTTCTGGATTAGTAGAGAGCCTTTCATCTGACGTTTGCGCACCACACTTCCAACAGTCTCTGGTCTGACTTTATACCCTGGATGAGCATGTCCTACAGAGCACTGCCATGGGGTTGACAAGCCTGTTTGTGATTCTTCAGCTAAGTCTGGGCAATTTTTACCTGGTGGTGCTTCAACAAGGGTGTTCTAAGTTTCCAGGAACTTCCAGACTATCCAAAAAGAAATCCACTCTCTAGACTCAGCTCTGAGGCTGACAAGGGGAGATGTGCCTGGAGTCTCAGGCTGCAGAGAGACGCAGGGTCTGAATTGGGCTCTTCCAGAAGCAATGACTCACTGTCTATAAAGGACACTTTGGGGCTCATTTGCAAACATAACCTCAACCAATTTTTGCAGGGTTGTGTAGCTTACCTGCCAGTAATCATTTTCACAAATGATGTTATTTCATCGCCTGAAGATTAGTACTTAGACTACTGGCTGTCGTGGCAACGGGAACAACGGAATAGCCACCATTCTGATCCCCAGGTGGATGGCATCGGCTGCTGCATGAAAGCAATGTGGTGAGAGACTGCCTGGACCAATTTGAGGGACTTATGAATAAAATATAATAGCCTAGGAGACGGAGGCAAGGGTGGGGGCAGCGCCGGGCCCCTCAGACCCAGGCAACGGATGCCCTGGAAACTCAAGCGTTCTCTTTCTATGCTTGTCCTGCTAATGACATGGTGACACAAAGCTGTCATGTCTGTTTACTCCCCTGTAAATGCAGATGGTGTGATGATCGTCAGCATGGCGGACTGAAGTAATGTATGTAAGAGTGCCTGAAATCTGGCAGGCGTTCTATAAACCATTAATGGGATCTGAGAAGAGCTCCGTGAGTCCAATTTGTTTCATGCCGAACGCCAGTAAGGCGTTCTCTATTTTACAAAATCATTTCTAAGTCCTGATTATGGCAACAGCTTTCAACGGAACAATTTCTGTACAACCCATCCTTGAGAGAGACCCGTGAACGTCACTAGATGATGATATGTATAGGACGGTGGGTTCAAATCAATGTGGTACTAGGGATACAGAGTAAACAATGCAGACACAATTCCTGTTCTCTAGAAGCTTCTAGTCTCATGGGAGGTCAGTGTTACCCCTACTATGTATGAGTTCTGGGCAAATATTTTTTTGCAAGTCCCTTGTCTATATAAACAATTTGATTGAAAGAATGTCTTTAAAAATTGAGGGAGGGTGCCTGGGTGGCTCAGTTGGTTAAGCGACTGCCTTCGGCTCAGGTCATGATCCTGGAGTCCCTGGATCGAGTCCCGCATCGGGCTCCCTGCTCGGCGGGGAGTCTGCTTCTCCCTCTGACCCTCCCCCTCTCATGTGCTTGCTCTCTCTCATTCTCTCTCTCTCAAATAAATAAATAAATAAACCTTTAAAAAAAAAATTGAGGGAGCCACCTGAGGTACAGTGATTTGTTAATAAAAAATTAGAATAATGGTTAGGGAGGAGATATGGAAGCATGTGTTCATTGTCCAATCAGTGCATGTAAGGATTCATCTTGGTGTTCATGCACCGTCTCTTTTTGTTCATGCCCACGAATCATCTCTTTGTGTTCTTTATTGTCGATGCCCCGTTCCTGACTACACTGACTTCTCCCAACATAAGAGGTAGCAGCGCTGTTTACACGTGCAAAGCCATGGCTCGTCAGACCTTGTATGTGTATTGAAACAACGTAGATCTTGTCTCTGCAAATCCCCACGTCATTTATTTAATGCTGGTTGCATTGTTATTCATGACGCTGTATCATTCGCCGGGCTGCCCACAAACACTGGCTTCCAGGGACTCAAAGGTTGGTACCATGCTTCCTTGACCATGACCACAAATGCAAGTCTTACGCAAACTATGCAGGAAAATGTGAACAATAATTTCTTTTTTTTTTTTTTAACAATAATTTCTTTTCTGGTCAGGTAAGCTTTTCTATTTGGAATGTTATGACTTAAACACAGAACAACACATCATCCAACTATGTCTTCTCTTCATTCTTTAGATGGCAATCACTGCACCGTTAGAATGTGATCTCTTTGAATGTTGTCACACGCTTATCTTCCAGAAGCTGCCACCAGCAGGGAGCATAGAGGGGTATGAGTAGGAAGAGAAGAGCGGTCCAATTCGTGTAAGGAATGCCACTCCTTTATCTGGCAAAACAGGCTGCATATTGATTGGAAGCGTGAGAGGGCATTGATCAGAAGGGTTCACGGATTGGAAGGGCTCCTTGGCATTGCAGAGTAATAGTTCTGAAAGCCTGTGGAAGAGAGAGGCACAGCCATTTCTGGGGGGAAGACCGCCTGACGTATGTCAGGCAGGAACCTATGGAGGAGGGGTGACGGTCCTAAGCAACAACCAGGGTGAGAGGGGGAGCCGAGGTACACTGGGCCAAGGATGCCTGCACCATCCCCAGTGGCCCTTGGGTGCTGTTGATGGGACGTGGCACTCCACTGGGACACGGGCAAGGGCAAGTGAAAGCCAGGGCTGGCTTCTCGAGCTTGTGACTTGGTTTCATAGGAATGAAATCACATGACAAGTGGTCTTTCGTGACTGGTTTCTTTCATGTAGCATGGGTGGTTTCACGCTCTGCTGTCCCCATCTTGAAATTCTTCATCATTTTATTTGTGAATTTGGGTCTTGTAAGTGAAGTCCTATGGAGTATGCATGTGAGCAGCAGAAATATGCCAGGGCCCAGGTGCCGAGTTTTTATGTGATGGCCAGGTACACACATGCGTATGCCTTGGGGACAGTCGGGGCGCTGTGGGGGGTCTCCAGGGGGCCAGGCCCTGGGCCTTGATCGGTAGTGATAATACTAGTAGCAGCTGCAGTCATGGGAGAAGAGTGTCTCCGTGTGGGGGTCGTGCCAGGCCCTGTCTCCAGAGCCCATCCCTGCAGTGTGTGCACAAATATTAACTCTCCGGCCTGAGCACCAAGACAGGAACTGCGGGTGCTTGGGCAGTAATGTCAGTAAATTACTACCAAAGAAAAGCATAAACATGGGAATTGCAATAAAGCCTATCAGGAAGTTACTAGAATTCTCAAAGAGTTTCGGATCTCCCATTTATAAAACTGTTGGAACACTGCAAAGCAGAGCAAATATCCGCAGGCTTGGAAATTAAATTTAAAGGTCATTGCTTTCAACCAAAAAGAACACTACTTTCATAAGAAGCTTCAAATGAACGAGTTATTAATGAGGGAGAAAATTTTTAAATTAAATTTTCCTTGTAATTGAAGATACAATTATTGAGTGCATAAACAAGTGTTTTAAGTTGTATAAAAATCATGAAGCCAATTTCAAACACCTCCACAAGTTAGAGGAAATGCCAGAGAAAACCTTTAAATGCCAGTGTGTAAATTTAATATTTAAGACTGAATCCAGATTTATACAAAATAGATTTGTATGAAGAATTAAGTCTTTTTTAGAAAAAATATTCCATGAGAATCATCTCTAGATGTGCTAAACTTTATATGTCAAAATAATTTGTCGGAAAGTTATCCCAACATTGTTTACAGACTGTAAATGCTCTTAAGAGCTCTCAAAATTAAAAATTACCAAAAACTATGTGTGATCTTGCGTTTGCCAAGAGCGCCTGATGCTGCCTTTTCGATTATATCGATTGAAAATGAAATTGCTACAAGTATAATTTCTGATGATTCCATCAGAGGATATACAGAAAAGCAAGCGAGAAGAATCTTACGTTATGTCAAGATTTGGCGTATTACATAAAATTACGTCAGACAATGCGATGTTACTCAGCAGTGAAAATAAATGAGCCATTAAGCCATGAAAAGACATTGAGGAAACTTAAATGCATATTTACTAAATGAAAGAGGCCGATCTGAGAGGCTGCGTACATCCTGTGAACCTGAAACTGCCTAAAAAATAAAGTCTCTTTAAAAGAGGGGAAAATGGGCAGGGGCGCCTGGGTGGCTCAGTGGGTTAAGCATCTGCCTTCGGCTCAGGTCATGATCCCAGGGTCCTCCCTGATCTGCGGGGAGCCTGCTTCTCCCTCTCCCTCTCCCCACCCCCCCACCCCCACTCGTTCTCTCTCTCTCTCTCTCTAATAAATAAATAAACAATCTTTAAAAAATATAAAAGAGGGGAAAATGGGCAAAAGATCTGAACACTTCACGGAAGACCTACAGATAGTGAATAAGCCTATGGAAAGGTAACCCTCATCAGGGCACATGCCTCATCAGGGAGATGCAAAATAAAACAGCGCTGAGATCCCAGCACCGGCCCATCAGAACGGTGACAGCCCAGAAGCCAGCAGGGACGTGGGGCACCAGGACCTCTCAGTCACTGCTGGTGCTGGGGCAAAATGGTGCAGCCACTCTGGAGACACTTCGGCAGTTTCTCACAAAGCCGGCCACCCTCTTACCCCGGGATCCAGCAGTCACGTTCCTCGGGATATACTCCAAGGACCTGAAGACGTCCGTCCACCCACAGATCTGCACTCGGATGTGTATGCAGCTTTATTCGCAATTATTCAGAGTCACCCATGGTCCTCTAGGTTTTCTCTCATAGGATCTTCTAGAAGTTTATAGTTGTACATTTTACATGTAGGTCTTGCTCCATTTTGAATTTTTTGCGAAGGGTGTAAGGTCTGTGTCTAGAATCGTTTTTTTGGCACGTGGGTGTCTCCTTGTTCCCTCACTGTTTGTTGAAAGATACTCTGACAATTTTCACTGGTTGTCTCATTGCTTTTATAAAAGAAATCATTTTCAGAGGACTTGCTTTATTGTCTTTCTGAGGTCAACGCCCCGTAAAGAAGCACTGTTTTAGACGTCATCATATTCGCCCCTCGTTCGTGTTCATGTCAATGGTTTTAACATTTTGCATTAAGACCGTTCTGCTTTCCGGAAGCTTCCGTGGAGACCTCGAGCCCTGTGCCTCTGGCAACACGTTCAACACACTCGCCGCACGCATCTGGGAGCAAGCTCTTCGGGTTTCTTTTGGAAACTCCGGGCCGTAAAGCATCTTGGGGACAGCAGTCTGTCTTTAAGGGACCAAAACAAATCAATAAAAAAGCAAAATGATCTCTCAGCAGCTTTAATTAATTTTGTTTCATTAGTTCTGCACTGTTCATGCTCCTTCCTTTCACGTAATTATTTGTAAATTATAGTCATAACAGCTTCTTAATTTGTAGTAATTTTATCACTCAGAGGATAATTATTTATTTTCCCTATGATTATCAAGGAAGAAAAGCAAGACTTCTAAAAACTGTGAAATTAAATTGGATGAGAATTTCAAACAGGCACATTCCCCTTTGCTCTGACATCCCAGATGGTGTCTGTGGTTTGTATTCATAGTTATGCAAAATGACAGATGTCAGGAGCAAATATTTTCAGCATATTAATAAGTGCAATGCACTGGGCCCTTCTCTATTAGCAGGTATGGCAATGATCAAGAATGCAGAGGGGGACCTGGGAGGCTCAACTGGTTAAGCATCTGACTCTTGATCTCAACTCAGGTCTTGATCTCAAGGTCGTGAGTTTAGGCCCTGCATTGGGCTTCACGCTGGGCTTGGAGCCTACTTAAAGAAAAAAAAAAGGTTGTGGAGAACTCTCAGATACAGCAGGGAAAAAAAGGCTCATGCACCGTCTTTAACTTAGTGCCTGGATCAGTAAATGGACAATCAAAAAATTGAGGCAATGACCTCTACTCCCCAAATATTTCCTGTGTGACTCTGGCTATGTTCCTTTTGGAATGAGAGAGGGTTTTGAATTAATAAGTGGACCAGTAAGTCTAATAATAAGCAGATAGTAACAACTTGTTGTTACATTCAGCATTATAATCAGGGAATGAGATAGTGCACGTACTTTCCCAAATAACTGAAGTTTATTTCTTTAAGTTCTGAAATGTTGATTGTATCAATTTTTAAGGAAATTCCAGGAAAGCTTATGGTGCAGGTGAGGTCTGAAGGCAGTTTGCTGGATAATTCTCTTACTCGGGAGAAGGTTGATCTTTTTACTCTATCCAGACCTTCAAGTGATTGGACAAGGCCCACCCACATTGTGGGGGAAATCTGCTTTATTCTATCAATGAATATGTTATTCTCATTCAGAAACACCCTTGCAGAAACACCCAGAATAATGTTTGACCCAATATCTGGGTACCCCATGGCCCAGCCAATTGACATAAAATTAACCATCACAAAAATATATGAAACAGATGGGACAAATAGAAAGGTAGATTTAACCCCCGATATATCAGGAATTACATTACCCATAAATGGACTCTATGTTGTAGTGAAAGGAGATCCAGGTGGCCTGGAACTCCCTTCCTCACCTGACCACTTCCGAGGAGGCCTGCAAATGTTGGAGGTGGTAAACATGCACAGAGCCCTCCAGCCCCCTTGTCTCCCCCACGATGAGATTCAGTAGGAGGAGTCGGAGTGCTGTTCCCCCAAGTCCCTTCCAGAATGTGCTGTTGCATGAGTTAGGCTCTCTCAACACACAAAAGCGATGCTTCAGCTCCAGCACCTTGTTTTAACTACTGCGACTCCCCTGCTCCTGTTTCTGGTAGAATGGAAAACACATGATTGGTTTTCACGTATTTTGTGCCTCGGAAGCATTGGACAATAGCATCAGTCTCAGTTTGTTCAGTTTAGCTCCCTCTGCTGTTTCAGCAACATAGATCATTAAAAAAAGAAAATAACACACACACACACACACCACATACACACACACAAAACCTAAGAACTCTTATGGAGAGGAAAGGAACAGAAATGGATTTGGGGACTGCTTTGGTCTGAATGTGCCCTCCCCTCACATCCATATGTTTGAATCCGAACCCCCAAGGTGATGATACTCGGAGGTGGGCCTTTGAGAGTGGTCAGGTCATGCGGGCAGGTGACCTCTGTTCTCATGGTGGGATTAGCGCCTTTATAAAAGAGGCCCGAGAGAGACCCTTCACCCCTTCCACCAGGTGAAGACATAGCAGATCCTCACCAGATACCCAGATTGGCTGGAACCATGATCTTGGACTTCCAGCCTCCAGAACTATGAGAAAGTAAATTTCTGTCGTCTATAAGCCCCTCAGCCAATGGGATTTTTTTTTTTTTATAGCCATCTGGACAGACGAAGACAGGGATGGTAAGGAATATCTCTTAGATTTAGATTTTATTTTTTTAAAGATTTTATTTATTTATTTGACAGAGAGAGACACAGCGAGAGAGGGAACACAAGCAGGGGGAGTGGGAGAGGGAGAAGCAGGCTCCCAGATGAGCAGGGAGCCCGGTGCGGGGCTCGATCCCAGGACCCCAGGATCATGACCTGAGCCGAAAGCAGACGCTTAACCACTGAGCCACCCAGGCAGTCCCCTTAGATTTAGATTTTAAAAAGAAGCAATCTTCATGTGAAAAAGTAAACAAAAAGTTACAGAATGTACTTTTTTCCCCCTTTCCTAATAATTTTTATTTGTCTGTATTTTCCTCAAAAGAAAATACAGGCAAGCGGGTTGTAAAAATAGATAGTTGGCTCTGTTAAGGTAGAAACTATTGTTTTTTTAATTTAATTTAATTTTATTATGTTATGTTAGTCACCATACATTACATCATTAGTTTTTGATGTAGTGTTCCATGATTCATTGTTTGCGTAATGTCCTTTTTAAAAATAGCTACTTTTTTCTCCCACGACTTCTTCCTTTTCATCATAACTAAAAATTTTGTTAGGAGCAATCAATATTGCCAATTCGGTCATCTTAATTTGTGGCTTGGAGTTATTTATTCTTCAACAAATATCACTGAATTCCCATTAGGCACGTGGTGCTGGCTGCCGAGGAAACAGTGGTGGGGAAGAGAGTTGTTTGTATCATGCTCTTTTATCTTCTAAATCTTCAAGGCTTTGTTCCTAATACCTCTCATTGTCATACCCATTCCCTGGATAATATAGGAAATCATTAATGAATATTAATGCCATTTACTGGATTTAGTTTTAAAACTAAGGCCCTCTAAAAGTCTTGTCTCCATCTGATCTTCAAACCCATCATTATGGGCAGTAGTGAGCAGCTTAAGAGCCCAGTTTTGGGCAAGGGACTTAAACTTTCTGTGCCTCAGTTTCCCCACAGTGTAATTGAGGTGATGATAAGCATAACACTACTTCAAATAGGATTGTTGGAAATAATAAATGAGTTCATATAAATAAAGTGCTTAGCATAGTGCCTGGTGTAGAGAAAACACAAAATAAATGTGAGCTATTATTTTCATTTGTGTGCAAGTTACCTGAGCACCTACCATGCATGTCTTTGTTTCCCTATGAGCAAACATACAAACAAAGGCTTTATACTTTGCTGATAACTTATTGTTTCCATCCTGTAGGAGTGCTGACTCCATCTTTGGCCTGCCATCTTGATCCTGTCTGCGAGGTGACCCCGCCTCAGGGCTACTATATGTTGCGCGCCTCTTGGGGGTTAATGCATGCCCTGACAGGAATGTGGGAAGGCCTGTTCTGATCTTTCCTAAAGTTGTTTACATAACGAATAGAGATAACATCTTTTCTACCCCCACCACTGCGGGGCACACATGGCGCCATGAGGTCTGTTAAATATTAGACCCTTTGTCCTCACCACAGTGACCTCTGCTCATCCCCTCGCTCTGCAAAATCTGTGGACTAAGGTCCTGCTCTGTTTTTGGGTCTCAAAGTGCCTTCTCAGTTTGGAGGGTACTTTACTGCTGTCCCTCTTCTACCTTTTAACACTCTACCCCTTTCTCATTCTTTTCCACAGCAAACCGTCTGAAAGACAAGTCTTCCCATCATTGCCGTCTCTATTCCCTCACTGGTGGTCACACCCGAATCCTCTGCACTGTGGATCTTGACTCTGGTTCTCTTCAGATTTGTACTTCTGAAAGTCACTATATCCCTGAAGTCCAGTAAAAGATTTCCATGGAGCTTCTCCTTCTTGAAGTCTTGGAGGCATCTGGCCCCTGCTGTGTGTTGTTCCTGTGGTTTCTCTGACCCTGTGGTGCAGAGTTCTCCAATCTCTTCGACCTTTTCTCTGTCTCTTTCGCCCTTTGTTTAGTCCCAAGTATGAAGATTCTTCAAAGTTCTGTACTTAACTAACTTCTCTTCTTCTTTACCTCTTCCTTGGGAGATGTCAGCCATTTTCCCAGGGTCAACCATGACTGCTGGGAGAGGGGTAAGAGAAGCTGAGAGCACCAACAACCCATTCTCTAGACACCAACCGGGGATCCAACAATTCAATTCAAGCTGGACACTAACTACCTGGAGTTAGTACCAGATTCACAGATTTAAGGATTCAGTCCTACAAGACTGCTCTCCCCTTAGCTGCCAGTCATAGCTCCCGGCTACCCACACTTCTGACCAACCACTATAAACCAGGGGTTCCTGTGACTCCCTTTTTGGGTTCAACAATTTGTTATAACAGTTCACAGAACTCAGAAAAACACTTCACTTAGGTCTACTGCTTTATTATAAAGGATATAACTCAGAACAGCAGACGAAAGACATGCAGAAGGCAAGGTGTGGGGGTTGGGGCCCAGAGTTTCTGGGCCACCTCTGGGCCACCATCCTCCCAGCATCAACCAGGAAGCATAACAAACCTTGTTATTTAAGAGTTTTTATAGACCTTAGTCTCTAGCCACCCTTCCCTTCCTAGAGAGGTGGGTAGATGGGACCCAAAGTTCCAACTTTCTATTAACTTGTTCTTTCTGGTGATCGGCCCCACCTGAGGCTCTGTAGGGGCTCTACCCTAAGTCGCCTCATTAGCATAAACTCAGATGTGGTCAAAAGAGGTTCATGATGAGTAACAAAAGACATCCCTATCACTCCGGAAATTCCAAGGGTTTTAGGAGCTCTGCGCCAGGAACCAGGGACAAAGGCCAAATATATTTCTTATGACACCACATCTTTAGAGCCAGACTGCCTGGGTTGAACCCAGGCACCATGATTTGTGAGCTATGTGACTTGGATGCATTAAGTAATCTCCATGTACTCCACTTTGTTCATGTGTTTTGTGGGGATAATCATAATAGAACCTAGCTCGTGGATTCATTGTGAGGTTTAAATGAGTTAACAAAAGCACTTAGAACAGTAGCTGATGCCCAGGAAGCAATCTGAAAGTGTTCAACCGCTATTCACTCCCAGGCTCACCCTGTGGTAAGATCAAATTCTAAGTCCTCTGTTACCTATAGGTTAGATTCCAAAGGGCATTCAAGGCTACCTATTTTGTAAAAGCATCAACGCTGTATTATCCACAGCACATAGTTTTAGTAAGTGTTAGACAGCGGTGAGTTTGGTTAGCAGTGTCCTTTATTCTAAACGGGGACCTTGGGGAGTGTTGCCTTTGCTTGTGTGTGTGTGTGTGGTGTGTGTGTGTGTGTTTATGCAAGTGCACGAGTGACATTTAGAGAACTCCACCCTCTGGAATGCAAATATTTAGAAAAAGTACATCCAAGATTTCAGTTACACCTATCAGATAAGTTTCAAACCACTGCTCTTGATAAGAATGAAGCCAAAATATCTTTCCAAAGCAGAAGGTCAGGAGTGATTTTTGACTAAGATATTTTTAAAAATTATGGAAGAATGTCAGTTATTTCTGTTATAAAATGTTGATTCAAATCCAGGTACGACAGGGTGGCGCTCACTGTGTTGCATTAAAACCTTTGAATTCAAGGGTGCACATGCCCTGATTCCTCCCAGGGATATTACACAATTTTCATTAAAACATGGATGAAAGGGGTTGATTCACTAAACCGATCATGAAATGACAGCATACAATAAATTCAATGACAAATCCATATGGCAAAGTCAGGTTGCAAAGCCAACTTACTCACCCATTTATCTTTCCTTTGCAGCTATTTCTGGGTGCACACTGCAGTTTAATCTATGAGGACTCATAGAATCTTTAAAAATCTGCTTGGAATTCGCTCTTTCGTGCCAACAAAATTGTATGCCTCCTCCAAGACCAGTTCAAGTCACACCTATGACAAATCTTCTCCAACAACTTTATTTAGCACAGCCCCACTATTCCTACTGGTTCATCACCATAATCACCTAATGACTTTTTTGGGGAAAAAAAAGCCCTAGGCCATACTTGTTGAGATTCCCATTGGGTAAATTTGGGGTGGGACCCAGCAATCTACAATTTTATAAGTTTCCTAGGGGATTATGATGATCAGACAGAATTAGAAGCCACAGGTCTATCTCAATGACCTGCTACTTGACCGAAGTGCAGTAGATGAGGTTTGGAATATCCAGGCTCCTTGAGACCGCCCTTTTGTGAGACCTTTCCCCTTTCCACAAGGGGTGGGTCCGGACAGTGCCTGGCTTTCTCCTAAGCCATAGTGATCTGACCAAGGGAAGGCATCTGGCATCAACTGGCCAGATTGTTTTTCTCTCGCTTTATTTCAACTGAGAGACACTGAGAATGCCAGAGAGGAGACTGCAGGACACAGAGGAGCACAACATTGAAGGTCCACACACTTGCAGCCAAGTCCCTGGGGCTTCCCCAGTTCCCACCTTTCCTGAGGCCCACAGTGTTCGTTCAACTTCTTGAATTCTGCAGAACACTCTGTACTCGTTTCCTAGGACTGCCATCATAAACTACCACCAACTGGGGGGCTTCGAAGGAGAGAAATCTATTCTCTCACAGTTCTGAAGTCCAGAAGTCGAAAATCAGGTGTCAGCAGGGTTGGTGTCTTCTGGAGGCTCTGAGGGAGAAACCATCCCCGGCGTCTCCTTGCTTCTGGTGGCTGCTGGCGATCCTTGGTGCTCCCTGGCACGTAGATGTGTTGTTCCGGTGTCTGCCTCCATCCTGACACCGCCTTCTCCGTGTCTCTGTGTCTTCTCCTCTTCCTATTAGGACACTGACCACTGGATTTAGGGCCCACCCTAAACCCAGGGGGATTTCATCTCAAGATTTTTAACCAGTTGTACCTGCAAAGACCCTACTTCCAATTAAGGTTGCATTCTGAGGTTCCGGGTGGATATGAATTTGGGGGTAGAGGGGACACTATTCAACTCATGGCACAACGCATTTGCTAAGAAGCCAACAACAATATGCTCACAGTCCCGAAGAAGAGAGAGGACCTGTCTTCCTCAGCATTTATATCAGCGCCATAGAAGCGCTCAGGAGTCAGCTTAGGTCACATGACCTCTCCTGGACGAGTCACTGGGTCAAGGAAGGTGGGCATTCTGATTGGCCAGCCTGGGCCACACACCTGCCTGCACTGGAGAAAGAGGGTCCACGTGATTGACAGCCTCACACTCGGGTGGAGTCCACACACTCGGAATGGAAGGAAAGATCCCAACAGAGAGAGATGCTGGATAGATTATATATCTGCCATGTAACTCCAGCCACTCAACATCACTACTGTCCTTTGTGGTTCGAAATTTGAAAGAAAAATAAAAATTTAAATCAACGTTTCCATAGTTCATAAAATTTAGAGCCGAGTGGCTCCAAAAGCTATCTCTTTCCAGAGGCTTAGCAAGTTTTACTTAGAGTTTCCACTGCCTATTAATTAAAGATAAAAAATGATCAGGTAGGTGATATAAACCTTAGTTTCCCAATTGCAATGTTATCTTATTCATAAAACAACTGTCTCTATCCAAAGAACGATAGTTATTTGCATTTACATGGCACTTTGCACATTTATATATATTATCAAAATTAATAAGCACAATCATTCTGGGATGTAGGCATGTATTATTAACTCCATCTCAAGGATTTGGAAAACTGAGGGGAAGAACACTGAAGCAATTTGCTGGAGGTCACATGATCAGTTAGTGGCAGAACCAGAATTAGAATCCAGATGTACCTGATTCCTGATCCAGCGGTTTCTTTACTTATTATAATGGCCCAATTCTGGTGTCCCCTTGAAAGCTAGGACAGTGCTCTGGCAAACATTACACCTTCCCTTCAACCAGCCTCTCCATGATATATAATTACTTTTCTGCTGGGACGCTCTCTATTACACACTTTTAAGCTCACAAATGCATTTTTTTTCTTCCCCAGAGGCATGTATTTTCATTCAGAAGAAATGTAAAGCTCAGAGGTTGGTGGAGAGATCAATCTTTGTTCTCTCCTCCGGAAAAGGAAAAATAGAAAGCTTTGATATTTTCTTTTCTTCTTTTTAAAAAAAGATTTATTTATTTGAGAGAGAGAGAGAGTGCAGGGGGAGGGGCAGAAGGAGAGGGTAAGAGAGAATCTCAAGCAGACTCCATGCTGAGCGCGGGAGTCCGATGTGGGGCTGGATCTCACGACCCTGAGAACACGACCTGAACTGAAATCAAGAGTCAGATGCTTAACCGACTGAGCCACCCAGGCGCCCCTCTTTTCTTCTTGCAAGAAGAACCACCACAACAAAATAAAGAATGGCCCCTTTCTCCTTTGGAAGTGTGAGAACTGAGGCTTGAGGGTGACAGAGGGATTTGTCAGGAATCTGAACAGCATCTGAGTGTAGACTGCCCTACTGGGCATATGGAATGAAGTAATAATGTTAATTTTTTCACAACATGATGGGTTCCCGATGCTTATGCTAATGCCGATTTTCCTCAGACCCAGGCAATGATGACCGAAACCAAATGGGATTTCTTCACTGCCCGGAACCACAGGAAATCCAGCCCTCCTCATCATCCCAGACCTCCTGACCAGCTGAGGAAGAACTCAGGAGAAAGCTGGATATGATGGTTGGTTTTACGTGTCAACTTCGCTAGGTCACGGTATTCAGATATTCAAAAACTGGTCTAGATGTCACTGTGAAGGTATTTTTTAGATGACATTAACATTTAACTCAGTAGGGGCTCCTGAGTGGTTCAGTTGGTTAAGTGTCTGACTCTCGATCTCAACTCGGGTTGTGATTCTAGGGTCTTGGGAGCTCACATCAGGCTCCACGCTGGGTGTGGAACCTACTTAAAAACAAAACAAAACAAAAAATATTTAACTCAGTAGATTTTGAGTAAAGCACATTAACTCTCCACAATGTGGTGGGCCTTGTCCAATCAGTTGAAGGCTTTAGGAGTAAACAGACTGAGATCCCCTAAAGAAGAAAGAATTCTGCCAGCAGTCTACCTACCTCTGGACTGGAGCTGCAACATCAACTCTACTCTGGGTCCCCAGACTGCTGGGTTATCCTTGATTCTCCACAATAGGGTGAATCAAGTCCTTGAAGTAAATCTGTTTGTATCTATCTCTCTGCACATGCCGTTGGTTCTGTTTCCCTGGAGAGCCTGATGAATGCAGTGAGGGTGGGGTAGCCTCAGTTTCCTACTGCAGGCACTTGCACACAGTCTTCTGGTAGCTCCCCCACCCTGCTCCTCACAACTGCTCCTGCTTTTGTTTCTCCTACCCCTCCCCGCCCCCCCGAGATGCACGGGGCCCGCAATGCTTCTCGATCCCTGTGTGGGCTGGGCCTGCGAGACATACAGGTCACTCTTGCATGTCTCTCTGTCCTCTGCTCTGACATGTTCTGCCCCTGGACCTGCGTCCCTTGTCCTGACCACCACCCAGCAGTGCTGACTTACCCTAGTCTTTTAGGGACTTTGGCATCATAGCCCCATCGGTGTTCCTGTCTCCTCTTCCAGGGCTTTGGAACACATTTCTAGGGGAAGCCGTTGTTTCTAATTACTTTCAGAGGTATCAGAAAGATCTCCTTTTTGAAAAAAAATGGTGCATTTATATATTCAAATAAATTCCCTAAGACGCAGATATGAAGACTCCATGGTGTAAATTCTCCTCAAGTCATTTCCTGAACACCTGGCTTTCAGTCATGTACCTTAGTTTTAATTTTTGATATTCTAATCCTGATGTCAAATTCAACATCATTTGTAAATTTAAGCAGTGAATCCTCTATCAGCAGCCCAGGGATGTTCACATTTAATTAAAAATGACTGGGGAAGACATTTCTTTAATAACTTATTAGTCTATTATTAGCCACTTAAACATATAGGAGCGCTAGCCTTCAGGAATAAATGACTTTTATCTTCCCTCTTTTCTGAAAAATCCACAAATTTTCATTAGCTCTTCTTGGTATTTGAACTACTTTCCTTTGGTGGTGGGTGGAGGACATTCTATTCTTTTACTCCTCGACTTGAAAGCTTACCCTTGACAATGACCCCAGAGACCGGTGGGAAATGCAGAATGAGCTTCCTCTGCAGAGGACACAGTTACTACTTGTCTTTATCTCCCCTCCCTCTCTCCTAAAATCCAATTAAAATGATACATAATATATTTCTTAAAAGAATAAATCTATAACTGAGCTGGAAAAGAATCAGAATGTTTAGCGGTGGGGGGGCTGTGGGTTCTGGAATATTGAAAGCAAAGGGCATCAGATTTAGGAAGAAGGCAGAGATACACCACTCAACACAGGTGCATGAGACGACTGTTGGCAAGGAAGCTGTTCTCCCAAGGGAGCCCCAGAGAAACTCTAAGCTTAGGATCCACGGTAACAAATGCAGACATCAGCTTAAAGACTGCAGGATAGAAAGACTGTAGATTGTCCTATCTCTCTGCCATTTAACACATAAAAACCTCCTGCATAGGGGTGCCTGGGTGGCTCAGTTGATTAAGCATCTGCCTTCCGCTCAGGTCAGGATCCTGGGGGGAGAGGGGATCCTGGGATCGAGCCCCGCATCTGGCTCCCTGCTCAGCGAGGAGCCTGCTTCTCCCTCTGCCCCTCTCCCCTGCTCGTGCTCTCTCTCAAATAAATAAATAAATAAAATCTTAAAAAAAATAAAAACCACCTCCTGCATATCAACAGGAAGAGGATACAAATCAAGTAAAAATATGTGCAAAAGGATACTAATATTCAAAAGAAATACAAATGGCCTTGAACTACATGAAGAGGTGCTCAAATTCACTAGGAGTCTGGTAAATGCAGACTCATTTAAAATTACTCATTTAAAAGCTGACACTTCTGCTTATGTAAGTGCGTGGGTGAATGGGTTCTGAACTCTGTTGGAAGGACTTTGAAGGTACAGTCTTGGGATAGCAATTTGTCAGCATCTAACAAAATGCCCCCCCCCTCCCCAGTACAGCAATTCCTCTTCTAGGGCTCTCTTACAGAAATACTGACACATGGGGGAAGATATACTATGAGATTATACCAGGCAATATCACTTGCAAGGGCTAATAATTAGAAACGATCAATAGGGGAGTGGATCAGTTGTGGTTTCTTCATACTCTGAAATACTCTGTTTACCAGAACTGACATGGAAAGATCCTTAAGACATATTATTAAATAAAAAATTTTGAAAAGCAATATGCAGAACAATATGCATACTATGATCCATTTATCTTTTTAAAACCCACATGTGTATAAATACATATATAAATGCATAGGAATGCCTCAGCTGCAAATAACTAGAAACTTGGCCACAGAGGCTGAAACCGAAAGGGGCTTACAGTTCTCACATGGCAAGCGCACAGAGGCGAGTGGTCCAGAGCTGGTCGGGCCGTTCAGTGTGGCCATCGGGAGGGACCCATAGTTCTCCTCTGTCGCCCTGGAGTGTTGGCTTTCATCCTCATTGCCTCATCATCACAAGAGGAAGGCTACTCTACCAACCTCATTTCACCACTCAGACTGGAAGAAAAGTAAGGGTAACAGTTGGAGGTGTCACTTGTCAAGAAAGCAAAAGCTTTCCCACAAACTGTCAGCTTCCATCTGATTGCCCAGAACCGAATACCCTGCCGCAGCGGAGCCTGGGCTGGGTAAACACAGCCAGGGTTCTGCTGGGAAGAAAGAGCGGGGAAACAAACACGGCTGGGGGGTGCGTGGGTGGGGGAGCGTGTTATCTCCGGGGGAGGGAGTCCATTGCCCTCTTATTTGACATACTTCTTTTGTTGTTGATTTTGAAATAATTTCAAACATATGGAAACGTTTCAAGAACAGAAGATACTGTCCTGAACCATTTGAGAGTAAGTTGCTGCCCTGAGCTCTTCAGTTTGTAATTCCTACAAACGAGGACGTTCTCCTGCCTAAGCAAAACGAGCACCATCAAAATCAGGAAATTAACAATGACATCTTCTTACCATGGAATCCACAGTGATCTCAAAAGTGATTTTCTTTATGATAATACATTGAGTTCTCATGGATGATTTTCCTTGATGTCAGCTATTTGGGAGAAAATATAGATTGTTTTTATTAAAACTGTGTCCTTCGAAGGGCTTGAGCAAACAACGGTGAGAGTCAGGGCAGAACAGCACGGAAAAGCAGAGGCTGAGCAGACGCACCGTGTCCGATCTCAGCACCGTGTGGGTGGACGCGGGGCGAGGCCGCTGGGATTAATGTGGATCCGGACTCCAGAAGGACTCAGTCCCCCACCCCCACTCAGTTGCTTTCCCTTTTTAAAGAGTAAGCATGACAGTGGCCTTGCCAACTGGGACACGATGTCTGCTTGGGCATCGGGCAGTCTGCGGTTGGGTGGAAGCCGTACACGGCGTCAGCTGTCGCGAGCACCTGTTGGCCTTGCAGGAAGTTGCCTTTGGGCACAGCCCCTCCTGCCGGGAGAGGAGGCTCGGGGCTCATCAGATTGTTGCCAGGCAACCGAAGTCTTCCGGGTCAGGCAACCCTGTTTGTCTTTCCACAAAGTATATAAACAATTCATAAATAAAGCATACTTAAGGAAAATTTAGACTGTTGAGGAAACAGAAAGTAAGACTTCTTTTTTTTTTTTTACCTCCCTCCTTCCATCAGTACCCCCCTCCCCCCCACCCCCAGATACTACTGATTTGAAGTAACTTTTTGGTGATGTGGATGCACGGTCTCTATACGAAAGAACACGGGGACAAATATCCCATGGGCTGATGCTTTGATGATTTGTCACAAATTAGGAGTTGCCTCAGTAAAGCATCGTGATTTTACAATCTACAATTTAAATAATGCATAAATACAACTGTTCTCAAGTTCTGAGTTCAATACCTCCAGAAAATTCTTTGTTTAATCATTTAGTGCTGTGTTTTATCATTCTCCTCTAGTATATATATGTGTGTGTATTTATGTGTATGTGTGTGTGTATATATATATACAGTTTAAAGATTTTATTTATTTGAGAGAGAGACACAGAGAGAGCGCAAGCATGAGCGAAGGGTGGGGGAGGAGAGGAGCAGAGGGAGAGGGCGAAGCAGACTCCCTGCTGAGCAGGGAGCACAACACGGGGCTTGATCCCAGGACTCCAGGATCCTGATCTGAGCTGAAGGCAGATGCTTAACTGACTGAGCCACCCAGGCGCCCCTTCCCTCTAGTATATTTAAATCCATCCTCTATCAATGCCATAGCAAACCCTCCCTCTAGACTTGTGTCCAATATGGTAGCCACTAGCCACATGTGGTTATATAAATGAAAATTACAATGAACTGATTTATTTTTTTATTTTAAAAGATTTTTTATTTTACTTTTTATTTATTTTATTTTTTTATGTTATATGTATTTTATTTTATTTTTTTATTTAAATTCAATTAATTAACATAGAGTGTATTATTAGTTTCAGAGGTAGAGGTCAGTGATTCATCAGTCTTAAATAATACTCAGTGCTCATTCCATCACGTGTCCTCCTTAATGTCCATCACCCAGCTACCCCATCCCCCCACCCCTCCCCTCCAGCAACCCTGTTTTTTCCTATGCTTAAGAGACTCTTATGGTTTGTCTCCCTTTCTGACTTTGTCTTGTTTTATTTTTTCCTCTCTTCCCCTATGATCCTCTGTTTTGTTTCTTAAATTCCACACATGAGTGGAGATCATATGATAATTGTCTCTCTCTGACTGACTTATTTCGCTTAGCATAATACCCTCTAGTTCCATTCACGTCGTTGCAAATGGCAAGATTTCATTTTTTTGATGGTTGAGTTGTATTCCATTGTATATATATACCACATCTTCTTTATCCATTCATCTGTCGATGGACATCTGGGCTCTTCCCATAGTTTGGTTATTGTGGACATACTCAATGAACAGATTTAAATGAAGAATTTAGCTTCTCGGTCACACTAGCCACATTTCAAGGCTCAGTAGCCACACATGGCTAGTGGCTACCTTCTTGGATAATGCAGATATGGGACATTTCCATCACTGCAGAAAGTTATATTGGACAGTGCTGCTGACCTTTGCCAGAAAACAAAATCTTGGATTGTCTGATGTCCAAGTCTTATCAAAAACCAGTTTAGAAGAAGCAGTATTTATAGGAGATGGGTGGTGGAGTGCCCATTCCTCTGGTTTCTTTGAGTTTTAGCCTGGAATCAAGCAAGACCATCAATAACGTTTTTGGATCACAGCAGCTTGGCTCTCTACAGAACTGCTTTCATTGAGCCACATTTTGGGATTTTGTCCAAGAACTCATTAAGAAATAACCTCGTGAATATCACTGTGCCAGAAAATGAAGAATTGCTGGAGAATAATGGGGACCTGTCAAAAGGAGAGAGGTGCCAGTTTGGTGGGGTGTTCCCTGGGCAAATCTGAGAGTAATTGAGTAGTACAATAAATAATGATAAAATGGATTACAGAATAAATCCAGTATGGAAATGAGTCGGTGCTGATGTAAGTTAATGTGTGCAGGAGAATGCTGGGCCGTTAGAATGCCAACACAGAAATGCAGAAGGCATGATACAATTAGAACATCACCACTGGGACTTCTCCACAGTCAGTTATTTCGAGCAAGAATCAGCAATAGGATCTCTGGGTAAAACCTGGATATGGGACAAACCACTTGCACAATATCAAAGTATCTCCTTACAAAATTTTTGTGAATTATAAAGGTAAAAAAAGTCGTAACTTCACAGTGGAGAAACCTGGCAGACACTACCTTCGCCCAGTGTTCAAAGTTGACGTCACCAGGCACGAGGAGAGTAGCCGGCATGTGCCTCCTGATGGGACACACTGAGGACACAATATTACTCCTGAGACATTCTTGCCAAAACATGTGACCGGAGGCTAATCATGAGGAAACTCTGGACAACCCCAGATTGAGGGACATCGTACAAATCTCTGGCCCGCACTGTTACAAAAAATGTCAAGGTCTTGCAAGGCAAAAAAAAAAAAAAAAAAAAAGACTACGGAAGCATTCCAGATTAAAGAGCAAAGAGACATGACAACAAAGTGCAAGTGTAATTCTAGACTGGATCCTGGAAGAGAAAAAAAGGTTTTTGTTTTGGTTTGTTTTTTTGTTTTGGGGTTGGTTTGGTTTTGCTTTAAAGGATATTTGAGAAAAATGATAAAATCTGAAAGGGGATTAATTAGCATATAGAAGTATATAATAAGAAAGAGAATTCTAGCAAATTTTAGCAAAACAAAGGGTAGTTTCCCTGAAATTTTTATAGAAATAGTTCAGACTGGAATGCCTGGGTGGCTCAGTTGGTTAAACGTTTGCCTTTTGGGTCAAGTCATGATCCTGGTGTCCTGGGACCGAGTTCTGCATCGGGCTCCTTGCTCAGCAGGGAGTCTGCTTCTCCCTCTGCCTGCCGCTCCCCCTGCTTGGGGTCTCTCTCTCTCTGTCTCTCTGTCTCTGACAAATAAATAAAATCTTTTTTAAAAAAAGAAATATTTCAGACCAATTAGATTCATTTTTTTTTTAAAAAAGATTTTATTTACTTGAGAGAGAGAGAGCACAGAGAGGGAGGAAGAAGCAGACCCCCGCTGAGCAGGGAGTCTGAGGCAGGGCTTGATCCCAGGAACCTGGGATCCTGACCTGAGCCACACAGGGGCCCCACCAATTACATTCATTGATGATACTTTCCTGTATGATGTTAGAGAAGAACTAGAAGGCTAGAAAAAAATTGCTAGAGAGTCACCAATATGTCAACATATGTCACCGTGGGAGAACGGGTGGTCTGAAATTTTTAGCCCTTATTGTTGTTTGGGGGGAAAAAAGACTGATGACTTAAAACTATCTATCTGTAAGGCGAGAGGCTAAGGAGAGAACTGTGGTCTTTGGGCCAACCATTAGTACCTGCCAATGATAATTGAAAACGCAGGTGTATTTACTGGCCCCAGGCTATCCTACAGAGGAAGCTGCCTTCCCAGAACAAGGGTGGGTTGGGTGATCCAAGGGCTGCCTAAATGTACCTGGTTCTCTCTTCCAGGAATGTGGTTTCCCCACTGCCGGTCACCAAACTAGAGCGGATCCCCCAAGGTCAACCTATCTCATAAAACCCTGTTTTTTTTCCCTTCATAAGATTTACTGTAAAAGTACTTCCATGTAACTTTCAACGTAAAAGTTGCACAGATGTAAATCAAGCTATGCTCAGAACCCCAGAAAATAACACCACGAGCAGAGACTGGGTACCGTCACATAGAAGGCCACCAACGTGTGACTCTGGTTCTATCGCTGAAGGTCCCGCACAGGGAAGCCCTGCGGCAGCTTTACCATGATGCTGTTCATCTCTGCTGCACGTTCCCTGTTGGGACAAAGGGGCACTTCATGCAAATTAGGAAAGGGCACTCTTCCTTTAGGCAGACCAAGCAGGAAAGGGTTTGCCTTCTTCCCACTGAGGCGGTCTCCCGCCTGGGCATGCAGCTTGGTGAGTCGTGTGTGACACGGATTTTAGTCTACACTCGAGGCCCCTGTGCAAGGCACAAACACACATGATGGCAATACTTCGCTGGGGGCACAAACTCATGACCCAGGGGCCTAGTCCATGGCTAGGTTTATTTGGCCTATTGTTTTTTTTTAAGATTTTATTTATTTATTAGATTGAGAGAGAGAGAGAGAGCACAAGCAGGGGCAGAAGGAGAGGGAGAAGCAGGCTCCCCGCTGAGCGGAACCCCGACGTGGGGCTCGATCCTAGGGTCTTGGGATCGTGACCTGAGCCGAAGGCAGATGCTTAACCGACTGAGCCACCCAGGCGTCCCTGAAGAGAGGCATTTAATCAGAGGCATGAACATGAGTTTTCATGGGGGCAGAGGACATGGAAGTTGGATATGATCGACAGGGCCACTGGGGAAGAAGATGGGGCCAGGAAGCGGCCACTTTGGGGTTTCATGACAGCGTGTGGACTCTGTCTGTGGAACAGAAGAGCAGAGAACGGGAGAGAGGAACACCAGCAGAGAGGTGGGAAATGCAGTTCTCACTCTGGTGGTCTCACTGAGGCTGTCTACGGCCGTGCTCCACGGTTTCAGCAAATGAAGGTTCACCAGGATCTTTTCCCTAAGTGCCAACAAATTGCCTCTTCCTGATAGAAATTAGAAATCCTTGCAGCTACCAAATTCTGTCGAGTTAATTAATGAAGATCCAAAAAGTGTAGTACTCCAAAGAGACACCCAGATGGCCAACGGGTTCATGAAAAGTGCTCAAGATCACTCATTATCAGGGAAATGCAAGTTAAAACACCACAGAGCTATCACCTCGCCCCGGTGAGCCTGGCTTTCATCCAGGAGACAAGAGATAAGAGTCATCGAGGGTGTGGGAAGGGGAAGCCTGTGCACTGTGAGCGAGGATGTCCTCTGGTGGAGCCACCGTAGGAAACAGTACGAAACGTCCTCAGAAATTAAAAAATTAAACTACCATAAGATCCAGCAATCCCGCTTCTGGGATCTATCCAAAGGAAATTAAAATAGGATATCAAGAATAGGGCACTTGTCCTCCCATGTCTATTGTAGCATTATTCACAATAGCCAGGATATGGAAACAACATAAATGTCTGTCAATGGGTGAGTGGATAAAGAAGATGGTGTGTGGGGGTGCATATATATATATATATGAATATTATTCAGCCATGAGAAAGAGGGAGATCCGATCTTGCCGTTGTGACAACATGAATGGATATTGAGGACATTATGCTTAGTGAGATAAGCCAGACAGAGAAAAACAAATAGCGTATGATATTACTTACATATGGAGTCTAAAAAAAGCCAGGGGCACCTGGGTGGCTCAGTCGTTAAGCGTCTGCCTTCAGCTCAGGTCATGATCCCAGGGTCCTGGGATCGAGTCCCGTATCGGGCTCCTGGCTCAGTGGGGAGTCTGCTTCTCTTTCTCCCACTCCCCCCGCTTGTGTTCCCTCTCTCGCTATGTTTCTGTCAAATAAATAAATAAAAATAAAATTTAAAAAAAATTTTAAAAAAAGCCAAACTGGTAGAGACAGAGTAGAACGGTGGTTACCAGGGGCTGGGGGAAATGGGGAGATGCTGTTAAAGGGTACAAACTTGCAACCAGAAAATGAATACGTTTTGGAAATCTAACACATGGCGCGGTGATTATAGTCAACCATACTGCATTCCATACTTCAAAACTGCTAATAGGAGACTAGACCTTAATTGTTCTCACTACAAAAAAAGAAGTGATAGGGGCGCCTGGGTGGCTCAGTCGGTTAAGCGTCTGCCTTCTGCTCAGGTCATGATCCCGGGGTCCTGGGATCGAGTCCCGCATTGGGCTTCCTGCTCAGCAGGGAGTCTGCTTCTCCCTCTGCCCCTCCCCCTGCTTGTGCTCTCTGGCTCTCTCTCTCTCTCTCAAGTAAATAAAATCTTTTTTTTTTTTTAAGATTTTATTTATTTATTTAAGAGAGAGAGAGAATGAGATAGAGAGAGCATGAGGGGGGGAGGGTCAGAGGGAGAAGCAGACTCCCCGCTGAGCAGGGAGCCCGATGCGGGACTCGATCCCGGGACTCCAGGATCATGACCTGAGCCGAAGGCAGTCGCTTAACCAACTGAGCCACCCAGGTGCCCCTCAAGTAAATAAAATCTTAACAAGAGAGAGAGGGGAATGATAATTGTATGGCAATGATGGAGGTGTTAGCTGACACAACGGTGGTAATATTCCCGTATATAAATTTGTCAAATCAGCACTTTAAAACCTGTGCAATGTTATATGTCAATTTTATCTCAGTAAACATTTTTTTAAAGCTCTAATAATTTTTTAAAAAGAAAAAAAGTGGAGTACTCACCAGGGAGAGCGGTAAGGAAATTGCTAGGGAAGGGGCCTTGGCCCAATGGCCTCAGCAGGGGGCGGGTGGGAGTCTGTGGGGCCAGATGCGGACACAGGTTCAAGTGCTTTGCAGCCAGACCTGGGCCCACCGTCTACGTGGAGATGCCCGACAGGTCTTTCCTACTAAGACACTGTCACTCAGCATTTCTTTCAATAATAAATAAAGTCACTGAATATGGAAAAGGGAACTTAGGTAAGGATGAAGTGGAGAAAGATGGAGAAAGAACTTTTAAGCTAATTATCAATCACTTCAGAAGGATATTCTCCTCGTGCTGAAAGAATCACAAGGTAGGTGTCAAAATTGGAGTATGTTTCCGTTTTAAATCACTGACTCAGCACAGTAGTAAAGTAGAAGTCTTGCCATAAAGCATGATCTGTTCGCATGACTCACAGGTACAGCTCAGGTGGGAAATAAACTAGTTCTGCAGCTTATAAAAAAAATGGGAGGTTTAAGGAAAATGCATGATTCTGCTCTAAATTAGAAGAAAACTAAAATTTTTAAAGCAAGAATCCATTTGCTGACGATAAATGTGTAGATTTTGTTTCTTGCAGTCTCTCCAAGTGAATTCCGGAGTGCTCAACATGTTAGATGGGCTGGTGTCAGGGATAATCCGTTCTGGACGCTCTCTGGTTGGCTGGCTTTTAGAATTCACTCCTACTGACTTCCTGGCATCTTTGGTCCCATCGAAGGGCTTGTTCTGGTTACATACAAGATCAATTTGATCTGATTCCGCTGAAACCCTCACAAATGTTCAAGCCAAGCAGCAGTTTAGAATTTAGAAAAGGAGTTTTCAATTTTCTAAAAAAAAAAAATAGAACACACAGTCCCTTTGATACCTCACCTGCGTATGTAAACATACTGGTTCTAACAAACAAGCTGAAAACACTTCACAGGATGGTATCTACTCTGGAACTTACATTGTATTCTGATCTCTTATTCTACTCTGTTCATTTTTTCAAAAATGCCGCTAAAAGCCCACTAAATTGAATTTATATCCACTAATAGGTTACAAACCAGTTTGAAAAACACAGGTTTAGAAAATGTATTTTTCTCTAGTTATTTATAGTGGAATGATAGATAGCCAGGATTATAAACTAAAAAGCAGTTGCTGTTTGATATTCAGGGACATCTGATTTGAGGAACAAAGGTGACAAAGAAATTTATTCAAAAAATAGTCACTACCGGGAGCCTGGGTGGCTCAGTTGGTTGAGCAACTGCCTTCGGCTCAGGTCATGATCCTGGAGTCCCGGGATCGAGTCCCGCATTGGGCTCCCAGCTCAGTGGGGAGTCTGCTTCTCCCTCTGACCCTCCCCCCTCTCATGCTCTCTCTCTCTCATTCTCTCTCTCAGATAAATAAATAAAATCTTTAAAAAAAATAGTCACTACCACTGACTTCTTGCTCTGTACCCATTATAGCATTAGGCGCTTCACAAACATATTCTCTCATTTTCCTAACAACCTGGTGATTCAAGGTACTATTATTCTTTTTTTAAAAAAATATTTTTTTTATTTAGAGAGTGAGCGTGTGCAGTGTGGGGAGGGGCAGAGGGAGAGGGAGAGAGAATCTTGAGCACACTCCGCACTGAGCACTGAGCCCTACACGGGGCTCGATCTCACGACCCTGAGATCATGACCTGAGCTGAAATCAACAGTCAGATGCTTCGCTGACTGAGCCACCCAGGCGCCCCTCAAGGTACTGTCATTCTTGCCAAGGGAAGAGCCCCAACCTCACAGAGGATGGCGAGAAGTAACAACACCCTGGAAGAGATGACCATGCAAGTGAGTTAATCAACCTGCCATGTTCTGTTGTTGCAGGAAGCAACCAAGACTGAATGGAATGGGCCAGAGTGACACCATTTGTTCCTCTCAGAGCCTCAAATGGAAGCAGCTCAACTTTCCCTGAGCCCACGTCCCATGGGCTGGGCTGGATGGCCCCTGGGTCCATGCTGGGTTGTGTGGTAGCTGAGGAACCCGGGCCAAGGGCTCAGTGCCCTTCATAGCAGGATCCTTCTGCTGGGGGCACAGCAGTCCTTAAGTGTTGAATTTCCTTAAATTCACACAAACAACGCCGAAGGGTATACATTCGAACACATCTGCCCGATTCCGATACAGAGGCTCTTTTCACTCTCCAACACAGCCTCTGACTGAGCCCAGACCCACCCCGCTGCCTTGCACTCAGGGAACATCTAAAGATACTGAAACTGGCTGGGAGTGAGTAATAATACAGGACATTGTCCCTGCACACGGGTCCTTTCGCACACGGACAAGTCTAGGAGGGGGAACAAGTTCTAGAAGTGGAATTTCTGCGCCAAACGCTTTTGTGATTTTGACAGATGTTGCTGAATTGTCTTCCATAAAGGTTGTATCAATTTACTCAAAAGAAGGTTGGAAGAGAGAACCTGTTTCCTCACACCTTCAGAAACGGTGTT
The DNA here is from genome assembly GCF_004348235.1 of Phoca vitulina. NCBI lineage: Eukaryota > Metazoa > Chordata > Mammalia > Carnivora > Phocidae > Phoca > Phoca vitulina. The sequence goes on along the minus strand of NW_022589718.1, from coordinate 26,318,647 downwards.
ACCAAACGTTTTGGTCTTTGCCAACCTCATGCAAGAATAGAATCTCACTGCAGTTTTAATGTCTCTTATTCTAGACTTCATATCTTTTTCACAGTCACTGATAGGTCCTTTTCTCAAACTGTCATATTCTTTGCTCGTTTTTCTGTTATTTTTCTTCTTGATAACTTCTAACAGCTTTTGATACATATGTATGTATGTTGAAAGTAATCTCTTTTGAAAATTAAACTTTCTTTCAAAAGAAAGATGAAGTTATCTTTTTTTTTTTTAAAGGCTTATATATTTGTCAGAGAGAGAGACTGACCACAAGCAGGGGGAGCTGCAGAGGCAGAGGGAGAAGCAGGCTCCCAACTGAGCAGGGAGCCCGATGAGGGGCTCGATCCCAGGACCCTGAGATCATGACCTGAGCTGAAGGCAGACGCTTAACCGACTGAGCCACCCAGGTGCCCCAAAGTTAGTTATCTTCTTTATGGGAATTTTTCCATGCAGAACATTTTCACTTTTATGTCATCACACTTAGCATTTTCTTATGACTTTGGAGTTTTGTGTCCTACTTAAGGAACGTCATCTCATCCTGAAATGATGCATTCAAGAATCTCCAACATTTTCTTTTCTCTTGATGTATCTGGAAGTTACTAAGATGTGAAATGTGAGATAGGAATGCTTTTCCTTTTCTTCCCTATTGCTGGTTGTCTAGTTGTCCTCATGCCATCTATTGAAGAAATTACATTTTCTACAGATCTGTCATACATTGAATTCTTCTACACGTGTAGGTCTATTTCTGGGGTCTGTTTTATGTCACTGACGGAGGCAGGTGGTGCCGTTCCTTACCACTTGAATTCCTGTTGTTTGAAAGATGTTTTACTAACTGGTAGAACTAATCTCACTTTATTACCCTTCTTTTTCAGTATTTCTTCTGACTACCCTAGTATGTTAGTTTTCTGTAAGGACTTCACAATAAGCTTGTTTCTTTCTTTTAAAAATCCAGTTGCAATATCACTGAGATTACCTTAAATTTACAGAATTTAAGGAGAATTAACATCTGTATCAATGGATTTTTTTGCAACTGCTCAGGCCAAAAACTTAGAGGACTCGTGTTTGGTGCACGTCTATCTCTCCCACATCCTTCATCGATCTACCAGCAAATCCTGGTAGCAGTTCCTTCAATATATATCCAGAAACTGACCACTTCTCACCCACACACCCCCTAGTTCATGCAACCACCATTTTCCACCCACATTTCTGTGATAGTTTCCAAACTGGTCTCCCCGCCTTCCCTCTTGCTTCAGTCTATTCTCAACCCAGAAGCCAGAACAAACCATTCAAACCTAAGGCAGATCACCCCAATCCTCTGCTCCAAACCCTCGACACAATGGAATACTATGCAGCCACAAAAAAGGAAATCCTGCTGTTTGCGACAACACGAATTGACCCGGAGGGCATTATGCTAAGTGAGATAAGTCAGACAAAGAAAAGCAAATACTGTGTGATCTCACTTGCATGTAGACTCTGAGAGAGCTGACTTCACAGAAAGAAGCAGATTGGTGGTTGCCAGGGGCTTGGGGTGGGGGTGGGGGGATGCAGAGCTGCTGGTCAAAGGACACAAACTTCCAGCTATACGATGAGTGGGTTCTGGGGACCTGACGTACAGCCTGGTGACTATGGTTAACAATACTGTGTTATATACTTGAACGTTGCTAAGTGAGTAGATCCTAAATATTCCCACCACACACACACACAAATAATGACACGAGTTGGTGGAGGTGTTAACTGATCATATTGCGGTAATCATTTTGCAGTAGATAAGTGTCTCAAATCATCATGTTGTGCACTTAAAACTTCCACAATGTTATATGTCAATTATATCTCAATAAGGCTGGGGCTGGTGGGGGGACCCTCTAGAGGCTTTCTACTTCACTCAAAGCAAAAAAAACAAACAACAAAAAAAAACCAGACTTGGAGCACAGATCCGAAGGTGAATGAGTTAACCACGTAACTATTTGAGGGAGAGAGTCCCAGGCAGAGGCAAGGGCCAGAGCAGGGGTTCCAAGGCAGGAATATGGCAGACAGTCTTGGAGCTGAGGTTACAGAGAGCAGGAGACCACCGACTGGGGTCCTGTGGGCCAGTTTAAGCTAAAAATTGTTGAAAGCAGTTACTTACAGGGGGTGGGAATTGGGATAGCAGGGGTGTGGCAGGGAGAATTACCTTTTACATTAAAAGCCTTGTGGAACTATTTGACTTCTTGAAGTATATGTATGACTTTGATAAAAATAAAGAATTAATAAAGAATTTTAAAACACTGACATACAAAAGAAAAATATAGAAACTAAGGGAAAATCTTAACAGATGGGATTTGTCAGCATGTAGTGGGAGTTATACTTTTCTTTTAGCAGATGGATGGACATTCTTATAACCAAACTCTGTGATTTCTCAGTTATCATGATTCTAAATAACACCCATCGATTTAAATTTTTATCTTTGAGCAGCCCCTGGAAGGTAAGGAATATTTAGTCAGTGTATTCGGTATTCAGCAAGTAAAATGGCAACCTGACAAATTCTAGATTTTGTGATCTTCAGAGACATAGAAACGGAAAGGGGGAGAAAGGTTTCAACAGCATTTCATTTCTTGCACTTTTGTGTTTAAAAAAATCATATTATTGGGTAGAAGTGGAAAAAGTGTAATTTTATTTTATTTTATTTATTTGAGAGAGAGAGAATGGGGGGGGGAGGGTCAGAGGGAGAAGCAGACTCCCCGCTGAGCAGGGAGCCCGATGCGGGACTCGATCCCCGAACCCTGGGATCATGACCTGAGCCGAAGGCAGATGCTTAACCCACTGAGCCACCCAGGCACCCAACTAGTGTGATTTTTAAGAATACAAAAACAGACCGTGAAAAGAATGTAGGAATTGATGAAGTGTTTGCTTCCACTGAAACCTCAGAGGGATTTACATCTCCCAGGACCCGGAGTCCAAGCCCGAGAATTTTCCTTCACAAACGGGGTGGGTTGTCAAGTGACTCAGAAGAGCGCTGTCCTTGGGAGAAACACGGAGTCTCACCTTGCATGCAATTCCATGCGTTAAATGCAAACCTCTCTCCTCACCTTTCTGTACTTGAAAAACTATCATCATAGGATGATGTTCAAGGTTAATTTCTAGCCACTTAATTACGAAGCAAAAAATGTTTTCATGTGCATTTTTTCCCCTGTGTGAAGTTTCCTTTTCCAAATTGCATTCTCTTTTGTTAACTAACGAAAGGACAGAACTGGACACGGAGATGGCTTGTTACCTAAAATACCAAGAATAGTGTCCCAACAGGCCAAAGCTTTGTGGGAGCCACGGGAAAGAAATGCTCCAGAAGGCCACAGAGAGACACGGGAGGTTACTTCCAACTTCCCACGTGCCGCCAGCCAAAATAGGGGAGAACGGGCGAAGGTGCCAGTGTTTCCCGTCTGTTTTCTTACCACCACCAGCCCATGACAACAATTTTAGTGACTAGATTTATACAGGAAGCCTGGGAAGAAAATGATTCTTCCTCGAGAAATGGTGGGAGAATAGGACGCATTTTCTTACGTTGGGTTCTTATGAGTAAGAAGCTAAAACTGTTAAAGTTATTTACCATTGATTCAGGCATTAGTACTTGCAGTTCCTCATGCAAGGTGCTCAGTTCAAAAGCTGTCATGCGGATGGCAGGTGTCTTTGTGGTGAGCCCGCACGGCACGAAGAAGGATCACCACGCTGACTGCCTGGAAATAATGTCACATTGTGTGTCACCTGGATGCAGAGTTTTAAAAAAATTATTAAAATTTTTCAAAAAAAAATTTTTTTTAAGATTTTATTTATTTGAGAGAGAGAAATAGAGAGAGAGGGAGAACACAGAGGGAGAGTGAGAAGGAGAAGCAGACTCCCCGTGGAGCAGAGAGACCGATGCGGGGCTCGATCCCAGGACCTTGAGATCATGACCTGAGCCAAAGGCAGACGCTTAACCAACTGAGCCACCCAGGCGGGGAAGCTGTTAGAACTCTCTCAGGGTGGGAGGGACTGGCACGCACCATAATAAATATATTTTTGAATCTGAAACTAATTTTAGACTTAAAAAAAATGTGCTGATATTATAGGTAAGTCCTACATACCTCTCACCCAGTTTCCCCTACTAACATCTTAACTTTATTATAATACATTTGTCAAAACTAAGAAAGCAGTATTGATATATTACTATTATCTAAAAACAAAAAAACAACCCTGTCATGCAAGAATTTTCATTATTATAAATTTACAAAGTCGGGGCGCCTGGGTGGCTCAGTCATTAAGTGTCTGCCTTCGGCTCAGGTCATGATCCCAGGGTCCTGGGATCAAGCCCCACATCAGGCTCCCCGCTCCGCGGGAAGCCTGCTTCTCCCTCTCCCCCTCCCCCTGCTTGTGTTCTCTCTCTCACTGTGTCTCTCTCTGCCAAATAAATAAATAAAATCTTAAAAAAAAAAAATTTACAAAGTCATTCAAAGATCCTACCCTAAATTAACATTTTGCTCCTCTTGCATTATACTATGCAATGCAGCTTTACTTCATCAGTCTTTTTTTTTTTTTAAATAATGCAAAATCAATGATAAATGTGTTTAGCACTTTGAGAGGCACATTTTTAAATTTTATTTATTTATTTATTAGACAGAGAGAGAGAGCGCACGAGACAGAACACAAGCATGGGGAGGGGTGGAGGGAGAGAGAGAAGCAGACTCCCTGCAGAGCAGGGAGCCTGATGCGGGGTTCGATCCCAGGACCCTGGGATCATGACCTGAGCCGAAGGCAGATGCTGAACAGACTGAGCCACCCAGGCACCCCCATTTTGTGCTTTTAAAAATGAAATCTTTATATGTAAAATTTGTCCCACATTTTGTATGCTCTGATCAGTGCCTTTCAAACTTTTTCGCTGTGATGCACTTTAATAAATTTTATACAGTACCTGCACATACATACCCCAAACCAAAACAACAGTCACACGCACTCAAAGACCCTTACAACATGTGATATACACTGGTATTTTCTGTTGAATTCTGTTCTCTTCCATTCCATTAGGAAAATTGCTGGTAAAGACCTTCGATGAGTTTCTTCATTAATGGATCACACACACAAAAACACTTCAGATCATTGATCAATTCCTGATTATTTTGTCACATAATAGAAACACAGAAATTTAGAATCATAGATTACCAGATAATTCCTACCAGGTAATGCCTTTTGTTCTGTTTTTATTCTGTGGACTATCCAATGACAAAACCTTATTACAGAGCGTAATTTCTAAATTTATTCTTTTTAAAGTTATCACAGACAACCCTCTGGAAACACTGGCCAAATCCTTGTCCTAACTGGTCTCTTCTGAAACAAGGTCCGGGGAGGTACACGTGCAGTTATCAAGCAGAACTTTTGGAAAGCTCAAATCACCTAGCTGACCTAAAATGGTGGGGCCTGTGAAGAAATAATGCAGAAAGATTCTAAGGTTGGGGTGCCTGGGTGGCTTGGTGGGTTGAGCATCTGCCTTCGGCTCAGGTCGTGATCCCAGGGTCCTGGGATCGAGCCCCGCATCCAGCTCCCTGCTCTGCGGGGAGTCTGCCTCTCTCTCTCCCTCCGCCCCTCCGCGATTGTGCTATCTCTCGTGCGCTCTCTCTCTCTCCAATAAATAATCTAAAAAAAAGAAAGAAAGAAAGATTCTAAGGTTACAATCGAAAAAAGATAAAATCCCAAAGTGCAAATTTAGTTCCGCCTTCATTCCACGGGATATTTATACTTCAGATTTGCCAAAGCACACGTGTCTTCATTTGTAACTTTAATTTCAATTATTTTACTTTTCAAGTTCTATTTGGTTCTTTTCCAAATCTGCTTGATGCATCTTAATAATTTCTTGTTCCTTACTCAATTTCTCTTAACATCTAAGAGTCTGTGTCATAAGAATACATCCTTGAAGTGCTTCTTCCCCTAAGCTTCCCTGCAGGAGGCTGTCACAAGGTCCCGCTTCCGTGGACCATGGCTTTGACCGTGAGTGCGCATTCCGAGCACTCTACGTGTGGGGCTTTCTTTGGAGGTCTGGCTTGAAGGTGGGTTCTTCCAGGGTCGATATGTGGTCATTTCTACTAGTTGCCCAGAGGCTCTACCCGGTTGGCACCACTTTTTAATTTTTATTTTTAAAATACTCTGTACACCCAACCTGGGACTTGAATTCACAATCCCTGAGATCAAGAGTCACCTGCTCTACCGACTGAGCCAGCCAGGTGCCCGGATGGTACCACTTTAAACTAAAATCCTGGCTTGGGCGCCTGGGTGGCTCAGTTGGTTAAGCAACTGCCTTCGGCTCAGGTCATGATCCTGGAGTCCCGGGATCGAGTCCCGCATCGGGCTCCCTGCTCGGCAGGGAGTCTGCTTCTCCCTCTGACCCTCCTCCCTCTCATGCTCTCTGTCTCTCATTCTCTCTCTCTCAAATAAATAAATAAAATCTTTAAAAAAAAAAAAAAAACAAAAAAACTAAAATCCTGGCTTGAGGGGTTGTTGTTTTTTAAGATCACTCATATGGGGCAGAATTTGGGCTGAAATCGAAGTGTGAGGAACCCTGTTGTAAGTCATCAGGAGAGTCCACGTCCGTCTGTTTACATTTTGCCCTTCCACGGAGAACCCAAGTTTAAGACAGGAATTTTCCCTCAGGGTCCCCCCGGGGGATAGGTCTCAGCGTCATGCATGCTCTGTGTACCTGTGTGTGACTCCTTAACCTGGGCTGATCCCAGACTTCATCTGTCTTCTGGGCCCCTTGATGCTGTAAAAACTGAAGCTGTCCTTAACCTCAAGCTTCCAACTTTTGTTTAAATGTTTTAGACTCTGGGGGATGCCTGGGTGGCTCAGTTGGTTAAGCGTCTGCCTTCGGCTCAGGTTAGAATCCCAGGGTCCTGGGATCGAGCCCCGCATCGGGCTCCTTGCTCAGCAGGGAGTCTGCTTCTCCCTCTGCCCCCCCAGCTTGTGCTGGTGCTCTCTCTCTTTCACTTTTAAACAGTTTCTAGTAGGAGGGTACATCTTACACCCTAAGTCTGTGCAAATTTGTAAAATCAACAATTCTCTCTCCATCGACTTGAAATAAAACACAGGGAAAACCACTGTGTGTAATTCTGGTTTTATTGCTTATTAAGGATGTCATTCCATACAGTTTCAGGGAGACAGACTTTGAGCAAATGTACGGGGGTGTTGAACAGCTGACGGCAATCCGGACGAGAATGTTTCAGTGTTTTACAGAAGGTGGTCAGAGGCGCCACGGCCACCATGACCCCCTACATGTGTACATTTCATATAAAAAGAGTAAAAACAGCTCATTGGCATTTAACTAGCATTATTCTTTGTCATCTCTGAACCACAAGAAGCCTGAACAATTTCAGAATCTTCAGAGCGAAACATGGTTTGTTCCACGAGCAGATGTTGTAGTTTCAGTTTCTTTAAAAACAAGCAAACAAATCAACACAACGAAAACCATGTACACACAACCCCCAGGACAAAAGTTGGCTGCATTCCGGTGGTCTTGAATTTTAATGATTCTGTTCTATTAGTTCAAGATATCAAATGTGATTCAGCTTTTGAAAATCAGATTACACTTCTTCACCATAATTGTATTTACTGTGTAATTCAAACGATTTAACTGAGCCTAATGTTAGCCCAGTAAAAGCCACGGACATAATTTAAACTGCTCGTATGCTAAGGACGTGTCTTTACAAGTTCATTATTCTTTAAAAACTCAGACCCGAGCTACACAGCTGTAACTGGAGGAACACAGCCTCCCCTTCTAGAAATATTTATTTGTAGAAGGTTTTTCTAGGGTTTTCCAGCCGGGAAGCAAATGCAGTCACTGGAAATCACACAGACACATCAGTAACTTCCTGGTTACACGACACTAATAGGTACCCTACTCGTGATTAAAAAAAATAATCAAGCCTGTACTATGATTCAGCATTTGAAACACTTCTATGTCTATAACTAGGAAGATGCTCAGGCTGAGAAATCCATGTGGATACTTGAAAAGAAACAAGACTTGAGAGGTGGTTTTATGTTAAACCATTTAGGAGACCTGTTACCACACAACCAAAACCACACAGTAGCAGATAAACAGGAATTTATTAAAACCATTGTCTCCAACAATACAAAAATTAAATATTAAGGCATCTTTTACTCCCATCTTGGTATATGCAGCAAAGAGAAATGTTTTCAGTGGGAACCAGCACTTCTATTCAAATGCTTTTGAATGTATTTGGCAGATTTATTTTTATATTCTCCTATTCCACATATGGCTGAAAACTCTCACGGTCAAATATCATGACCCAAAGGAAGAGTATGAACAGATACTCATTTACTAAAAAGAAGCGGTTCACCCTTGAAAAATAAAAAGGAACTACAAAGAATATTATGTAAAAGTTCAAATATTAGTATTTAAATTTCTCTGGAGCAATTTATGCTTCAGTAATTAAGAGAAGGAAGAGATGAAGACTTTATTAAGACGAGAAGTCTATTAATATGGATCATACCACAGAGTAACTGTTTACTCAGTATTCTGATCCACTGGGATGAGAGTTTCAAAAGGGCTTCCTACTCCTTTAAAAAATATCACATCCACTAGAATAAGATCATATAAATTCACATTGATTATTTATTATTTCCCATTTTGTCCATTTACAAAGCTCAACCATCTTCATAAAGTATACTAAACAGTAACATTTCACCTTTTATTAAGGCAAGTTTGTGAAAATAATTTAATACAACCAGATCTCTTCATGAACTTTCAGCTTAAAACGTTTTTTACATAAGAAACATACAAAAAAATTCTGTTTTATAAAAAGCCACCTCAATACCAGAAAAGAGTAATGAAGGATTTTGAACCCAGTTTACTTCTTAAAGGATGTTCTTCCCTTGTCTTCAATTCCAAGTACTATTCATCATCTTTAGAGCCAGTTTTGCTTAACTATAAAAGACAAAAAAGGACATCATCAACAAGATTAAGCTATCACATTACTTGAGTTCACTGTTTCCATTTATTACCAGAAATAAATATTTATAATTGATAGAACAACAGACAACAAGGTTCATGTAACTTAATACCAGCTACAGCGTTCAACGTATTTAACTACTTTTCAACTTCAGGCTCAGCTACTTTAAACACGATTCTTTAAAAATACAACCTCAATAGAGAAGGGGGGAAAAAAAATCCCTTGAAGCTTTCCAAGAAATAAATTGGAACCAAGAACATACAAAAGGTGCCACTTATAAAATGAATGACATTCTTCTATTATTTTCACAATAAAGACTTCAAAAATTTTAAACATTGTGGTAAAAAAAACACATAAATTAAGTACAGTTTTAAAAATACGATAAAAATCTTAAATTGCAAGTCTTTTCTGATAAAAATCTATAGAATTTAGCAAATGGGGGAGAGGGTGGGGAGTTCCCAAAGAATACACAGACAATTCTGACCAGAATAAAGACCCAGCCACCAAGAAATCCCCAGTGAACCCAAACCCTGAGAACCCCAGAGAATGTGGGAAGCTGTGAAAAGCAGAAACTGTTAAGGGTAGCAGTTCTCAAACATTCTGGCCCCAGCTCCTCTTCCTACTTTGAGGATCTTAAAAGAGCTTTCTTTTAAATGTATATTAAACCTACAGTATTTGAAATTAAAACTGAGGAATTGAGTTCATGTAAAAATAACAACAGACTCACTCCATGATCACCGAATAACATTTCTTAAATGAAAAGCTGTGTCTTCTAAAACAAATAAAACTTAATGCGAAGAATAGTGTTGTTTTACATTTTTGTGAATTTCTTTATTACTGAGCTCAACAGAAGACAGCTGGGTTTTCACAAATCTGCTTCCACAGTAAGGCAGGTAAAATAGAAAACAGTGAACAGAAACACAGTACAAGTAACTAAGAACAAACTGAGTTTTTGTTTTGTTTTGTTTGTTTTTTTGAAGATTTTATTTATTTATTTGAGAGAGAGAAGGAGAAACAGTGAGAGAGCACAAGCGGGGAGGAGAGGGAGAAGCAGGCTTCCCGCTGAGCAGGGAGCCCAATGCGGGGCTCGATCCCAGGACCCCGGGATCATGACCTGAGCCGAAGGTAGATGCTTAGCCGACTGAGCCACCCAGGCACCCGAACAAACTGAGTTAATATAAAAATGCACGTACTTAGATTCTAAACCTACTCACCACCTTAGAAAATTCTGGAAAACACAAGAATATAAAAGCACACATTCTATTAGTGCTCTAATAGAAGAGTATTAGTGATGGCATCATTACACTTCAGGAGCCCCTGGTAAACACCACTGTCCACTTGTGAGAGAACGAGGAAAAAAGACAAACAACACCTTAACATTAGGATGTAAATAGTTTTGACCTTGCAGATGCCCAGAGGCCTCCAGGACCTCCCAGGGATCCCAAGATCATATTTGGAAACTACTAGCTTCGGGTAACAGATTCTGAGTCCAGACCCGCCTACGTGGTAACCTCCCTCCTAAAAATATCTTCGCCTATCTCCCAAGATTACTAGATTATTTCAATCTTCATTTCCTTTATATGTGCTGAAATTCTAATTTATATTAACAAGGACTCTGAAAAATAAGCAGGAAACTAAATTTCTGGAGCTGGGCAAGGAGGAGCACTACCACCTTTGGATTAATCGGATTACTTTTTGAGCCCAATTTCTGCTGACGGCTACTGTCTGGGAAGGATGCACTCTCATTCTGAAGCCCGAAGCATTTTAAGGAGGGAAACGACTTAGCTGGTGAGGCACATACAAGCACACCTAGGACAGCGCGGAGTATCCATCAGGCATCAGTGGAGGGGGGCCTGGCTAAAGCAGAGAACGCGGAGAAGCCGCACCCACACAGACATCTTGTGTGCGGTCAGCCCCTTGCCCAGGAAGTGGACAAGAAATACTGCTGCTTTCTTCCGATCGCAGCTCACCTACTCCCAGGAAGTATTTCTGTACTAGGCACAAAGATTATTTTAAACAGTTTCTATAGCAAAGGTACCCCATGGCCCAAACCGCTGACTTGAACTCTAAGAATATACTGTTTATAAATTACCCGTATTTGTAGGTCCCCACTAAAATCCTAATCTTTAACTACCCTTGGATCATATTCATTACTTCTCACAGCAGTAGGGGCACTAATTGGCATGCAAAACTCATCTCATGAAGTCCTACAAAGAGGATTAACTAGGGGCGCCTGGGTGGCTCAGTCAGTTAAGCATCTGCCTTCGGCTCAGGTCATGATCCCAGGGTCCTGGGATCGAGCCCCGCATTGGGCTCCCTGCTCAGCGGGAAGCCTGCTTCTCCCTCTCCCACTCCCCCTGCTTGTGTTCCCTCTCTCACTGTGTCTCTCTCTGTCAAACAAATAAATAAAATCTTAAAAAAAAAAAGGATTAACTAAGCATCACTTTAATATATTGGAAGCTACCAATAAGAAAAATATTGAGAGAAGGTGGCAAAAAACTTCAAGGTGAAAAGTAAACAATTTTAAATAAGAAAAACAGAAAATCCTTCTTGACAATGATGGGAAACTCCATCTAGGGTTTGCCCTCAAAAAATATATATGAATTTCTACTAAGAAATCAAAGCATTCCTTTCGATGCCTTGTTTCTTGTTTCCACACTACCGCTAATCCAGAGTCATAGCTAGGCATGTTCGTTCTTCAGATGTACTTACATAAACAGTCATACTTCACTGTACTTATAGCTTAGTTCTACAGATTTTCCATTATTTAAATAAAGAAAATCTAAAACTGAAGGTGTAGGAAAGAAAAGAATGTGAAAGATATTTCAAAAATACTTACATGCTGAAGCAAAAAGGGAAACAGCCATTCCAGTAAAATTCAAAGGTTGAGGGGGGGAAAAATGAAGATATAAATTTCATTATTTGATGGCAGATAGTAACAATATTTTGAAGCCCAGAATATAAGTATTATATACCTTCACCACATCAACCCAGTTCCATCCTCGAGGCAGTTCTCCTTTGTGATCTAGAGGATAAAAATAGTAACTTTATGTCTAAGACCAAGCAGTAATTTTTAAAGCAATTAATACTCTAACAATAAGCTTTTGCATACCATTCTACACAACAATAGATTAAATACACAATAATAGATAGATCTACACAATAACAGATTAAAATTTTAAATCATGTATTATATTAAGCTGGAAAACCAGTTTATCATCATTGTGAACTGAAAGCACCGTTCTCCTCAGGATACTTGCAAAGTAACTCAGACACACTCCCTTTCACATTTACCTTATTTCCATTCAAGACAAAACCATGATATTAAGACAAAAACATGGAGTTGAGTTGGAAACGCCAGGAAGAGGAATGAATCAATTTATTAGTTTCATGCACTTGTACAATTCTACCCTTTTTTATAAGGTTACGGCTTTTTTAAGTGAGATGTTGTGCTACTTTACTGCTTCATGAGGCTTTTTAAACTACAAAACTAGGCTCAAGACAAGAGTCCTTATAAATCAATTTCTGGCCTCGAAACTCAGAGGAGGCCTGGTCAACTTATTTATTAACTTTTGTGGTCTGATAAAATATTCATTATTTAGCCTAACATTGTTTAATCCGACAGGTCTTTAATCTGTTGGGAGTGCTTGAAAACAAGCTGAAACTTTATTTAAAAAATTATAGTTTACAAAGCGACTTCATTCTTGTAATAGAATATTCAAACTTGAAGAACAGTTTAATAAATATAAGCGTTTTAGTATAAAAAGGTGTGATTTCCTCTATGCTTGATATATCTCTATACATCTCATTTTATGAAATCATCAAAATCTGCATTTAAAACCAACACATTAATTTTACACAAGGGAAACAGAAACCAACCTCATGATTCTTACAGGATAGAAGCAGCATCACTAGACCTCAATCTTAGATGCTAATGGCTCTTTTCTCCTTTATGCCAATAAGAATCTTATCCCACTGTTTATTGGTTGTCAGGGGTGTGGGGGCAGATCACCGATTTTGTTAACTAAAACTTACCCACGGTCCTTTTAAAGTTTTATTTAGAACGCAAGCTCCAAGTCACAAACTCCTAGACCGTTAAGTACAGAAAATGGTGCCTCTTAGGTGGGCATCATCAAAACGATGGAGGTGGGGAAACCATAATGAAAGGGAATGATCATAGGTCATTATGTACGAAAGCAACAGGGAATGAACTGACAGAGATGCTACAGCATTAAAAAAGAGATTAACCAAAATTCTAGAAAACAGATTGCAATGACTAATAATTCACTGCTTTGGTTGTTCATGCTTTAATATTAGGTATAATGTATTCCCAGATTTGTTATTTCACAAACTATTGTGACTTCAAGAATGTATTTTGAGGGCCAACAAAGGGCTGCAATCTTTTCATTCTGCCACACAGGACGTTAAACAAAACATAAGCAAAAAACCTGCCATCCCTTTATAAAAGGGCATTATTTTAAACTTCCTCACCAGAGTAAAAGGGTCAGTTCTTTTCAATAAAGGGCAGCTTGTAACCTTATACCAAGAACACACACACGTACAGACGTTAAGTATACGGGGACACACTTGTGTATATGTATATAAATATATACACTTCCTTAACTGGAAAAAAAGTTTACAGACTGATATCAATTTGCAAATTTTCAGGTTAAATAAAGAGATCAAATATTATTGGTGATATGAGGTGGAATTTATAATTCTCTTCTAAAGGTCCATAAAATGACTCTGGTTTAGGAGACACAGAAATTCTATTCTTAAATCTTATTCTAATTGTATAAATAAATCAACTACAGACAAAAACATTATTATTTTTTTAAAACATTATATTATTTATTGTGCTAAGATCTAATGGTATACCAGACTTCATTTCAAATGAAAGCTACAGTTCAAAAAATATTTAGTAATACACATATCTGCCAGAAAGGTAAACAAATAAGAAAATCCCAAACATGTCAGAAAGGGTACAAGTAGGATACACTTTTGTATGCTATTCTGTTTCTCAACCTCGAGACTCATTTATAGTTATTTTGCCACTTACTTACCTTCCCCTCAAACGGTGATCTCTTGTGGTAAAGTAGTAAATATTTTCAATATACATCTGTGACCCAAGACAGCGTCTGATCCAAATGTTCCAAGGATGAAGAAGAGAGAACTACTCTTCTAAATCGAAATATACTTATTAAGCACTCATATCACACTAAAAAGCAACCCATTTATCTGCGTTATAAAAAATAAATAAATAAACACAAACCTGTTTTATCTGCCAGCTTACGTTTCTGTGCTTTTGAAAGCTGTTCTTTTTTTTCTTTTTTCTTACTCGATGGGGCTGTATTAGGAGTTTCAACGGAGATGATACTGCTTATGGGTATCTAGAAAAAAAACAAATAATTCCTATACTAATGCCTTAAAACTTATTGAATTACACTAAATATGGCTACATCCTCAAACGAGTTGACAATTTTTAGGTCTGTGAAGTAAAAAAATCCTATATTATACTCTCCATTTATTAGATCAGGTGCACATTGCTTTCATTCTTCTAAAAATTCCCATAGAGGGACTTACATAATGTTAGTTCCATTGTTATTAACCAGGTCTCTGAAAAAGAAGACCTGATACCAACATTGTGTTGAAGCTCTGAAGTTCTAAGGTAATTTTATAATTCAGGTAATTTGCTTGATTTGGAAATTTAAATATGTCTTTAAGAAAAATCACACGTGCCTACCTAGAAAACCCTGATTCCCTGAAGAAATGAAGAAAATCTTCATGAATGAAGAAAGATATTTTAAGGGTGCCTGGGTGGCTCAGTCAGTTAAGTGTCTGACTGCTGATTTTGGCTCAGGTCATGATCCCAGGGTTGTGAGATTGAGCCCTGCGTTGGGCTCCGTGCTCAGTGCAGTCTGCTTGAGATTCTCTCTCCCTCTCCCTCTGCTCCTCCCCCCGCTCTCTCTCTCAATAAATAAATAAAATCTTCAAAAAAAAGAAAAAAAAAGAGAGAAAAATATTTCAATTTGGATTCATGTAATCAGAGTGTGGTAGGCAAAATTTAAAATGCTTACTAGGTGCCAAGCATTGCTGTAAAGGTTGTTCATATACTACTCATTTGATCCTTACTACAATCTTATGAGGTAGATACTATTATAATCCCTGTTTCACAAAAGAAGAAACTGAGCACAGTGAGATTAAGACATTGGTTCCCTTTCCCCCATCAAAAAAAGTCACATGGTGAGTGGTGCAGTGAGGATTTTCAGGGCCACCTGGTGTGGCCCACAGTCCACCAGCTCTGCTACCACCTTCTACCGCTAGAGAGCCGCCCTCAGTGTTCTTCGGTGTTCTGTTAGGAATGTGGAAGGCAGACCTGCTCAAGTAGAAGACAACAGAGCCGCTGCTCTCAGAAAGCCACTGGCCTGGTTCACAGAACTCAACGGACTCTGACCACGGAAAGTCTTTTAGCACATGACTGGGTGCAGCTCTAAAAAGAGATGCCTGCGGTCATAAAAGGTGATGATTTCCTAAAATACTGTTAGAAATAAAATAATTTTTTTTCCTATTAATAAAGTCTCTTCAAGCTTGCACCAAGTTCAAAGTGAACTGGGGCAAGACTATTGACAACTAAAGGCTCATGAAGAAAGTAATTTCAAATGTATTTTAGCACCACATCAGAAATCCTCAATCTGAGCTTTATGAAGACATTAAATACATTTAAACAAATATTTGGTTCAACACCACCTTAGTTTTTGGTGGGCACATGAAGTATTCTAGTCTTATATGAAGGGTAAGATCTAAAGGATATGATTTCATTTTTAAAGTTAAATAGACACTAAGAAACCTAAAATTTACTATTCTTATTTAACTCAGATGTAACTTATTTATTTTTTTAAAGATTTTATTTATTTATTTGAGAAAGCGAGAGAGAGCATGAGCTGGGGGAGAGGCAGAGGGAGAGGGAGAGGCAGAGTCCCCATTGAGCAGGGAGCCTGATGGGGGTGCTCCATCCAAGGACCCTGGGATCATGACCTGAGCCGAAGGCAGGCAGTTAACTAAGCCACGCCACATCCCTAACTATTTTCAATCTAACACAAAATCTCCTTCCAATTAAAAAAAAATAATAACTAGCAAAGATGAATTAGTAGCAGAGTGAAACCAAAACGAAGCACGAGCTTACCGTAGAATTCACGGGCTGGTGATTCTCCATGAACTGCTCCTTATTGTCCTTGGCATATTCAAACAATGTGTAGGTCATGGCGGTCCCGAGATTGACCTCCACTGCTTCCTGTAACTTGGCTAATATGCTCTGCTTTACAGCCGATGATCTATAATGCACAAGAAATATATTGCTGAGAGAAAAGTAAGAGACAGCATTACAAAAAAACAATGAAAACGGAACACTACTCACATGGTGTTGTTAAAAAAAGCGTTCATAGATATAATTGGAGGTGTTTGGGGATATGTTTCTGTCCAGGAAATCTCTATTAAGAAGGCTTTGGGATCACCATTTTCACCTATCTGAAGAAAAGGGAAATCTTAGGCTTGTAAAAAGTGATACAAAGACAGAATATTTAATTATGACTTTTAAAATGATGAATTACTGCCGATGCTCATGATCAGATCAGAAACGTAGTATTCTGAAAAGTTCAGGGGTACCGGCTGAGACTTGGCAGGGGGTGACGGCTGTATTAATAGAACCTGACTTGATGTCCATGGCCTGTCTCTCCAACCAGCCCTCCAGCTTTTTCTAGTATCAAGACTGTCTTTATAAATTTTTGTTTTCATCAGAGCTTTCTGGGGACAAATATAAGACATCGACTGCGGGGGACAGGAAGAGAATGGACAAAAATAATAATCCACCAACTTGAAAGACCTAATCTTTGCCCTAAGTTTTCTAATTGCCAAATCAGACGAGGCGTTAAAAACAAGTGATTGATATGCATTAGCACAATCCCAAGACCAGAAAAGGAAATGTAAAATTTAGAGAAAAAAGGAAAAGGTAAAGAGATAAGGTTTAGGAATGCCTTAGGCTGGGTGAGAACTTTCAAGATCTACTGGCTAAGCAACCTTCAAATATGCGATACAATGTTACTAACTATAGTCACCATGCTGTACATTACATCCCTAACTTTTTTTTATAACCTGAAGTTTGTAACTTTCGACCCCCTTCACCTGGAGAATTTAAAGATGTCTTTTCTGTTTCTTTTTCTCTCCCCAACTTTGTATTTGAAACATTTTAATCTCATAGAGAAACTGAAATAGGACAATGAACACTCATTGACATATATCTTATTCACCAAATACCTTTGCCTCCTTCCACTTCTCTTTCTTTCTATTACAGAATCGCCCCCTCCCCCAATGGGGGTGACCTTTTTTTTTTTCCTTTGGTTTTTGTTGAACTATTTGAAAGTAAGTTGCAGACATGATGAAACATCCTTAAAGATTTACAGGGTAAAGTATCCTAAGAATAAGGACATTCTCCTCTAGAACTACACTACCATTGTCACACCCAAGAAATTCAACATTGACCAGAGATATTATCTAATTCGTAATCCATCTAAAAAGTTCCCCATTCATATCCAAAGTGTCCTTTAATAAACCACCTTCTCAACCCACAAATCCATAATCCACTGAGGATCATGGATTACATTTGGTTGTCAAATTTCTTTATTCTGCTTTTATTTAGAACAGTCCCCAGCCACCCTGCCTGCCTTTTAAATATCTTTCATGACAAAAAGAATCTAAGGCCAGTTTTCTTGTATAATGTCCCCAGATCAGGACTGTCTGTTTCCTGCATCCAATTCAGATTAAATATTCTGGTAGGGATACTACACAGGTGATGTGGCATATTCCCATAGCATCATATAAGGAGGCACATAAGATCTTCTGGAATCATCACTGGTGATACTAAGCTTGATCAGTTCGGTTAAGGTGATATTCTTCAAATCTCTTCAATGTAAAGGTACCTTTTCCATTTTGTAATTAACAAGTAATCTGTGGAGTGACACTACAAAACCATGTGAATATACTGCTTCTCAACAACTTTTCAGTCCAAGGTTTTAGCATCCATTAATGAGCCTTGCCTGAAATGATCCTCATGTTGGTGGTTCCAAAATGGTGATTTTTCTAATAAAACTATGGAATGATTCATGAGTCAGCATCTCATCCTTGCATAGGGCTATGCTGATCTCCTCTGTAATATTTTTAGTATATGTGCTGCTTTTTAAAAAATATTTATTTTAGACAACAGCAATAGATTTAAAAATTTTTCACCCCAAATTGTCACTTGATTCACCTTTACTCTCTGACCACTAATTTTTTATTCCCTTCCCCTCACCCTCAATCACAAGACACACCAATATAAGATGAGGCTTAGACATTATGTCAGATAGGGGCCCCTGGGTGGCTCAGTCGGTTAAGCGGCTGCCTTCGGCTCAGGTCATGATCCTGGGGTCCTCGGATCGAGCCCCACGTCCAGCTCCCTGCTCAGCAGGAAGCCTGCTTCTCCCTCTCCCTCTGCCTGCCACTCTGCCTACTGTGCTCTCTCTCTATCTATCTGTCGAATAAATACATAAAATCTTAAAAAAAAAAATTATGTCAGATAAGCTTAGGGACCTGCTGATGTAAGCCTATGTAAGTTGATGACATTACCGGTTTATGCTTGTGTTTCAAATACAGAGATAGTGAAAAAGTGGTAAAAGTTACTTGCTCTATGCAATTACTAAGTCCTTACTCAAGGTGTGTGTAGGAACAAGGTGCCATGTGTCTCCTACAGTCCTAGGTACAGAAAATACAAAAATAGAGGTAAGATCATTCCTGTCTTCAAGGGAGGAGACATTTAGGTAACTCACGAAACCGCAGCACGATTGAAAGTTTAAAAGAGACAGAACAAAGTATGAAGAAATAGGGAATGGTCAATTCTGCTTTGAAGTCAAGGGAAAGCTAGGAGACAAGGCCCAAATACAGAGGAGCTTGAGTTAGGCATTAAAGGAGAAGTAGCTGGAGGAGGGACGTGAGGTGAGGGCAAGAGCAAATGGCATGTCCACAGGCACCATATTAAAAAAATGCAGGGAGGGGCGCCTGGGTGGCTCAGTCGTTAAGCATCTGCCTTCAGCTCAGGTCATGATCCCGGGGTCCTGGGATCGAGCCCCGCATCGGGCTCCCTGCTCGGCGGGGAGTCTGCTTCTCCCTCTTCCACTCCCCCTGCTTGTGTTCCCTCTCTTGCTGTCGCTCTCTGTGTGTCAAATAAATAAAATCTTAAAAAAATGCAGGGAAATGTTCCACAGGCTACTGTGTCTCATGAATGGTAGTGGCTGGAAAGTCTGGAGAGGCAATCTGAATCAAACAGAAGGGCCTTGAGTGTCAAGCTAAGGAATTTAATCCCTATTCTATAGGCAGGAGAAACCCATGGGGAAACCCTTCTAAACGAAGCAATGGGGTAACTAATTATGCGTTTCAGAGAACTACCTAGACGTCTGCAGGAGGACTACTGGTGAGGTGTGGGGGGAAGCTTCCGACCGAACTGAAAGGGGAGAATCGTTCAGGAGGTTACCAAGCCAGTCTGCTAAAGAGGAACTGAGGGGTCTGACCAGGACCCAGGCAGACCTGTACCCTAGGTCCTCTGGCTCTCAACACAAACAAGCTTTCCAAACCTCACGTTTTATACCCTTGAAATCCATCCTGCAGTCACAGCAGAGTATCCCTCCTGTAGGACTTACACACGTCCTACTACGTTCTGTATACTGTGCTCAACAGGTAACCGCTGCTGTTAACACAGATACTTAGGGAAGTATGGGGCAGTTCTCAATCTCCCACTTGGTAAGGGGTAAGTGGCAGTGTTTGGGGAAGTCTGGGGAGGCAGCTGGATTCAAATCAAAGGGCCTAGGACTTAACCCCAGTGTTAACCTTGGCCATTAAGTTTTTTTATTGTTCTATCCATGGAGTAGTGTAAAGACTGTTGAGCTTGAAAGGGAATTGAGAGGAGCTAAACAGAGAAGAGAGTCTCTAAAGAAAGTAATGATAAAGAATTCATCTTCTGTAACAGTCTGTAATAATGACACATAAGGATCACTTATCACATAATTTATTTTAAATGATGATGTAAATAACTAAGGCTTATACAAAAAAACTTTCTCACACCACTACTACTTATAATCATCTGGAAAAATGCTTTATGTTATTTATTTACAAAACAAGATACTGGTACTGTTTCATGTTGAGAACAGTTATGAGCAAACTCCCTTTTAAAGAATATGTAAAAAATATTCACACATACTGATTATATGGAATTAGGAAAATACCAACTTTTCTTGACTATATCATGGTGGGGGGGGGAATAATACTAGACTTGGAATAGAGACCTGGATTTTAATTCTAGTATTTATCAGCATTAGCTGGGAAAGCTTGGGAAGTTATGACTGAGAGACGCTATCTTTAAAGTTAGAAGGCAAGACCATATAATTTCTAAGGTTTCTCCCACTTCTAACATTTGATAATTCTGACACAACAAAAACAAGTTTATCTTAGTTTTTCAAAGTTTCTGAATTGTTTGCAAAAGCTACAAATAACTGATGTCACGGTGATGAGCTTTCGTTCAAAGGCTTCAGAAAATCCAAAGATGTAACAAATTTAAACCGTTAAATTGAAAAAACAAAATCATTTAAAAAATGAAAGCATCTTTAGCAACCTTCAATCTTTTCTAGCAAAGTGGCAAGGGCTCCTAGTCATGTCACATCTTACCCTGTATTGAAATGACACTGGACTTAATTCCCGGAAGCTTTCATCTCCTTCATAAATAGAACGTAGAGCTTCCAGTTCCATCTGAAAAAAGAATGATTCAAATGAGTTTTGTTTAGTGGTATAAGTGGATTAGAAATAGAGGGTCTTTAGTTTCTGATTCAAGCCCACTCAACTATGTAAAACTTAGCTACTCTAGATGGCCTTTGATGTTTGTAATATGTGTATATAACATATATACGTGAGTGTAGCAACACAGTATTAATACTAATACTTACTTTAAAATTACGTGCCAGGCACTCCTAAGCATTTTACAGTGCACTATCTCACTAATTCTCACATTAATCCTGAGAAGAATATCTTATTTTCTCCTTTCTAGCAAGGAGGAAAATAAGTCAGTTTAAAGCAACTCCAGAGCATGTGTCCTAGGCTGGGGTAGAAAGAGCGTCATACTTGGAGATGAGAAATACAAAGCACAATAATTCCCCACTGTTTACATGTATTATTTGTATTTGTAATCCTTCCCACAGAATGATATGAAACTTGAAAAACCACTTACAGATAATAAAAAGAACTTAAAAAAAAAAAAGATGGTTAGAAAAAGGTTTGACAAGGATCTATCCAAGATGGAAAAAAGGACTGCAAGAGAAAATGTAACCAATAATCCTTGCCTGGAAATATTTCTTAGAACACTGTGGGCTGACAAATGAGAAGACTCAATCACTGTTGTGATTACTGATGAACAGGTGAAGAAGAGAAGCAAAGAAAGACAGTACTTTGGCACATCTTTTAGTTTTCAAAAAGATGCATGTCATGAAAGCTACAAACTAAAGACAGATAAAATTTTAGAATAGATTATTAAAGAAATAGTTTGTGGGGGCCTAGGGGACTAAAGAGTAGCAGTCTGTAAGCCTTGGCAAGCATACGAAAAACAAGATAAATGCAAGCAACCCTTATTAGAGAGGATAACTTGATTGGTACATCAAGGAAAGGCACAGAACAGTCTACCTGGGTTTCTCTTTCTACCTTCATGTGAAAAAAATACAGGAGTTCAACTGGATTTAAGAACAACCAAGATTAGATTAGAAAGAACCACCTTACTCAAAATATAGTGCTACTCCTCCTGCCCTTAATCCTTTCCTGTATTTTAACTAACGAGTAGGTCAGGAACAAAAATTGAAGGCAGCCTTATGAAATTGATGAATGACAATTTGATGGAACAGTGAATCATGCTGGTGGCTGAATATGAATTCAAAATGCCCTTGAAAAACCATCTAACGAGACGAAATTTTATAGGGTAAGTGGAAGAACTTGTCTTTAGATCCTTAAACATACAAGTAGAGGATGAAAGACAAATTGCTTTGTACAGAAACTCAAAGGGTTGTAATTGAGAGTAACTAACTGTAGAAAACGGTGATGCCACAATTTTAAAACAGGACATAAGTAAACTTAATCTGTCCACAGACACACAATTTCAACACAGTGAAGGAACAAAAAGAATGGACATATGGAAAAAAGCTAAAAGGAATCATTTAGTATAAGAAGAGGACATCTGAAAAACGGGGCAGAAAACTGATTTCAAAGATCTGAAAATCAGTCATGTGGAAGAAGAATGGAATTCTATTGTTAAAATGGAGATCCTTGGGCCCCCCAGGAATTCCAATTCAGTAAATCTGAGATACAGTGCAGGCACCTGTTTTTCTAACAACCACCCCGATGATTCTAAGGCAGTGCTCCATGGGCCAAACTTCGAGAAATATATGATAGGCTCCATGCTTCACAGTAAGAATTTGTTGGTGCCTCGACTTAGAAACTCACTTGGCAAGAACAGTTTAGAAGGGATTTCAGCAGCTTGGTGACTTTGGGTCCTTTTAAGGTAACTTCCATTCCAGGGATTCTATCACATTTATCTTGTAAAAGTGCTAACTTTCGACAAATATATTTTAAATGAAGAGTGAATTACTTATCTAAGAGACTCGGATTCTAGTTCTGATTCTACCCACATGTTCACTGTGCAGCCCTGGGGCATCCACTTTACCTTTGCAAACTCTTCTCCTCATCTGGACACATTACACAATGAGACGGCTCCCCTAGAGATGACCTGTTATCATTCCCTGATCATATGATTCAATGTCAAAGTGGCATTTCATGAGAAAATAGCTGAGCATAAACTCTACGATTCAGGTGGTACATGCATGCTCAAAATAGCCTTAATTTCTATTGGACAACTACCAGATGGATAAATGATTCCACCAAACAGAAAGGCCAGAAATCGGAGACAGTGTCATTATTTTCCTCCACGGGAAATTTAACTAACTCAATTAAGTCTCTCCCTACCAGCCAAGAAATTTTAAAATTTTAAGGTAATCAGATTCCAAACAGCTTAACTCCGTACACAAGCGCTAAACAAGAACACTGGGGATTTAAGGCGAGGCAAGAGCACTGGGTCGCCTACCAAGGACACGCATCCTTATTATTAAGGAGGCGTGGGGCCACTCCCGGGCTTGCAAAACTGAAAACTACAGCGGGAGCGGAGGCAGAGGCGGACCTTTCCCATTCCCGGGTGCTTGGCCTCTCCTCGCAGGACACCCGTAAACTTGGGGCACCCTAGCCAGGCTCTGTCCGCTGTAGGGGCGAAGGCACGTGCGGGGCCGCTCGTCCCGGCGCCGGGTCCCAGCAGGGCCCCGGGGGCTCAGCCGCCGTCCCTCGGAGCCGAGGCACCGCGCCGGCGCGGGGAAGGGGCGTCCAGTCAGGGGGACTCACCTCTTGGTCCTCGTTGGCACTCATCGCGCCGGCTGTGGGACGCCCCCCGGGAGGGCGTCTGCGACAACGAGAAAGGGAGAGCAGTGGCCCCGAGCCCGGGGCGTCCCCCTTCAGAGCCCTGGGCTGCGGGAGGCACACCCCTCGCACCGCGGACGAGAGTCACGCGCGCCCCCGGCCTCCGGGCAGCGCGAAGCCACCTGCGGGGGTCTGTGGGCGGGGAGCCCGAGGCCGCCGAGGGTGGGGCGCCGGGGCGACTAGGGAGACTCTGCAGGGCGGTAGCGGCAGAGGC
This sequence comes from Phoca vitulina, assembly GCF_004348235.1. Lineage (NCBI taxonomy): Eukaryota > Metazoa > Chordata > Mammalia > Carnivora > Phocidae > Phoca > Phoca vitulina. The sequence goes on along the minus strand of NW_022589718.1, from coordinate 26,294,857 downwards.
TCCGCCTCCTCCTCCTTCTCGCTTCTCCTATTGGCTCCTTTTCTCCCCACCCCTAATGGAGCGTCTTCCTACGTTTTGTGGAGCCGCGTTAAGTTTCGGGACAGCGGTTGGCGTAGAGCGCTGTCACTCAGGTGCCCAAAGTGCTTCCTGTGCCTGCGCAGGCGAGTACCGGGAAGTCTCGCTTGCGGGCCCCGGCTCTGGGGCGGTGGCGGTAGGGACGGCCCCCGGCGTTCTGTGACACCCTACCTGCTTCCCCGCGCCGTCCCCCGGCTTGCGGCGACCGGCCACAGCTGCAGCGGGCCCGGGGCGTGCGGCCTGGGTGAGTCCGGCCCCGGAGACCCGCGGGGCCAGGCGAGGCCGCCGAGGGAGAGCGCTAGCTCTGAACAATGCTGGTTTTGCAGGGGAGCGGGCTGCGTTTTCCTTCGGCGTCTGCGGGTGCAGTCCTGGCATTTCTCTTCCAGCCCCTAGGGCCTTCAGGCTTAAAGGGGAGGGGGAGGAGAGGGGGAAGGTAGCGTCTGCCTTGAGGGCTGCGGCGTTATTTCCCTTTCCTCATTGGATCTCCCTGGGCAGAATGCTGAGACCCTGGGGATGGTGTCTTTCTAAGTAAAGTGGGTGCTTCGCGTTCTCAACATCTGTTCCCCGCCCCCGCCCCCGCTCCATCCCGGCCCCAAATTGTCATTCCCCTTAGAATCGTCTTGTAGTCCTTAGTAGCCTTGTGTACTACGCCCTGAACCTGCATGAATTAAAAAATAGTGACCACATTGTGTTTTTTAACCTGCCGCTTTGATTAGGTCGCCTTTCTTTGCAGTATGTCATCCTTTTCAAGAACCTTCCTTAGTATTTTCCACGCCAGCTTCCAGATTACTTCCCCTTGCGTTACATGATCTCCCTTCCAGCGTGTTCACTTATGACTTTTGCACCTCCTTGCATGTCATACTTTGTTAGTTGTTTCATTGGCTTCTTCTAGGAGATCTGGAAATTTCTATAGACTGTCATTAAGATCCACACAACCTCTGCATCTGTCCTTTGCCCGTGTTTTTCCCATTCCCATCCCTTTGCTGTAGAATAAGCAGTACTGTCTCAGGTGCCAAAAGCTTTTAATAGTATGTGGCAAGAATTTCTGATACAGTTTTCATACGTTAATTTTTGGGGACAGAATGACAATAATTTAAGCTGGGCTGTCCATTATGATAGCCAGTAGCCATATGTGGCTATTGAGCATGTGAAATTGGCTAGCCTGAATTGAGATGGGCTGTGAGTGTACAATGCACATCAGATAATGAAGACTTGGTACAGAAAAGTGAAATATCTCAGTAACTTATATTTGTGTCGAAGTATTAACATTTTGGACATATTGGTTAAATAGAATATTAAAATTCCACCTGTTTTTATTTTTTAATATGACTAGAAAATTTTAAATTATGTGGCTCATATTTCTTTTGGACAGCACTGTGATTTAAAGCTTTGTAAGTCATTTCTAGATCCCTTATTTCCACTCCATATTCAAAGACCACAGCTAATTCTCTTGAGCCTCTGGGGTTTTTAAATGAAGAAATGGACCTTTAGGGCTCTAATCTAGATTCTTTGGTATAAAGCAAAGGCCCCTGTATAATGTGTTTTGACCATCTCTTCTTAATTTTCAACCCCAAATTCCCTAGAACTAGAGTTTTTCTTTCTCTGAACTGGTGATGCTTTGCCCTCATAGCTTAATCCTGTCTGGAAAATATCTGCTTAAATAATTCTAAAATTTCTATGTCTTGTAGAAATTTATCATTTCTGGCAAGCTTTCCAAATCATTTATTCAATACCCATTATTCCTTCAGTACTTAAGTGTGAGAAGCCTAATTATCTTTTTTAAATTAACTTTTCGGCTAAAAATATTTGGTTATCAAGTAGTGGTACAGTGCTTTTCACTTTTCACAAAAATTGCATTTGAGGTCTGTAAGATATACTGGTGAAGATCACCTTTGAAAAGGAACTCTTGATACATGATTTTGGAAATGAGAAATGGTCTTTAAAATATAATGGCAATTTTCTTTGGAATAAACACAGTTTTATGTAATTGCTTTTCTATGATTAGTGTGTGGTAGGATTTATTATACACTGATTCTCAGCTGAAGGACACAGTGGAAACTTGTACCTCCTAGACATTTTCATTGTTAGTTTATCTCTTCTAGATTTTCCTTTAAATAGTACACTTTACATTAATTATGGAGAAGTGAGAAATCATAGCTATTTAGATAAGTAGTATATTATTTTAATAATTTCCCAGGAATTCAGAAATTAGATGTTAGCAATTACGAAGAAATTAGATAGTTGTATTTATTATATGTAAGTCAGCAGTTATTTTTCTTTATGTCAGAAATGAGTCATGAGACCTATTTTAATTTGATCACCTTCCTGCAGACACTCGAAAAGATTCAGTCTCTTGCCTTTTTGTAATGTTTTATAAATGGTGGAGGCTCATAGATGAGATATGGCTATGGGCTTTTAAGACATTTTGAATGTATTTACATTTGTATTTCAGATTTTTCCTGGCACCTTGAACATGAGCCCCACACAGTGGGACTTCCCTGTGGAATTATGTTGTCGGCCTATGGCTTTTGTTACCCTTACGGGCCTGGATGTAGTTTATAATGCTGTCCATCGAGCTGTCTGGGACGCTTTCTGTGCCAATCGGAGGGCTGATCGGGTACCAATATCTTTCAAGGTGCTCCCAGGTGACCATGAGTATCCCAAATGTAGGCCTAAGGTAATGACATGATTGCATGCTCTCTCTCCCTCTCTTCCTCTTTATGCGTGTATACCTTTTTTGTTCCTAATGTCTGTGCTGGAAAACCCCTGAGTTTATCAAAGCCATGGTTATAGTGATGCATTAAGAAAACCCAAGGCTTTTTCATGTATGTAATACACTATAGGTATGTTTAATGCTAGCTATTTTTTTTTTAACCCCAGAGGAATAATTACTTTATAATTATTAAGCTTTCTGTCCTGGGTTTTCTTTTTTTGCATTTGCTTAAAGCCGTCTCTAAAAGGAAGTCTCAGGGCGCCTGGGTGGCTCAGTTGTTAAGCATCTGCCTTCGGCTCAGGTCATGATCCCAGCGTGCTGGGATCAAGCCCCGCATCGGACTCCCTTTTCGGCGGGAAGCCTGCTTCTCCCTCTTCCACTCCCCCTGCTTGTGTTCCCTCTCTCGCTGTGTCTCTCTCTGTCAAATAAATAAATAAAAGAAAAAAGAAGTAAAGGGGAAGTCTCACATTCCCCATTTATCATTACCCAGTGTCATTATAGAATCCACGGTCTTTGCAGTTTGGTTCAATTTCCCACATACCTTTTGAGCACTTGCTTTAGGTTAGGTACTAGGAAGTATGCAATAGGCTGGTGATAGAAATTTAAATAAGACAAGCTCTCTGTCCCTGGGGAGTTGTACATAAACTAAAACAGTTTATTTAGTGTGGAGGGAGGAAAGGTATTAAGTTCAAAACTGACTTTTAGGTTGAACATAGAAGAGACGGATTTACCTAAAAAAATCAGAGAATGGTGTTAATAATAGCAGCTAATAAATAAAAAGTGCTTACTTTGCTTTTTAAAGAAAATCATGTATGTTGATTTGTTGTTTATCATAATCTTATGAGTTGGTCTGAAAGTCGGTTAACAAGACACACTGATCAAAATCGGCCTTTTTTTAATTTTATTTTTATTTTTTGCCCTGGAGCAATGTTTCTGACAGACCGGTCTTTGGGCCAAGGATATCATCATCACTGGTGATGTTTATGAAAAATGTAAACGCAAGGCCTTCTCAGTGAAACTCTGGAAGGGTAGGACCTGTGGATTTGGTGGCTGGCTGATCCTTCTGCTCATGTGGGGCAGACCAGTAGAGATGCGGTTTCATATCCCTGGTTGTCGAAGCTGTGTGCTCTCTCTGGAACTGTGCGAGGGAGAGTACCCTGGCCATTACGCGTTTGTTCTTCGTGTGGAGGTTGTGTGTAGGAGGTCCAGTGCCCAGCACAGCCCTCCGCCTTTTGTCCTTGATCCATTCTGCAGCGCGGGAGCTCTTCATGTGCCCATTCCTTATTCTTTCCTGAGTCCCTGAGTTTTTTGTGTTTGATTGCCTTACCGTCCTTATTGTCTTTCCTCACTTAAAGAGACTGTTGGGAGTAGTCTGAGTTGGGACCGGCGCTTTGGAAGCAATTTGAGGTTTCAGCGAGTTTCTTCAGGGCTAGCATTCACACCAACCCCTGTCCGTCCCACAGTGTGGCACTTAGCCACTTAGTGCTGACCCCCGAGTGACTGCTACCACACTTCTGTACTTAAGAGTTGTCCTTCATTTTTTTCCTCCATCCACAAGTAAGGTAAAATGCCATCCTGGCAACATGTCTTTGAAACAAATGAAGCCATATTGGGTTTTAGATCATATTTTATTTGAGCTGCTTTGACAAGAACGGAAACTGGAATGGTGAGGAATAGAATTCACCTGGAAAGGGGCTAATGATTTCCAGGATATTTGAGAGCCTGGACATTATTAGAAGCGCTTTGGCTTTGATTATTCTTTCTTTTTTCTTTTTAAAGATTTTATTCATTTGAGAGAGAGACAGAGAGAGCACAAGCAGGGGGAGAGGCAGAGGCAGAGGGAGAAGCAGGTTCCCCGCTGAGCTGGGAGCCTGACGCAGGGCTTGATCCCAGGACCCTGGGATCATGACCTGAGCTGAAGGCAGACACTTAACTGCTTAACCGACTGAGCCCCCCAGGCGCCCCCGGTTATTCCTTCAGTGGAAACTGTAGCAGACTCACTGTTGTGATTCTGTCTCCAGTACTTGTTAGCTCTTGTGTGATCTCTGTAGGCCTGAATTTCCTCATCTTAAAAATGTGTCGTGTGTATGTGGAATGAGATGAATGCACAGGAAGTGCGTCCCACTCAGTAACAGGTGGCTTCTGCTGTTACCAAATCAGTGTCTTCTGCTTTTGCCAATGTTCGCAGAGAACTTCCTATGAGTGGTACATTCCTAAGGGGATCTTGAAGACCGGCTGGATGAATAAACATCTGAATCTGGTGCCGGCCCTGGTGGTTGTGTTCTATGAACTGGACTGGGATGAGCCCCAGTGGAAAGAAAAGCAGTCCGAGTGTGCTACCAGAGTGGAAATCGTCAGGTACAGTCTTCTCCATGTATCGGATGGACCACGGGAGGTTGTACAATTTCCCAACGTTTATTCAAGGCAGCCAAGTGCTGTTGAGACAGCAGCGCTCATTCGGGGATTGCCGACCTCCAGTGACACTTGTCTGGTTCCTGACAGGTAGCTTAACGTGAATGCTTAACTTCTACAATGCTAAGGTGTGTGAAGAAATGTAGAAGACACATTAGTCTGAATTTCCAAATGGTTTTTTTTCTTGCCTTTATAAATTGGGGGAGAAGTATAGTAATTTGCTATTTAGTCTCATAAGACGCTTGTTTTATCACCATTCCGGTTGCAAAATGATTCTTTTGGATGACCAGTCTGTAATGTATCACCATCAAGAAATAAGTTGCCTTATAACTTCTACATGAAATTATATATTTAAAGCAGATTTTTGTCAGGATTAGAAGCTTGATATGAGAGTATACTTTTAAAACTGAAATCACTGTAGCATACAAGTTTCTTTGTATGCAGGAAGATTTCCTCTAATCTTGGGGTTTTTAGTTGAAATTTTTCTTTCTTCAATTGAATCATCAAGCTTGTACTTTATGTAAAGTCTTTTTTTTTCTTTTAAAGATTTTATTCATCTATTAGCAGGAGCGGAGGTGGGGGGGACAGAGGGAGAGGGAGAAGCTGACTCCCCACAGAGCAGGGAGCCCAATGTGGGGCTCGATCACAAGACCCCGATATCATGACCTGAGCCGAAGGCAGGTGCTTAACTCACTCGGCCACCCAGGTGCCCCTATGTAGAGTCTTGAATACATTTTTTAAAAGTCAAAACAATTTAGGTATATTTAATTAATTTTATTATTTTTCCATTGCAGGCAAAGTTTGCAAGGGAGAAACACAAAAGTTGCAGTGGTTCTGATTCAGAAGAAAACTCCTTTGCCACCAGGTATCACAAGGTTAATTGATAATGAATTAATTGCTTTATACTTCTCATTCTTATTATCAGGAGGTATAGTTTTTGATGTTAAAATCTTTTATGCATTCAATTATAGGAAAGATGGTGTGTTCACTTTAAAAAGTACTAATAATGCATGAATAAGTGCCTATTGTAAAAAATAAAATGCTAAAATTAAAATATTAATAAAAATTAATATTAAAATATTCTTCCCCCCCCAGTTCCACTTACCTCACTATATAGGCATACATCAATTGACAAAACATTTCATCACTTGATTTTTTTTTTTTTTTTAATTTATTCATGAGAGACAGAGAGAGAGAGAGGCAGAGGGAGAAGCAGGCTCCCAAGGAGCAGGGAGCCCGATGCGGGGCTCGATCCCAGGACCCTGGGATCATGACCTGAGCCGAAGGCAGACGCTTAACTGACTGAGCCACCCAGGAGCCCCTCATCACTTGATTTTTTAAAAAAGAATGTTATTTACTTATCTGAAGTCAGTTTGAAATTCTTTCTGTGATTTTTTTTTCTTAATTTGCTATAGGACAAAGAGAAGTGCAATAGGATTTCTAGTTTCTTATAAGAAAATGTTTTAGCTTCAAATGCTTATTTCTCCTACATTCTAAGACTTTGAGAGGCCAAAATGTTTATTTCTCTTTTAAAACTAGTGGGATCCGAGTTTTAGAAACCACTTTCATGGATTATTGCTTCTGTTTTTAGTTACAGTTTTGAAACAGTTATGTGGCATATCTATTGGCATTACTTGGCCTGTCCATCTTGGCTCAGTAGAAAATTCCACAGGGTTTTCCTAACAGATATGTACTGTGGGACTTCTGAGAACTACACCCCCCCCCCCCCCCCCCCCAGACCTCTCAAGGATCCCAGGAGGCCTTCTGCTGACATGGTGAAAGGGGGTTTGGTTTTTCTTCCTAATTATATTGTTTAGATTTGGGGAACCATTCATTTAGAAAAATACATAAATCATTTCATTTCTCTCTTCACCTTTATGGGATTTGTCAACAGGAGAAGATGTTACTGCATCAGAAAGAGCCGCAGCTTTATGTAATGCCTGTGAACTCTCAGGAAAATCTTTGTTTGTACTGCCCCATACTGACCACCTGGTGGGTTATATTATAAGGTAAATAAAGATCTTAAACATTTTTTTTCTTTAGATTATTCAGAGGCATTAGAAAATTGGTTGCTTAGACTCATTTAATTAAAAAAAATACATGTTCATGGGAAAAAATGCAAAGGGTATAGAGGCTAGGAGGTGAAAACACAAGGCCCCCTTTTCAGCTCCTTAACCTTCTCCAGTCCCTTATTGGAACCACTATCAATAATTTCTTAAGTTTCTGTCCAAATATTTCTTTTAGTGTAAAAATAGATGTAATCATACAACACATGCTGAACTGCCACATAGCATTACCTCATTGACACCAAATATGTATCTAAGTCAACTTCCATTTTTAAAAAAAATATTTAACTGTTTTTCCATTGTATTTTTCAGTAAGCACCATATGTCCTTTCATGACCTGTTTGTCCTTTCATATGATAGTTTCTTCATTTCTGGCCTTCATTGCTTCATTTTCGATATGGTGATATATTATTTAAATAGTTTTTAAGAAGGGTCTGAGGCTGACCGTATCTTAAATATCTTTATAAAGCCCTTATATATGAAAGGCATCTGACTTGGGACACAACCATATCTCACAAAATATGTGACCACAGTCCCTTGTTTTCTAGCATTTAGTGTTGCAGAGAAGAAGTTTATTTTTTTTAAGATTTTATTTATTTATTCACTCATCCGAGAGAGAGTGAGAGCAGAGGAAGAGGGACAAGCAGACTCCATGCTGACTGTGGAGCCGGCCTTTGACCACCTCTTGAGGCCCTTGATTTTGTGCTGCATCATTTCCCTGTTCATGGTGTGGCTTCCTGTCAGTGTGCTTTCCTTCCAGCTCCCCTTTCTGGGCTCTCTGGCTCAACTTTTAAGGCTGAGTTCACATGCAGCCTTCTTTTTAGCCATTGTCCTCCATCCAGTCCCTGAATCCAGTGATTCTTAACTGTGGTGATTTGGGCCTCTAGGGAGCACTGGGTAATGCCGGAGACATTTATCATGGCCGCCACGGAGACTTCCTTCCCAATACTGGCATCTGGTGGGGAGAGTTCAGGGATGCTGCTCTCTATCCTTCCAGGCACAGGAAAGCCCCAGACAACAAAGAAACACCCGTGGGGTTGAGGTTGAGAAACCCTGCCTTAAGGTCCTCTTCAGCTAAGAGAAGCAGGAATTGTGGCTTCTGCCCTTCCTGGGAATAATGCCACATTTAAATAAGGAGTACAGTGTCAAAATGACTGATGTAAAAAGCAAGTGCTCTGGACCTGGGACCTCCAGACTCTGGATGTGAGCACCAGGGGTGAGACAGTCCACAAGAGATGAGGGAAGACAGTATTAGACCCTTTCTTCATATTTGCGTTTTATCTTAAGAGAGAGGGTAAAGCTGAATATCAGTAAATCTTCACATTCAGTGTCTGACCTGGGGGGGAATTAGCAGAGTTACTGGTGGCACCCTCACTCATTCGTGTGCTTTCAGAACATTTTGATGTATTTAGTTTACAGGCTACAAGACGTCAGTGATTTAGTTAATTTTTTTTAAGTGTCAAAGCAATAGAATGTGTATAAAACTTCTGTGTGTTGTGTTGAGTGATTGTGAGAATCTTTTGTGCTTTAGAGGTTCACTGATCATTTTGAGTCAAAATACTTTTAAAAGAATTGTCAAATTTGTGATGAGTTAAGGATTTTTCTTTTTTAAAAATCTGTGTTCCAAATCCCCAGACCTTTCTTCTTAGAGCAATAGACTATCAGTGTCGTGCTAACCAGCAGATTTTTTTTTTTTAGTATCGTATTTTGCCTTTCAAAACAAAGGTCACCCATTTATAAAACTTTATAGTTCAGCTTAGGTTAATATATTCTTTCAAACAGTGTATGGTTCAAAGTAGGAACGTAATTTTAATTATTTTCATGTTTTAACATTTTAAAAACTGTAGTTTTAAAAATAGAAAATCTTGGGGCACCTGGGTGGCTCAGTCGGGGGAGTGTCTATCTTCGGCTCAGGAGTCCTGGGATCGAGCCCCGTGTCGGGCTCCCTGCTCAGCAGGAGTCTGTTTCTCCCACTCCTTCTCCCTCTGCCCCCGCTCCTGTGCTCGCTCTCTGTCTCTCACTCTCTCAAATAAATAAATAAAATCTTAAAAAAAATAAAAATAGAAAATCTTACCTTAGGAAGTATATCAAATATTTAAAGTTTTTGGCTTATCCATTTTTTTTTAAGATTTTATTTATTTATTTCACAGAGAGAGACACAGTGAGAGAGGGAACACAAGCAGGGGGAGCGGGAGAGGGAGAAGCAGGCCTCCCGCCGAGCAGGGAGCCCAATGCGGGGCTCGATCCCAGGACTCTGGGATCATGACCTGAGCCGAAGGCAGACGCTTAACGACTGAGCCACCCAGGCGCCCCTCCATTTTTTTTCTTAGCATTTCCTTAGATATGTCTAAACTCTTTGAATATAGTTTCAAAATTCTGTTTTATTCTGAGGAGGAAAAACCTTGAAGTCCAGCCTTATCTAACTATGAATTTAGCTTTCTTTCATGCCCCAGGCAGATATTTGTAATACATACTTATTTTCACAAAAGGAGCTTTGAGTTGTCTATCTATCTGTGGTCAAATTTTCTTTGTTCCTATGTTATCTCAAAGTTAGGGAGTGAAGCAGGATTTGAATCCTATAAATGCTACTTTCCTCTCACTTGCCAGTATTTTTTTTTTTTAAAGATTTTATTTATTTCCTTGATAGAGAGAGAGCACAAGTGGTGGGGGGGCGGTGGGAGAGGGAGAAGCAGACTCCCTGCTGAGCAGGGAGCCAGACACGGGGCTCCATCCCAGGATCCTGGGATCATGACCTGAGCTGAAGGCAGATGCTTAACCATCTGAGTTACCCAGGCGCCCCTCATTTGCTAGTTTTTATTTTTGGTGCTTTTTCCATTAGCTTTCTTATCCTCTAACCTTAAATATTAATAGCACAAAAAATAGTCAAATTAAGTGAATACTGGAAATCTTTTTCTTTCATACTTCTTATAAAATGAAAGGGGTGGAAGTAATCTTAGAGAACACCTAATGTCTACAAATTACAAAAAAGTTATTTTTATTAGTTATTTCTTAGACTGTAAATAAATCAAAATGGTTTTTGGGGTCTTATCTAGTACATTTTTTATTTAGAAATTTAGTATATTTTGCTTTACTTTTTGTCTTTACCATGAAGTAAGCTAGACATCATCTCTGTCAGGATTTTACTTTCAGGTCTTACAAAGGTGATTCTTGAGAACAGTTTGGTTTAAAATAACTTTAGTGTTTGAATGTTGATTTTTTTTTTTTAAACAGATTAGAAAATGCCTTTTATGAACATGCACAGACTTATTACTACACTGAGATCAGAAGAGTGAAATCTCATAAAGAATTTTTGAATAAAACAACACACCAGGTAAATTATTTTTCCTAAAGAAGGAAATAATGGAAGCATTCTAAGAGCAGATTATTATCATTGGTTATTTTCAAAGAGATTATTAAATATCTGTAATGCTTTGATGTTTTTAATTGGCTTCTGTGCTTTTGAAGTTTTTTTTTTTAGCTTTTTAAAAACTAGTTTGTTTCTCTACTTTTTGCCCTTAAAGTTCTTATAGATTTTTTAGCTTCCTTAACAATGCTTGTTGGAATAATTCTTGGTCTTTAATTTTGAGTATTTTCCTTCGTACTTTGATGTCTCCTCTTAATGTTATCCTAATTTTTACATTTTAAGAGAATGTGTGTAATAATGATAACTTTTTTCTATTCTTTTTTTCAGCTTTTATTTGTTAGACATCAGTTCAAAATAGCTTTCTTCAGTGAATTGAAACAAGATACACAAAATGCTCTGAAGTAAGTTTTTAGCAGTTGTCAAACTAAATTTTTCTTACCTTTGTGTTAACAGTAACATATTAAAGGCAACTTCTGAATCTCAACCAAACTTTAATTTTAAAATGCTTATGTTGGTTAGACTCAGTCAGGTATGTAATATTTAATTTGTTTAGAGATGAATGGAATATAATATTTTTGAGATTTAAAAAAATTTTTCATTTTATTATCAGAAGTAAATTTCATAGTCATTAAGTTTTCTGGTTTAATTTAATTAAATTTCATGATCTAAAGAAACATATTAAAATTCTTCTCATCCTGTTGACTATTTGTGTATTCAGTGAAATTTTCGTATTGACTGATTTCCACAGTTAAGTGTATATTAAACATTATCTTGTCTAATGGTATGAATTTCTTAATCTGCATAGAGCATTTATTTAATTCAATTATGATTTTATTTTTAATTAAAAAAATTTGTTTAAGTTTATAATAGCGCTCAGCCTCATTTTTACTACGAAGGCTCTGCTTAGAAGCTTTGAAGAGTAGTTATATGTGTGTTGGCAGTGGTCACGCATTTTATTCCTTTGCTTTTACTTACGAGCATAATTTAATTAAACATTTTTTTCTAGCTTTCACTCAATTTTTTGAAGATTGACAGTGGCAGTAAAAGATAGAGATAAAAAAACAGCGGTCTATCCTAAAACTGAAGAGAGGCTAAGCGTACAGGGCAGAAAAATAAGAAAAAAAATAAAAATAAATCTGTTGTTCAGAGGAATATTGCAGAAACGTCTTCCTTTTTTGTTATCGTGGAGGTGGTGAACACCAGATTATGTTCTGTCAATCTCAGCGACTCCATATGATTATAACTGGCTTTAACGTAGTTCGTTCCTTACCCATGGTATTAGTTAAAAACCTTTACTTCTAGTTCTGCTCAAAAATAATTCTGGAAAGAAAAATTTTACCTGAGGAAGTTGGGAGCAAGGAGTTATCTTTGGAGGAGACTGAGATTTCCTCATTGCCTTCCCTCCTCAGGGTAGGCCTCCTTCTAGCAGGCTCTCCTTTCCCACCCCACTCCCCCGTCTCCAGCCCATGCCGGAGATCAGCAGTGTCCTCTGAACTTGCAGGGTTAGTGGACCTTAAAACCCGTTGACCTGTGCTCGGTCTTGATAGCACCTTCTTCGCTAATACAATTTCTGTTTGTTGGAGAAGCTCGTAATGGTGCTTTTAAAAAAGCTTTTTTTTTTTTTTTTTTAGACAGAATGCTAACTTTTTAACGTAATTCTGGACAATTGTCCACTTCCATTTTCAACTTATTTTCTGTCTGTTATCGGCAGATGTTAGCCACAGAACAATGTACGTGTGATGGTTCTGTTCTCAGTGAAACGTCATTGATTCCTCCCACATACTATTAATCAATAGATCATTTCTCAGGAAATCAGAGATCGAAGTGTGTAAGTTACTCCTGAGCTGTTGAGTGCTGAGAAATGTTGACTAAATATTGTCTCTTATTTCTAATAATTTGTTCTGGGGAATCTTTTCTTAAAATTAATAATTAACCATGTTCCACATGTTTATATTAGGAATTATAGGACCGCCTATAATCTTGTACATGAATTGCGAGCCCATGAAACTAATATTCTGGAAATAAAGACTATGGCAGGATTCATAAACTACAAGGTAATGGTTCTACTTCAAATAAAGGAAACTCGTCTTTAAATATTAGATTATCTTTTTGAAATTGAAAACCAAAGTTAGTTACTTGCTCTGAAAAATATTTGATTAATTATGGTCTCCTCTTTTATATCCCTTATTTCAAATAGCACCCTGGTTCTTAGCAGCCTACTTGTAATGCTTCGTTTTGAGTTCATGGGTCTCAGAGTTCTCTCTTAGAGCAGTTTTACTTTTGTAAAACTCCTTTAGGAGGGTCTTCTGTTTTTAAGTGGGAGCAGAAGAGTGAGAAGAAAGCTACTTGTGTTACTGAATTTTATAAGATGCAACAAATCGGAACTATGTAGGCTTCCTTGGTTTAATGGCACCATCAAGCAAAATGTGTAGCTGATCACCTGAGAGGAAACTTTCATACCTGTTAGTTAAGCATTTGAAGATGGTACATGGTAGAAATAGATGCCCCCCAGAAGGCAGGTGGGGCTTTTTGTTTTGCTTTTAATCTTTCCACACTCATCTTTTAAAGATGGCTGGCACTGGGATGGTGGCCTGAGGGCACATAGACACTGGGATTCACTGTGTAAATGTAAATAAGTACAACGTCTGTAGAGAATATTTTTGTGATGACTGTACACATTTAGAGTGGGTGTTCCCTTTGATCTGGCAATTCCATTTCAGGAAATTTATCTGATATATGTGCCAAGACTTGCAAATCATATACGTACGGATATTTATTGCATCTTGTAATAGGAGAGGATTGGAAACAACCCAGCAATAAGTGACTGGTTAATATAAAGTATAACCCCAGACAATGGAATATTCTACAACCATTAAGAATGAGACAGCTCTACTTACTGATATGGAATATTAGGTGAAAAAGTAAGGTACAAAACAGCATATTTAGTGTGATGCTCTTTGTTTAAAAAGTATAGTTGATCTATAAATGCACATACCCTTGTCCGTGCATAGACTGTGTCAGGGAACATGCTGGGAGCTGGTTGCCTCTGGAACAGGAAATTGGATGGCTGAGGGACAGGGATGGATGAGAGACTTAACTTTTCATGTATTCCTTGTACCTAAAATATAAAACTGGTGATAAGCATATGGATATAAATTTAGGCTTCGTTTCTTCTGTTTGTCCTTTTACTTACATATATATAGATGATTACTGTTTTGAGATAGCATTCCAGATAAAAAGTTTTCAAGAATGATATGGAGGCCACTATGCTGTAATGGTACAGAAAATCTTTAGCTTTCTGCCAATTCTAAAACAACGTGAATCTGTCCTGGAGGAAGTAGTATTTTATTTTCGTCCATCCTTATGTTCTTCGTTGGGTATAATTTTTTGTATTCTATTCTATACTTTGAATAAGCTTTTCTAAGGTATACAGTAGACTCAGTACAGATGTGGATAAATTTGTTTCCTTTATCCAGGGGATATAACTGCTGATTTTAGCATAGTAGAGAAAATCCATCCTATTACCAAGAATTTAAGAGAGGAAGTGTCATAGTCTTTTTAAAGTTAGTCTCACATTTTACATATTTTTAAATGAATATGCCTTTTGACTCTCTTTTCTTCTTTATTTTGGGGTTGATTTTACATTTTGCAGATCTGTAGGCTGTGTTTTCAGCACAACACCCCATTGGATGCAATTGCTCAGTTCCGAAAACACATTGACTTGTGTAAGAAAAAAATCGGAAGTGCAGAGTTGTCTTTTGAGCATGCTGCATGGATGTCTAAACAGTATGTTTTAAATTATACTTCCAGAATTTTTTTTCTTAAGTACTTGGGGTTTGGAGGAATGGAATTAGCATGGACTTTGGTTCTCAGTTGAGCTAAGCTTTTTGTCAGTAAGTAGGCTTTTAGAGATCTAGCTAGCATGGGGTGTGTTTCCAGCAATGCTAGATATTGATTCATAGAGTTCCTTAATGGAAATCACTTAATTCATGGTACCATCTCTTTTATTCAGCGTGTATTTACGGAGTTTCCTCCATGTGCCTAGGTACTGAGAATATAGCCAGGAATAAAACAAAATCCCTGCTGGCATGGTACTTGCTATTCAAGCCTGATGTTTAAAAATTCTAAAATGAAATTGTTTCCAGAAGCATGGATGTATTTGTCAGTACAGAAGAGTCGACTTCAGTGCAGAAGTTATCTGTAACCCGTGATTAGTGTGTGTAGTATTTACCAAGAAACCCAACAATTTACAGTTCATCAGTAGCATTATTTTAACACAGTCTGCTGAGGTTATGTTTCCAGGATGAATAATTATTAGAAGTAAGCTGCTTTTTCTTTCCTTTTTCTTTTTCATCCTTTTTTTATTTCTTGATTTTTTTTTTTTCCTTTAAGATTCCAGGCCTTTGGAGATTTATTTGATGAAGCTATTAAGTTAGGGTTGACAGCTATTCAGACTCAGAATCCTGGTTTCTATTACCAGCAGGCAGCGTACTATGCCCAGGAGCGGAAGCAGCTTGCAAAAACCCTCTGTAGCCATGAAGTAAGTTACCGACTCCAGTATTATCTGGTGCTTAGGAAATGTATTAATCTTCTCTCAAAAGAAGATCAGACTAATTAATGTTCATAATTTTTTTCCAAGCCTTTGAATAGAATCAGTTTTTATCTTCTATATTTTCAGGAGTTACGGTTATTTTCAGTTTTAGCCTGAGTTACTGCATTTCCACCTGTGGATTAAGCAGAAGTTTTTCTGTGAAGAACTGACTTATGATTGGCAATAAGACAAGGGCAAATTACTTTAAAATAAAAGTCACAGTTTAGTCTGAGCCATGCTGTTACTCCTGTTGATCACTGCCATAGGAGTTTGAAGGACTTTGGAGGAATATGCTTTCTTTTGACCCATCAGAGAGGATAACTTCAGACTTCTTTTTCTTCCTGGGGTTTTCCTCTGTGGAAAATTCTTAAGAATCTGTTCGAGGCATAATGTTAATTGCAGTTTCTTAACTTGACATTTCATTTTGCCTTCCTCGTGGGTGATTATAGTTAGATACCAGTTTCCCCATAAGCACCTTTAAAATTTAAAGAACGTGGAATGTAGATGTATAAATACATTTACATTTGTACAGTTCTATCAGTTTATTTTCCTTTAAAATCTGCAGTTTTCTTCTCTGAAGACAGGTGAACATTATCAACAGTGCAACTTGAAAAACGGTTCCAAAAACAGTTTGCATGTTAGTACTTAAAATGTTGGATTTTTTTTCCCTTAAATCATGATATAACTACACTGTTTTCTACCACGTTACTTGTGTATGATTTATAACTTCATTGCATGTTTTGTATTTAAAAATTAAGCATATTAAAATTTGAGCACAGTATTTTAAAAAGTGATTAAAACTATGTTTTATAAGAATATAAGGAAATGGGATTAATAAATATCCTTAGTTGGAGTGTAAAATAATATTTCTGTCAAATAATAATTTGAGAAGCCTCAAAATCATGCATATCTTTGGACGCAGAATTCTGTTTTCGGGAAGTCTCAGGCAGATAAGAGATCCTAAGGGAGAAGTACTAAGATTTACTTATGAAGTTCTTGGGGCAGACTTATTAATTGTAAAGTAAAAAACAAATAACACGATGAACAACATAGGGAATTTGTTAAAATGTGGGACAGTAGGCAGCCATGACAAATAATGTTTCAGAAGAATATTTAATGATGTGAAATTTACAGAATATATTTAAATGAAAAAAGCAGGTTGAAAAATTATTCCGATTGGCAACAAATATTTGCATAGAAAATCTGGAAGCCTAATGTATACACTGTTAATAGTGGTAATAGATTTATAGGTGATTTAAATTTTTGTCCTTTTCCTTTTGGATGTTTTCTGTATTTCTCAACAATGTACTTGCATTATATTTTGGTTTCAGAGGGAAAAAATTATGAGAAAGAAAAATAAAGCAGTGTAAATTTAAAAATTCTGGTGCCAAAAATATCCCTCCCCAACCAATACCAGGACTTAATACACAAGTGATAAAGAAGGAAAATAGTGTCTTCTTTTTAAAACTCCTTATCACATTATTTTCGTTTGCACAAAAAGCACTTACACATTTGGAATAAACATCAAACATAATTGTCAACATTTTTACTGGTTTATTATAGCAAAGATGAAAAGAAAATTAAGGCGTTAGTTACTATGAAATCATTTGTCAGAATCAGGTTGATTTATTCAATTTAATTTTTGTGAAACTGCCTAGGTATTAAATGGAACTTTTTTTCATGTTTGTGAAAATTTAATGTACGTTAAAATATTCACAACTTTGATATCTGGACATATGTTTAGTATGTGTATTTATGAAAATATTTTTATTCTGTCAAAATTTGAAGGTGAGTTGGTTTGTGATAGGTTCATAAACTCTTATTTAGGGCTATGTTTTATTTTACAGGCTTCTGTAACATACCCCAATCCTGATCCATTAGAAACACAAACAGGCGTTCTTGACTTTTATGGACAAAGATCATGGCGACAAGGAATACTAAGTAAATAATTTTTCCCTCCTCCCTTTTCTCTCCACCTCAGAAGGCACAGATTGCTATCACAGTTTTTCCATTGGCTACATAGGCTGTAACAAATTATGTTGAGGTAAAAATGTGTGTTTTTTAAACATCTTTTTATTTTTTAATTAATTAATTAATTTTAATTTTTTTTTTTTTTTAAAGATTTTATTTATTTGACAGAGAGAGAGACAGCCAGAGAGGGAACACAAGCTGGGGGAGTGGGAGAGGGAGAAGCAGGCTTCCCGCGGAGCAGGGAGCCTGATGTGGGGCTCGATCCCAGGACCCCGGGATCATGACCTGAGCCGAAGGCAGGCACTTAACGGCTGAACCACCCAGGCACCACTAAACATCTTTTTAAAGATTCCTCACTTCTTTAGTTTTTAGGATGTTTTATTTGTATCACTACATCTTAGAATAACTTGTAATTAAACATGAGTGTGATTAAAACATTTGGACATCTCTTGTCTTAAATGACACAATTAACCAACCACTTTGGTCTATTTAAATATTTTAATTCTGGTTAACTTTGACAATTTATTATGTTAGATCTTTTTTTTTTTTTTTTTTTAAAATTTTTTTTTTTTTATTTGAGAGAGAGAGAATGAGAGAGAGCACATGAGAGGGGGGAGGGTCAGAGGGAGAAGCAGACTCCCTGCCGAGCAGGGAGCCTGATGCGGGACTCGATCCAGGGACTCCAGGATCATGACCTGAGCCGAAGGCAGTTGCTTAACCAACTGAGCCACCCAGGCGCCCTATGTTAGATCTTTTAAAACAGTATTAACTTGTATCACCTTAGAAATTTCTCTACATCTTTTTTGGGTTTGATAAACACTTAATTTCAGCAATTTCTGTGACAGTCAAACCTTAATTGTTAAGAAATTATTTACTTTAATCTCCAGAAAGTGTATTCTATATTGAGAATGATGTTGGTATTATTCTTCAGGTGGTTGATGCCACTAGGCAAGAGAATGCTGAGTTCAATAATGTTCTCTTCAGAATAGAGATCACAGAGAAGTTGCCATGCCAATAAAACAGTCTCTTAGAATCTTTAAAATTCTAGAATGTTTAAGAATCTGAAATACATTATATTTAAGTAAAGGATTCAAGGAGTGTACACATCCAATGTTCATGTGAAGGATTTATGTTAAATGAGCTATCTAAAATGGGTTGCGTCTTATCTTACACAGGTTTTGATCTTTCTGATCCTGAAAAAGAGAAGGTGGGAATTCTTGCCATTCAGCTGAAGGAGAGAAGTGTTGTTCACTCTGTAAGTTTGTTGTTGTTTTTTTCCCCCAATAGAAACTATTTTTTGCAGTATTCAAGGAATACCTGAGATTATTTTTATTGGAATGTTTCACACTTTCTCTCATCTAACAGGAAATAATAATAACTCTTCTGAGCAATGCTGTTGCACAATTTAAGAAGTATAAATGTCCAAGAATGAAAAGTCATCTAAGTATGTATTCATAATATGCCACAGTTTCATGCAACTTTGAATAATTTAGAATTATGTACATAAGATCTTTTTCCCTTTACAGTGGTTCAAATGGGAGAGGAGTATTACTATGCAAAGGATTATACCAAAGCTTTGAAGTGAGTCCTGTTCCCCATTTATTTTTATAAGTAATCTGATTATCTTACAGCAAAATGAGAATAGAAATGTGTTTTGAAGGATTTATTATTTCCATACTTATTTCTATTTCTATGAAACTCCATTTCTGTGGTATTTTTTTCAAGTACTCTCTGCTGGTACAGTCGTTCTCAAAGTCTTAGGAAACCACGTTTAGCTAAACGTGAAATTACCTGTTAAACTATTTCAGTAAGTGTTTCTGACGTGTATATAAAATGAGTCAAGCATGTTATCTCCTCCAAGAAGTCTTCAGGGCCTTTCTTGTGAAGCTGTTTGAGCGTGTCTGATGACATCTTGCCTTCCGTCAGGTTGCTGGATTACGTGATGTGTGATTATCGGAGTGAAGGATGGTGGACCCTACTCACGTCCATATTGACTACAGCTCTGAAGTGCTCCTACCTCATGGCCCAATTAAAAGATTACATTACTTACTCCCTAGAACTCCTTGGAAGAGGTAACTTGTTCTTTCAGTAAAATTCCGAATCTTTAAAATTATGTAGCATCTTTTAGCTTCTTAAAACTGAAAGAATAATTCTCGAGTCTTTGACCGTAATTTCACCCTGTGTAGATTGGTTTGCCAAGTGAAGGGACTCATACTTCCATGGAACTTACTATAGTCGAGGTGTCATGATAGTTGAGAAGAACAAAATTCTTTTTCCTTCCTTTTTTTTTTTTTTTTTAATATGTCATGAAATGATTTTTCCCATCAAGTTCAAATGCGAGTATCTAGAGCATTGGGGCTCACGTAGGAAGCTGTGTTGTTGTACGTTGTCTGGAATTGTGCTTAGCCGTCTTAGAAGAGGTATTTATTCTGTAGTACTTTAATACCTTCCGTGGGGGTAGTCGCTTTACTGGCCGTCTTACAGTGACAGTTTTTTTCCTACTTCCTTCATGTTAGCTTCAACTCTGAAAGATGACCAGAAATCTCGGATCGAAAAGAACCTCATAAACGTTCTGATGGTAAGTCGGAGTTCTTTCTATAAAATGCACCCTGGGGATATCTAGACCTGCATCTGTGTATTTTTATTACTAGCTGAAGGAACTGTACTCTGTGTTGGTGCAGAATGAGAGTCCTGATCCGGAACCCGACTGTGATGTCTTAGCCGTGAAAACGGCTCAGAAGCTGTGGTCGGACCGAGTCTCCCTGGCCGGCAGCAATGTCTTCACGATAGGGGTGCAGGACTTCGTGCCATTCGGTGGGTAGCCAGCGCCTGTAGTGTTATTTCAGAGAAATCATCCTTTTTGCTACGAAATGAACAGACATGGAACCATAAATATAAAAGTCAAAGAAAGAATGTTCAAAATATGTCATCCTGCAGATGAAATTTTAGTTTTTTTTCTTTCTCCCCATTGACTTAGAAAGATTTTCAAAATTTTAAATCCTTAGCTTATGTATTAAAATTTATTTTGTTCGTTTGTAGTTTAAGTGTGATTTGAAATACATTTGAAAAGACTGTCTTTTAAAAAGCTTATTCTGTAATGCCTAGACAGGTATTTTGAAATAAGTTAAAAGTAAAATGATTTTTTTCCCTTTAAACTCCTATGTTAGTTACGTTTCAGGAGAAACTGTGTTTTTAGAATTAAAGGTGGTTTTGAAGTTACACTTCAGTTATAGTAGAAGTTACACTTCTTGAAATTTGTTTTGTTTTTTTTTTGAAAATGAGCTACATTTATGTGTGTTGAAATGCTTTAAGGGCAGAATTCAGTAAGACTATCCAGGGTAGATGTTTCCTTCCTGAAGAGTGAGTGTGGATCAGAGAATCATGGGTGTGTGTCTTGAGGATCCTGTAGTGTGTGACTCTCTTTGTTTCATTTCTAGTACAATGCAAAGCCAAGTTTCACGCCCCGAGTTTTCATGTTGATGTTCCTGTGCGGTTTGATATCTATCTGAAGGCTGACTGTCCACATCCCATTCGGTTTTCCAAGCTCTGTGTCAGCTTTAATAATCAGGTAACAGTACCTCTTATTGTGTTTTTACCATGTGTGTATCTTACTGTAGCTTGCATTAAATTAGATGAAATGAACTTAGTGAATTCTAGGTCTTAGTGGTTGCATAGTAACAAATGGACTTCGGTAAAGTCTATTTGAAAATAAGTGGATCAACTTCTGTACTAGCCATTCAAGTTTTACACTTTTCCCTCTCTGTTTTGTTTTTATTCCATCCTATGAAATGTAGGAACTTTTATTTTTTGTAATATATGACTTGAATTTCAGATGAGGTCTATCAAATATAATCTAATTTTCAGAATCATTTGTTTTACATTCTAACACTGGTATTAGTTTTTTTATGATAAAACTGTTAAATATTTGATGTTAAAGAAATTGAAGTGGAATAGATGGATATAAAATGAAAAGTGTGTGCCCTCCGATTTCATTACCTGGAAGTCATCACTATTAACTTCCTGAGCAGTAGAGACATTTTCTGTGTATGCACATAGAAGCAGCTTTTTCTTTCTGCAGAACTGGGATTATATACATCTGTACATTTCTTTAATGTATTAGAGTGTTGTCAAGTACTTGATTACATTCCAGATATTTCAGTTACAAGCTTATTTCAGAGATAATTATCTTCTGGTCACCCAGAAAGTATATTGAGTCGTTAACCAGCAAGCATTTAACCAGCAGGTATTCTTAGCATTGTGGTGAACCTCAAAGCATTTAGCATATGTCAGCCCCATTGAAATGGAAGCATTCTGGGGGCAGGGACCAGGACTGACCCACAAATTGCCCTAGTAGGTAGTGAGGACTAAGTTATATGATAGCTAGAAATACAGTTATAGTAGACATGCCAAAGAAAAGGGAGGAGGTTTCCAGGATAAAGAGGAAATGAAGATACTATAAAGCAATGAAAAAGGAGGAACATGTTTGGCAAGAGGAAATGCCCAACAGAAGCAGAAGTGTACATTCTGGGTTTGTGGGCAGCGGGGACCCCAGCCTCCCAAGAGCAGAGGGGCTGTGAGCCGGGCCAGGGGGACATGAGGCTGCGTGGCTTGAAGGAGCTTGAAGAGTTCAGCAGGGATCGGCTAGTAGGAGAAGTATTTGAAGATTTATTTATCCATTCATTTATTCATGTTCTATTTATTGGATGGTGGTAAAGAAAGAGCTTTACTTATCTTAATTGTTTTTTTCGTTTTTTTTTTTTTTTGACTCTTCACAACTGAGAAATAACCCTGGAATAGGATCGGTTCAATGAACCAGGGTCACCTGAAGATCAGTGTGTTTTATTCAACTTTGAACCATTACCCGATGATTCCTTCTGATTAGTTTGAAAGTTTTAAAGCAAGAGCATGATATTTAGAATTTAAGAAACTTTATTCCAGTGATGAAATAGAGTGAAAGAAATGCTCTTATGGAAACCAACCAGAGCCTCTTCATATGAACCCAAGTACTAAAGTGTGAGGATTTGCATTAGGATGGTAGTGGTGGCAATGGAAAGAAAGGGCTACAAGAGGCATTTACAAATAGAGAAGTCTGGATTGCTGAGTGTTGGTTGTAGAAGATAAAGAAGGGGGATAGGATGAATAAAGGACCGCCCTCCCTCCCCCCACCAATAACTACTTGTTTATTTTATAGTGTACCTACAACATGATGATTTGAAACATACATATATTGCAAAATGGTGATCACAGTAAGGTTCCTTAATATCCATCACCTCACATAATTACCTTTTTTTTGTGGTGGGAACATGTAGGATCTACTCTCTTAGCAACTTTTGAGTATATAATACAGTTTGATTAATTATAGTTGCATGCTGCACATTAGATCCCCAGAGCCTTTTTGTCTCATAACTGCAAGTTTGTGCCCTTGGCTCAGCATCTCCCATTTTCCCCACCCCTTGGCATCCACCATTTTACTGTTTCTATGGGTTATAGATTCCACATGTAAGTGAGATCACTCAGTAGTATGACAGGGGATTTTGTACGTGATGTTACTTCTTCTTGGATTGGTCGTCCCTCTTCTTACAATTCTTTCTCATGTTTTATGCCCTTAAAAGCCTCACTTCCTCAGGGACACCTTCCCTGCCTACCTCATCGATTTTCTTAGCCATAACCCACCATAGTACTTATCACAGCTGTGCTTTCACTTTTGTCTCTATGGTTTTTTGGTAAATTATTTTCTTTATTAAAATATAAGCTCTCCTAGGACAGATAATTTTTTTTTGCTCAACTATGAAATTTTTTTTGGAAATATTTTAAATCTGGAATTAGAGGATAAATAGATTCTTTTTTTACTTTTCTTATATCCTACTATCCCATTTCTTTCTCCCCTCTTTTCTTAACAACTTCTATAATTAAAAACTAATTTAAAATGTTAATATAAAATGTAAAGCAATTAGTTTTTAAAGTTAGATTATATTCTGCATATGTGTTATTTGAAATCCAAGATACAAATCATAAGAAAAAAAGTAGTACTTAGGTTTCAGAAGCATGGAATAGAAATGAAAATTAGAGGGAAAGTATTAAACTTAACTAGTAAGAATTTTCTGTGAAGATAATTCATTTGCTAGGATAGAAGGTGGCTCTTGGAAAGTCCTTGAATGGATGAGAATGGTGATTGCCTAGATGTACACAGGAAGGATGTCTCCCTTTATTCATCTGTAAGGAATGTGCCCTTCTGGGACGGTAGATGTACATCCAGTTTGGGACATGCTCAATTTGAGTGGTAGTGGAATTCTCCTCTAGACAGTTGTGGATATGAACTTTCAGCCCAGGAAATAGGACAGAATTAGTTTTTAATGTGGGAAATATTAGCATAGAGGTGCGGAATATATAGAAATGAATAAACTTTGCAATGAAATGAACATAAAGGGAAAACAACTGAAAGCCAAGGAATGAAGCCCGTGGAGCCTCTGAATTAAGGGGACAAGAAGAAGAAAAAAAGATCTTTGAGGGAAAAACAGGAAGTAGTCAGGAAGGATGATATTTTAGGGTCACAGAAGCCAAGTAAAAAGAAAGCCCTTTAAGAAAAGGGGATGATAGACAGTAGCGTCCAATGAAACAAAGAGTAAATCTTTGTTTCTCCCCAGGAAAGGGATGTGTAAATGTTTGCAGAAATCAGCTTGTACACGGTGAACTGTCTTTACCTTGTGGTAGCTCGGAGAGGATGAGCTTCCATTGGGCATAAGGTACTTCTCATTAATCACCCTTCATGAGGCTTTAGTTTTTAAGCAGTTAAACTTACCTCACTCCAAATCATTTGGTGTTCAGTGTCAGCAAAGCATACGACATTTGATGTTTATAAACTGTGACCCTTGCTCTGACCTCTTTTACAGGAGTATAACCAGTTCTGTGTAATCGAAGAAGCAACCAAAGCAAGTGAAGTTTTAGAAAATTTGACTCAGGGAAAGATGTGCTTAGTTCCTGGTAAAACAAGGAAGTTTTTATTTAAATTTGTTGCAAAAACTGAAGACGTGGGAAAGAAAATTGAGGTTAGTTATGAAATTTGTTTAAAACATACTTTAAGTGACAAAAGTATATGTGTATGTCAGAAAAAATTTCAAATAGTACACAAGTTTGTTGAGTAAAAAATGAACATCGTCCACTTGGACTTCCCAAGGGCAGTCATTCATGGTTTGGTGGGTTTTCTTTTATTGAGACTAATCTATACATAATATTCTATCGTTGATTTTTTTCACTTACCAGTGGATATTAGGCATCATTTCCTGTTAGTGCATAAGACCAACCTCATTTTTGATGGCTACATAATCAGTTAAAGACTTCTAAACAAAATATATATATTAAGTACTGTGGCAATTATATTTTGTATAATATGACATAATTCAGGCTAGAGAGCTATATCATTTTGATGTTTAAACATTTCTGATTGCATTTTTTTAAAGAAAAAAAATGAAGACATATATATTTTAAAGGATTCATTTAATATTCATAATTAAAATCCCTTTTAGAAATATATGATGAAAATATTATTTTTATTGAGCATAAACTCTGAACCAAACTACATGGGTTTAAATTCCGCCTCTCCAGCTTACTAGCGTGTGCCCCTGGCCAGTTACTTGACCTCTTTGTATCTCAGTTTACTCATCTGTGAAGTGGGGATAATAATGGTACCTACCTCTTAGTGTTTCGTGAGGATTAAATCAGTTAGTTGATGTAAATTGCTTGGAATAGTGATTAATACATAGTAAGCTTTCATTAAGTGCTTGTTTTCTATGGCTTGAAAACCATGGTGATATTTGGCTGATCTAAACTTAGGACCATTTCTAAGATAGAAACTGAAGACTGTACTACCAGTATTCCCATAACACTTTCTGTGAACCTGTCCATTTTATTATTAACCAAAATCCAGAGTTTTTTGCTTATTCACTAAAAAAAAAAATTCTTTATGATTTTGACTAAATCCCTAATTACATATTTTATTTTTGCAAGGTACCTAAGGAAGCTTACCAGATGGAAATCATAATTAATAACACTATTTTGAGTACATTTGTTAATGGATTTAGTTGAAAGGGACATTTATTCAGTTAATAATATTATAGATGTCTTCGGGAGAAGTATGTTTGGAATTAGGAATTAGGTTATGAGTATGCTAATGGTCATCAAACCATTGATGTATTTCACTCAGCAACCACTAACTGAGCATCTGTTATGTCAGGTTCTTATCTCCGTTTAAAGGTGAACCTAGTCAGTGTCACAGCTAATAGATGACCAGGACAACTGTCCCAGCAGGTGTTCTGACCTCATCACCCTGTGGGTCTCTAGAGGAACTCGACAGACCAGCAGTCACTATGTCATTTGTCGTGAGGGGATGGTGGCAAGTATGAGGTGGCATTTCTGACAGCCCTCCATCTTTCAGATTACTTCGGTAGATCTGGTTCTGGGCCACGAGACGGGAAGATGTGTGGTTTTAAATTGGCAAGGAGGAGGAGGGGACGCCGCTTCCTCCCAAGAAGCCTTGCAGGCCTCGCGTTCTTTCAAAAGACGGCCTAAGCTCCCTGACAATGAACTTCACTGGGACAGCATAGTCATTCAGGCAAGCACAATGTACGTCCACCTCGCTAGGCAGATCGTGGAAGGCCACCTTGTTTCTTCTAAATACTTTGAATAACTTGTTTTCTTAAGAATCGGTTACTTGGCTAAGGTTTTTTTTTCCCCCAAAGGATCATCTCCAGAGTTCCAAACATTTCTGTGCATCTGCGACATGACCCTCCTGCCCTGACCAATGAAATGTATTGTTTGGTTGTGACCATTGAGTCCCACGAGAAGACCCGAATCAGAGACGTGAAGCTCACTGCTGGTTTAAAACCCGGTAAACATTCCTTTTTAAAAACTGGTCAGTGTTCATTCAACATAAAATAAATATCAGTGGTGTCAACTACAGGAAGTGTATTTAAAATATAGTTATGAAGTAGTTATGAAATGGTCTGTGCAGTATGAATTATTAGGATAAAGTTTGAATTCTCTGTATTTAAAACACCAATATTAACACTTTTAGGACAGGATGCCAATTTAACTCAGAAAACGCACGTGTCTCTTCATGGAACAGAACTGTGTGATGAATCCTACCCGGCTTTACTCACTGACATTCCTGTGGGAGACTTACATCCGGGGGAACAGGTGAACCTTGGTCAACTACGATGGGAGAGGAAATCAACTAGATTGCAGTTTTAAATATGTAGTGAGTCTTAAATAGTTCTAGAGCATTTTAACAGCATATCCTGAGACTAAAAATGGGATTTAACTAATGCACATTTTATACACATTTTACATATTTAAATGTGTAAAATGTTGTAAGCAGTTTTTATACGAGTGATTTTAGAGCAAATGATCCTAATATGGAGAACTAGTTGCCTTGATAAAATACCTAAATAACATTAAGTGTGTAACTTAGTGGAATAACCCCTCAGGCAGCTTTTATTTCCGAACTAAACACAAACAATCTTGGGAAGTTGCCAGTGATAGTAAGAACAGGTGGAATAGTAATGATCCCACTCTTATACTGAGGCAGGAACAGCCTGTAAAAAGTGTTCAAGAATTTAGTCAGTTGGTACAATAAACTTTTAAAAGGTGGGGAACATTATCCTAGAGTATGTGTCAGGAGGAAATCTCTGAATTATTAAAGTACTTTTATTTTGTTACAGCTGGAAAAAATGTTATACGTTCGCTGTGGAACAGTGGGTTCAAGAATGTTTCTCGTGTATGTTTCTTACCTGATCAATACAACTATTGAAGACAAAGAAATTGTTTGCAAGTGTCACAAGGTAGAATTTTTCATAGCTACTTCAGCAAGGATCCTGGGTGGAGTGTTCCCTATTTTGTGTTTCTTAGTTTACCTGTAACAAGATGAGCAGCTTAGGTGCTTGTAATCTATAACAATTTTTTTTTTAATTTACAAATTTTAATTAAACATTTCTTGTTTTTTTTCAATCATTTATAACTATTATAAATGATATACTATGGCTGTCATTGCTCAAACTTCAGAAAATTGGCCTCCATGGCTTTTTGTATGGTCAGGGGATTTGGGATCTTTTGCAAAAAGTTTAAGACTCTAAACCTATGTGTTTCCTTATAAAATCACACATTGGACAAAATCTGTAAGTTATACACTGAAGATTTTGGAGGATGGGAGGTCTCCCTTTATGAAATCTTTGTTCTGTTAGAAAGGACTATGGAAATTGTTGCTGCTAAGTGCAGACAGAGGGTAGAAATAAGGCCAGCGTGGTCATAGTTGGCCACTTGGAGGCCACTGCTGTCACCTCGTTGGTGTATTTTCTGTTGGTCTCTTCTCTATTTACAGCGGTTTGGGGGAGCCATGTTTTTATTTAGATTTAACCATATTGTCTGTAATTGCTTGTATCTTCTTTTAGTAATGGAAAATCACGATATCTACTGTCTTGTTAGTTTTACCTGTGTTGTTTTGGCCTGTTCTCAGGAAGTGGGCCCTCAGCCAGCAGAGGAGAAGGCCAGTCAGTTTGGCCATTTGTAGGAAGGTTATAGCGCAGATTCTGGGCCATCGGCTGTTTCGTGAGTCAGTGAGAGGCAACCCCATCCTAAGAGAGTTAGAAGTATGTCCCAAGTGGAAGGAGGGAATGCATTGAATATATCAAAGACTTCACCTAGCCCAATGGACTGGAATGAATCCTGGGGGGCAGAGGAGGAGGTGAGAGTTCCAGTCTCAGCGTGGCCTCCTAACCTGGTGCTCAGGCTAGCCACGGAAACCTCTGGCCTCCATTTCCTCATCTCCAAAACAAGAACAGTACTGTTCTGTGCAGCTTTAGAGTCCTCAGCCTTGGGTGTCATTTCTACTTCGGATAATGACGCTTCTAGTAGACTTGGAACATACCTTTTTAAAATAATTGTCTGCTCTGTAGTAATGATCCCGGAATCACACTACAGTGGTGTGCAGTGCTCTCTTCTCCTCAGGACGTGATATTACTGAGGTGCATGCCGCTTGTTCTTAATCCCCTTCCCCTATTTCTGTCATCCCCTCACCGCCCTCCCTTCTGGTAACCATCAGTATGTTCTCTATAGTTAAGAGTCTTTTGGTTTGTCTCTTCCTTTCTTCATTTGTTTTGTTTCTTAAATTCCACACATGAGTGAAATCATATGGTATTTGTCTTTCTCTGACTGACTTATTTCACCTAGCATCACACTCTCGCTCCATCCGTGTCATTGCAAATGGCAAGATTTCGTGCTTTTTGATGGCTTAATAGTATGCCACCGTGTGGGTGTAGGTGTACCTCTCATCTTTTTTATCCATTCATCTGTTGACGGACATTTGGTTTGCTTCCACAGTTCGGCTATTGTAAGTAATGCAGTAAACATAGGGATGCATATACCCTTTTGAATTCGTGTTTTCATATTCTTTGGGTACATACTCAGTAGTGGAATTACTGGATCGCCCGGTAATTCAATTGTTAATTTTTTGAGGAACCTCCATACTGTTGTCCACAGAAAATGTCATCCGCCCATTTTTTAAATTGGATTATTTGATTTTTTTTTTTTGGTGTTGGGTTGTGTAAGTACTTTATATATTTTGGATACTAACCCTTTATTGGATATGTCATTTGCAGACATTTTCTCCTATTCAGTAGGTTGTCTTTTAGTTTTTTAAAGAAGCTATTTATTCTTCTATCAGCCAGTCCATTCCCAAGATAAGCTTTTAAGGGACACTAATTCTGAGGGACAGAAATAGATGTTACACAAAAGAATGAATTGGTCAAATATGTTCGGTTAAAAGGTATTAAACAGATATTTGGACTTCAGGGTTTAGCACAGCATTGAATTTGCTAATGTGTGTTGAGAATTTCACAAAAGGCTGTGGTGGTTATCTTTCAAAATCATTTTACTAAGAAGGGCTTTTCTCATGGAATGTCTGTCTTACAGGTCCTAGTGTTACTTGCAAGACATTTTGGAAATTTAAATGTAATTTCTTTTCCCTTCATTGGATTAAATCTCATTTTTACCTGCATGTGTGTCTGCTTCGTAGGCCATGTGGAAATTTAAAGTAGGCCACATCGAAGCTACTCATTGAGTTGCTTCTTCATTTCCATATATCTTTTCGGTGGGGGAATATGAGGCCCTAGGCTTTAGATCATGGAACCCCTGCATCCGTTTTCAACCATCAATATCCTACTTACTACACGTTTTTAAAAAGTTAGCTTGGTGGTATTGAGAGGAAATATTTGAAGCATATAGTAATAATAAACATGGTTTAGGCATTCCACTGGTCCTGCATATGCATCGTCTCACTTCATTGTCAACAGCCCTGTGAGGATCGTGGAACTGAGACTCAGAGACCATGTCCCCTCCCCACGGTCACCTCACTGTGCCCAAAGTCCTCAGGGTTATAAGTATGTGTCCTCAAGGATTAAAACCCACATCTACCTGGCATTTGTACAGCCTTGAGTTTTTAATCAACATGACTTTTTTATTTTAAAGGGTTCTCACCAATGGGATGGGTGGTTTGGTTCCAAAGCCATAGTAACCCCATTGTTTAGTGAATAGACTCAGGGAGGAGACGTAGCACGTTGGTTAAGAGTACAGGCTTAAGGGTGAAATCTGCCTTTGTCACTTACTAGCTATGTGTGACCACTTCATCTTAAAATGATGAGTATAGGGGCGCCTGGGTGGCTCAGTCAGTTAAGCGTCTTGCCTTCGGCTCAGGTCGTGATCTCAGGGTCCTGGGATTGAGTCTCGTGTCAGGCTCCCTGCTCAGTGGGGAGTCTGCTTCTCCTTCTCCCTCTGCCCTGTCCCCCCCGACCACTGCGTGTGTACGCGTGCCCGTGTGCGTGCCCTCACACATGCATGCGAGCTCTTTTCCTCTCTCTCAAATAAATAAATAAAATCTTAAATTCTTAAAAAAAATGGCAAGTATAATGGCATCTGTTTCCTTGAGTTATTACGAACATTACGTAATGCTTGTATAGTGATTACAGCACTGTCATATTTTATTATTGTTACTATCATTATTATTAGTCATCTTGTGTTGAGTCAAGGTAAAGAACTTAGACAAAAAGAAGACTCAGATTCTAGGCTTGGCGCCACCAGCTTTGTGGGCTGAGGCCAATCATTTAACCTTCCTTAACCTCTGGTTCCTCTTCTGTAAAATGGTGACAGTGCCTGTCTTGCTCACTTTTACTAGATCCTGAGATAATTAATGTGTTAGAAAGCACTTTGCCATGTGAACTGTTACAAAACCATAAGATAATTTATTAGAAATAGCAGTCTGGTCTCTCTACATAGGTTTTTACAAATATTATCTGAGGGGAAGATCCTAGCTTCTTAATATATAAATTGGGATTATTTATTATCAGTTACAGATTGTGTCTTATACACCTTCTATTTTTAAAACTATTTTTAAGTTTAGAAAAGCCATTGAATGTGCCCTTTAAATTTTCTTGCAGGATGAAACTGTAACTATAGAAACTGTCTTTCCATTTGATGTTGCGGTTAAATTTGTCTCTACAAAGGTATGTTCCTGTGAAGCATTTTGGAAATCATTTCAGTTATAGAAGTTAACAGAAAAAGAAAATGGATTACTGTAGTTCCAGACAGACCTTTTGTCTTCATTTGTGACAGTTTGAACACCTGGAAAGGGTCTATGCGGACATCCCCTTTCTATTGATGACCGACCTTTTAAGTGCCTCACCTTGGGCCCTCACTATTGTATCCAGTGAGCTCCAGCTTGCTCCTTCTATGACTCCTGTGGATCAGCTAGAGTCCCAAATGGACAAAGGTGAGAATGTGGATCATCCCACTTAATTAGAAGACAGATGTGTGTGTGTGTGTGTG
Source organism: Phoca vitulina (assembly GCF_004348235.1). NCBI lineage: Eukaryota > Metazoa > Chordata > Mammalia > Carnivora > Phocidae > Phoca > Phoca vitulina. Next base: position 26,263,796 of record NW_022589718.1, on the reverse strand, counting down.
TGTGTGTGTGTGTGTGTGTGTGTGTGTGTAGGTTACCAGAGTAAGAGTTAGCTTTTTGCTAAGGGAGGGTAATTGAGACTGACACTCACTAAAGTGAATAAATTTAGAATTAAGGTAGAATTAGTATCACTTACAGTTTGCTTGAGTATACCTTGTTTTAAAAGATAAGATTTTTGCTACTATAAGGAAGTTACTCTTGAAAAATGTACTTGACAATAAAATATTTTTTCATATTTGGATTTTTTATAGATTATTTTTTTCTTATTTTTGTTTACTGTAATGTATAACTTGAAATGGTAAAAGATGGTTATTGAAAAAACTTGGGGGAAATATAAAAGAGTAGACAATACGTTTTCTAAATCAACTAAAACAGTATAGAGAAGAGATTTAAACCCAGGATATTACTTTTCTGGTGCATCATACTTTGGGCTTGTATACTTCTTGAGCTGTTAGGGAGAAAAAAATGAGTTTGAATGTTAACCCAAGCAAAATTGTGCTCAGCTATATTATAAGGGTAAATATTATATGCAAAAAAATCATGATATACTCTTAAAATCAAATATAAATGAGTCATTTGCTCTATTTGTTTATCTATCTACTACTGGACTTCAGTGTTACAAGTCATATAGTTGATTTGCAATACAGATTAAAATTAGCAGAGTAGTTTTAGAATTCCAGTGTATTTTTTTTGCATCTGGCCTATAAATAAGTTTTAATATCTATCAATAAATAATCAACAGATATTTATCGAGTTCGCTGTATGGCACCATGCTAAGTTCTCAAGACACCAAAAGAGCAAGCAGGCTTCATAGTCACTTCTGTGCATTTTAGGAAAGTCATCATAAAGGAGGATAGGTAAAGTAGGTAGGCAAACGGACAGACAGATAGATAAAATCAAACATGTCCCTAAACCTCTCTGTTTAAATGCTACAAATAGGTCCCACAGTCTGTGAAGTAATAATAATAAAAAACCCATTTTTGCTTTCAGAATGCCTTCATAAGTTTTGTTTCTCTGTCTTTGGAAACTTGGTTTTCTCCTGTGGTTTTGGAAGTCATTGCCTCTGGTTCTACTTTGTTTCTGTGTCCTCTTCTTCCTTTACTCCTCCCTGTGCCAACTTGGAACAATCACGAGATTTAGAGTCACACTGAACGAGATTCAGTTCTCAGTCCTACTGCTTGCTCTTTTGTTATGTTGGACTGTTCATTGGGTTTTATCATTTCTTAGAGTTAAAGAAGATCACGTGTATGAGATAGTCTGGATGAGATAATCTATATGAAAATCTCAGCCCAGTGCTTGTCTCCTTACAGCTCAACACAAGCTAGTTATTTGTCCATTCTTTGCTGACTCCTTTTCTTGCCCCTTCAATGTTGGTCATTTCCAGGATCCTGACTTTGGCTCCCTTACGTTTTCTACAAGTCCTCACCTGCCACACAACCTTGGGCCGCCTGCATTCCGCGGTCCAGCTAGAGGAATCTGTGCGCGCTTGTTTCCAGCGAGGGCCCATGGACACAAACTAGATGCCCTCCATGCGTGCACATCCAGCCCAGCCCCACGTTCTGCCTTCTCCGTGTGTCTTGAATCCAGAGACTGTCACCATCTCTCCTCTGGCCTTCAGGAATACCTCCTTAGCTGGTTTCCTCTTTGCCATTCTCTCCCCTACTCTGCCTTTCCTATTGCTGCCAGAGTTTGATTTCTCAAGAAACTATTCTGAGCGTGTTATTCCCACTTAAAAAGCTTCATGACCTTCCAGATCTTTCCCAGCGCAGCTTCCCTTTCCAGCTTCTTCTGCATCACCCTCTCTTCTTCCCCTTCCTCTTTCCCAGACTTCGACCAAGCCAAACTTTACAGTCAGCAAACATCGCCTCCCTCTGGTTTTGAACATGGTAGTACCTTGGCCCAAAACCCTTTCCTTTTTCTTTCAACCTGTTGAACTCTGGTGTGCTCTTCAGGACTCCTATAAGCTTTGACTTTTTGATCTTCCCAAGCAGGGCTAGGTCGTCTTCCTTCTTTACTCCCTGAATATCTTGTACATGTGATAACACTTAACCATTCTATCGTAATTATTTATTTGCAGTTATGGCACCTCCACTACGCTGTGTGCTCTTGAAGAGCTGGAGCCATGACGTCATCCTCTTTGTATTGCCAGCCTCATAGTAGTTGGCATTTAATAAGTGTTTATTAAATTAATGAATAATGTCCACCTTGAATTTCCCATTACTAGTTTTCTATTGCTGCTGTAACAAATTACCAAGTTAGTGGCTTAAAACAACACAGATTTATCTGAAAGTTCTAGAGGTCAAAAGTCCTAAAATCAAGGTGTTGGCAGGGCTGCATTCCTTCTGGGCTCTAGGGAAAATCCTTGCCTTTGCCCTTTTCAGCTTGCAGAGGCCAGTTGGATTCCTTGGCTCCCGGCTCCCTCCTCCGTCTTCAAAACCAGCAGCGTAGCATCTTCCCATGTTTCTTTTCTTGCCCCTGCTTCCATTGTCCTCTTTTTCTCAGACTCCCTCTTGCCTCCCTCTTTCCCTCATAACCCTCGTGATTACATTGGACCCAACTGGGTAATCCAGTAAAATCTTCCTATTTTAAGATCCTTATCTTAATCACAGCCGTAAAGTCCTTTCTGCCAGGTTAGGCAACATTCTGGGAACTATGATGTGGATATCTTTGGGGAAGGGGGTGGCATGGCATTATTCTGTCTCCCACCTCTAAGAACACCGGAACTCATGCATTACAAAATTTATGTTTGACATATTAAAAATAACAACTTTACTAGGTCATAAAGTTGACCCTAATGTTAATTGTTAATAAAGGTTATATCATTTTGGTTAACTTCCTAGAATTAAGGAGGACTTGGTGGAGCAAGGTGGGGCAGGGGGGAGGCAATATGAATGTCCCAGGTTCTAAAAAAAGGTATCTTAAGAGGTTTGAATTAATGTGTGTGGTTTTTTTTTTTTTTAATATTTTATTTATTTATTTGACAGAGAGACAGCGAGAGCAGGAACACAAGCAGGGGGAGTGGGAGAAGGAGAAGCAGGCTTCCCGCTGAGCAGGGAGCCAGATGCAGGGCTCGATCCCAGGACCCTGGGATCATGACCTAAGCCGAAGGCAGAGGCTTAACGACTGAGCCACCCAGGCGCCCCTAATGTGTGTTTTATTTACCGGGCTACAGTATCATTTCCTAGGCCTTAAAAATTATTTAAAAGTAGTTAATTAAAGTAGAAATTGGCCCAGCTTTTTTCCCTTTCTACCCACAACATAACTATTAATTTCTCACAGCCTTCTTCATTGGAGAACCATAAAAACAATTAGTTAATATTTAAAGACTTTGTTATTATCGTTTGAAAGTTTCACTCACAGATGTGCTAACATCGGCCCTCCATGGGCCCTGTTGCTGGCTTGCATTAAAAGAGGGGCCCCCCAGGGTGCGAAGGGCTGACAGGCAGGGAGACCTCGGGTCAGATGAGCTTTTGTCTTGTCATCAGGAGTTTAGGCTAAATTTGGCAAGAGGACAGCATCCTTGTGTAAGAGGTAAATAACCAAATTAGGCAATAACGAGGCACCATGTAAGGTGTTTCCATTTGATGGTGTCAGTAATGTGCATATGTCAGAGAAAGCCCGAGTTGGCTGGAATGACATTTTGAGTACCTTAAGGGTTAACTAAAAATTTCTTTTTCCCTACCGTGAAATGTTTTCTTTGGAGACATGAAATAATGGGGAGAAAGAAAAATAATCACCAAATAGTATTATCCTGACTCTAGACTTTTCCTTTTCATTAGTTCCCCTAGGAACTTGTCACAGACCTACAGCTGCTTCGCCTCTTTTTATTATAACGGAATATTGAGGACCTGGACAGGGACTTTGTGACCTTGAAAAAGTCACTTAACATCTCTGAGCCTTAGCTTTTAAGTCTCTATAAATAATGTATAACTGATAAAGTATTCTTTTTTTGTTCCACTACCGGAGGTAAAACTCTCCTTTCATAGGGAAAATCCTTGCATAAGGATTATAAAAACTATTTCTTGTAGTTGTTTTACAGACTGGAGAGAGTGCTAGTGAATGCTTTTGTCTTCGGTGCCCATCTGTTGGAAATGTTGAAGGTGGAGTAGCAACTGGGCATTATATTATCTCCTGGAAGAGGTAAGTTATATCAGCCCTGTCTTTTTTTCCTTGTATGTGCTATTCTCATGCCTTTATTATTTGTCATTGTCATTTAATATTTGAAAGCTTCTTTCAGTCCTAGGGTGAAGACTAGAAGTCATGTGCTATCACTAACCATTTGTCAAAAACACAAAGATTAAAAAGGATCATTAAACTTTCATTTGTATTTGTCACAATTTGTGACCTTATATACTGATGAAATTTTAGCCAAATGAATTCTTATGACAGGACCATTAAAAACATTAGGAGAAACTTCTCTTACTTACAGTCAGTAGGATTGTTTACATAGAAAACCCAAGTGAATCAACAAATTATTTGCATTATTAAGAGTTCCAGCAAGGTTGCTGGATATAACATTCAATATACAAAATCCAGTTGGCTTTCTATATCAGTAATAAACCTCCAGCAATGTACTTTTAAAATAGGTATCATTTAGATGACAACAATAATTATAAGGTAAGTAAGAGTATATCAGATAGAAAACATGTGTCACCATTATGGAGAAAATTATAAAACTTTAAAACATTAAAGGAAGTTCTTAAATAAATGGGGAAATATACAAAATGGTCTCGGGTAGGATTTGGATAGGTCTAATATTGTTTGTTCTATAGAACCAGTGCAGTTTCCTTCAAAATCCCAATAGCTTATTTTGGTTTGTTTTTGTAGAACCTGACACTCTTGATCATAAAGTTTCTATGGAAAGGCGAAACCTCAGAAATAGTCAAGATACTCCAGAAGAAAAGCTAGGCAAGGGTACTTGCTCTTCTAAATTCGCAGACATACTGTAAAGCTACAGTAGTCATTGCTATGGTATTGGCTTGGGGATTTGTAAATAAGCCAGTGGAAGAGAAGAGGGAGTCTAGAAATAGATCCACAGATCCACACATATGGAAATTATATTTGAGAGAGGTAACATTTCAGAGCAGTGGGGAAAGGATGAACTGTTTTACAATTAGTGGTGAACAATTGGGTGTCCATTTGGGAAAAAATTGGATCTCTACAATGTATATAAAAATCACTTCCAGGTATCCTAAAGTTCTAATTGTGGAAAGCAAAACTTGATTACTTTTAGTAAAAAATAAGAGAATTGTTTAAGACTTTGGAATAGGGAGGGTTCCTTCAAACAAGACATAAATGTATAAGCCACTAAAATTGATGAATTTGATTTGTTACAATTAAATTTCTTAGTTCATTTAAAAATGCCATGTAGAAAGTGAAAAGACAAAATACAAATTGGGAAAAGCTATTTACAATATGTAAAACTGATAATGTATTAGAATTCATATCAAGAACTTCTACAAATCATAAGAAAAACAAGTCTCCTAACAGAAAGTTGAGCAAAATCTTGAGTATGCGGTGTAAGGGAAAGAGAAGAAGCCAATGGCTAGTAAACATAGGTAGAGAAGCTTGACCTCACTAAGAATCTGAGATTCCGATGTGCTCCCACTAATTTGGAAAAATAAAAAGATTTAACAGTGCATGGTTTGTCAAAAGTTACTGTGGAAGTCTATGCAGCAGGACCAGGTAAAATTGAAGAAGTCTATACCCTATAGTCATAGAAAAGTCTTAAACATGCACACAAAGGATATATGTAAGAATGTTCATAGCACCTCTGATTATCATAGTCAGCAGTTAGAAACTAAATATCCATCAACAGGAAAATGGGTAAATCGTGGCATAGTCATACAATGGAATGTTGTGTTACCAGTGAAAATGAATTAACCAGAGCTACACCTGGTAACTTAATAGTAAGTGAACAAAGCAACTGCAGATATTCAGAATATGAACAGATTGCATGTATATAATATTGGAAAACATGTGAAACACTGTGTACTTCTTAGGGCTACACACATAATTTGGAAAAGTGTAAAGAAACGCATAGCAATGATAGATACCAAATTCAGGATAGTAGTTACTTCTGGGGAGTGCAAGCAGGAAGGGGTACATAGGAAGATTCAGCTACATTGTTATGTTTTCTTAGGCTGGGAGGTAGATACGTGATATTTTATGTTATTTTCTTAGCATGACTCTGTTTTTTTCCCATAAATTTTAGAACAGTGGATAAGATATATTAAAAATGAGAACGGAAAAATAATGTAATTTTGTTTTTAAAAAACTTTCTTTTCCCCACTTCTGAATTTACTAAACATTGAAGTTCAGTTTAATTTATGTTTCTAGGAATTAAAGTGGTATTGTGAAGGCGCTGCTTACTTATCCCCTCATGCCACTGTAGTACCGTAGAGACGTAGTTCTTAGTGATGAAGGGTTAGATGGGTTTTCCTGTTGCTTCTGCTGTATGATAACTTGCACAGAGTGTTGGCTGTTCTGCCTCTAGTTACAGACTCTCCCCAAGGGCTCTCCTTGGTCAGGTAGCAGCCAGCTGGCCCTGTAGTTCCCATTCTAACTGTAACAGAGGGAAAGATACTGACAGTTTCCTAATGGTGCGCACTTCTTCTCGGTAGTGCTGGAATGGCACTCTGTTGATTGATTATAACGTATTTTTAGTTCCTCGGTTTCTACTGTGTACTTCTAGAGTCGTTGTAGTGGTCCGCTTGCAAGTGGTCCCTGCTCAGCTGTGAGCCGGCTGCAGGGTGAGAAGGAGGTCTCTGTCACAGTGTCGGTCACCGCGCGGCCACCCACACTGAGAGCCTTTTGCTACCAAACACTGTGTTCGGGGGTGCGCCCCCTGGCGTGCTCGATTCACCCTCTGCCACTGGGGCCAAGCGGCAGCCGTGGGTTATGGCATTTGTGGATTGGAAACGTTCAAACCACAAACAGGATTCCAAAAGCTTTTCACGAAACAACTTCCATTAGTAAAGTTCTAGAAAATGTAGAAGTAATTTCTGTTTCCTTTGGAACACGTTGGTGCACATACACATTTCCTGTTTTTAACTTTTCGCGGGAAGCCTGGGTTTGAAAGCTGCCCTTTTCTGCCGCAGGACCTCAGCCGTGGGGAATGTCCCTGTCATCAGTACTGCCATCACTCTGCCACACGTGATCGTAGAAAACATTCCTCTCCACGTGAACGCAGGTAACGGTATCAGATTGTACTTGAGGAAGAGAATCCAGGAAGAATACCTATTTTAGCTTCTAAGGTTTAAAAAATTCTATTGTAAAAAATGCCCAGCATTTACAGAAGTAGATTCTGATCAGTCCTGTTTCATCCGTACCTCTACATATGCCTCCGACTCCCCTTATTTTAAAGCAGATCCCAGCTATTATTTCATCTATACATATTTCTGTCTGCATCTTTAATGTTAGTGGTTATTTTTCTAAACATAACACAATTCTATTATCATCACTGACCCTCTCCCCTCTCATACTGTTTCTCTCTCTCGCTCTCAAATAACCAAATACATACATAAATAAAATCTTTAAAAATTAGGGATAATTTCTTAATATTATCAAATTCCAGTGTCGCAATTTCCCTGGTCGACTCTGAAGGTTCTTTAGATTGTTTTAAGGTCTCGCGTTGCAGCTGATGGATGTCTCGTACTTTTGGAAATCTGTACTCGGGAAGACCCCCCTCTCTACTCCATCACGTCCTTCACCACCACTGCCTGCCCCTCTTCCCTGCTGTTCATCTGTTAAAGAAATGGAGTCGGGTGTCCTGTAGAGCTTCCCATAGTCTGGATTTTGCTGATTGCGTTGTAATCATTTTTGAGGGTCCCTGGGAGTTGGTGGTGAGATCTATAGTCTTGATCAGATTCAGGTTCAAGTTTTTGGCAAGAATACTTCATAGCTAATGGTGTGTGCTCCCATCAGGAGGCACATGATGCCTATCATTCCTTCTTGAACCGTGATGGATATTTAGGGAAATGTTTTATAGACTTGAAAAATTCCTAAAATATAATTCATCTCCTGATAGCCACGACTCTTTCTAGGTCAATCAGCTTTAGAAGGAGACTTGATTCTTTTGGGCCTGTTTTATCATAGTCCCATGGGCTGTTGTCCAATCAAAGAATTTTCTTATTTAGCGAGAGTGCAGTATTATCACTAATTTAAATAATCCTATGTCTACGGAATGAGATTCATTTACAAAAAGAACTCATAAATGGTGAACTATTTTTTTAACCAAAAGAAATGTGTCCTCTTTCTCTGCAGATCTGCCATCATTTGGGCGTGTCAGAGAATCCTTACCTGTCAAGTATCACCTACAGAACAAGACTAACTTAGTTCAAGATGTAGAGATTTCTGTGGAGCCCAGTGATGCCTTCATGTTCTCAGGTCTTAAACAGGTATAGGTCATATCTCATTGGGTTGCTTATGTAGATAGAGAAGTGTGGTCAGGAAATGGAGAGCTATATATAAGTTTTTACAAACAAACTGATAAGGCTGATTGTGGTCCCTATTATTTTGATAGGAAATTTTTAGCCACTTTTAGTATATGTACTGCCAAAGTGAGCACTTTTAGCCACTTTTAAAGATTAAGTATAATTCATATAGAGGTGGATTAAGTGGGTAGTAACCCTTTTCACATTGAGATCATACGTGTAAGTTCTTTCTTTTTATAAAACAAGAATTTACAAATCCTTGGACTGTAATAGGATTCCTGAAAATTTTAGACTTCCCTTTTATTACTACTGAGTGTATGTGTGTGTGTGTGTGTGAGTGTGTGTATTTGTGTCTTTTAACTGGAGGCCTAGAGGCCTTACTACCCATATTAAAAGCCTGATTCTCTGGGGCGCCTGGCTGGCTCAGTCAGAAGAGCATGCATCTCTTGATCTTGGGGTCATGAGTTCAAGCCCCATGTTGGGTGTGGAGCCTACTTAGAAAAAAAAAAAAAAAAAGCCTGATTTCTCTTCTGAACTATCAGTGAACCTTTTTAGAGATTTTTGATCTTGCACAGAATTTACTCATCTTTGGCACATTTAGACACGATTTTATATTTAAAATAAAAAATCGTTCAGGTGTTTTGATTCACTCATTCAAATCAGAGGTGGAAAAGTTCCTCACGTTTTTGAATGGAACATACACTTTCAGGCAAAACCGTATTTCAGTGAGAATTCTGTCTTCTGCTGTCAAAGTGGATAACAGACACCCCTCAATAGTCAGTAAATACTTTTCATCAACGAGGACATAACTAGAAGAACAAATGTGTCCTGATACTCAGAAGTGTCTACCCTGACTAGTCATCTGTGCTGTACATATTCTGAATGCTATGTTTGTTGTTAAATGTAAAATAGAATTATATATGAAACATACTGTAAGTCCATTCACTAATTTAAGTTTATAACGTAGAATATATATCATATTAGCTATTATATATTGGTACACGACATATATTATCTTTGACGCATGTACATACTATATGTACTCATTTGCAAATGAGGAAGCTTCTCTAGAGTGTCCTGATTTTTTTCACATATTGATTTATAAAAATATATGATGACAAACATCTTTTTTTCCCCTGACATCATTTACCTCGCCACAAAGATCCCCTAAAAGAAAACACCAGAAACAACTAGTTTGTCTTATGTTGACGTAATGTATACAAAGATACCTTTCTACCAGTTATCTCATAACCTACTGTGACTGTAAAAAATCTACCTGGTCTCAGACACAGAAAATCTTGATCCATGTCGTGTTCCCCTTTTTAAGCTGGTGCAAGTTGCCGTTCAGATCTTGGTAGAAATCACGCACATTTTTTTAATGCATTCATTATCTGTGTAGTCCCCATGTCATACTGATTCAGCCCTGTATTTTAGAATCTGTCTGGAAGGTGGAATTAGGAGAGAGAGAACATTTCACCAGAAAGATTTGGGTGTCCAGTCACTTGTGAATAATTAAGGGGTGACACTGTGAAGATGCTGTAAGCGTGTACATTTGATTGTCTTTCTCTACAACTTGTTATGCTATAGATTCGATTACGGATCCTCCCTGGCACCGAACAGGAAATGTTATATAATTTCTACCCTCTGATGGCCGGATACCAGCAACTGCCGTCTCTCAACGTCAACCTGCTTAGATTTCCTCACTTCACAAATCAACTGCTCAGGCGTTTTATACCTACTAGTATTTTTGTAAAGGTAAGCCTTAGAAATTGTCTGCTTTTTAAGTCTCCTATCTTGAAAACAAACCAGAGGTATTTCTTTCACGTAAGCTTCACTAAACAGTATTTTGAGACTGATAGCTTTGATTGTTCCGATATGAGTTTGGCAGTATTGCTGTTCCATTTCTATAAAGTTGCTATTATTTCACAGAATCTAATTTCAAAGGTTTTCATTCCCTTAGGTGGATAATGATTTACCTTCTCAGGATCCTTTGACCTGTTTTTTCTTTGGCTTAGTAAAGTATGTTTTTTTTTTTTTTTTAAGATTTTATTTATTCATTTGAGACACAGAGATACAGAGAGAGAGAGAAAGCATGAGCAGGGAGAGAGGCAGAGGGAGAGGGAGAAGCAGGCTCCTCGCTGAGCCAGGAGCCCGATGTGGGGCTTGATCCCAGGACCCTGGGACCATGACCTGAGCCGAAGGCAGACGTTTAACCATCTGAGCCACCCAGGCGCCCCAGTAAAGTATGTTTTTACATTGTAGTTAGTTTGTAACTAGCTTTTAGTCAAAATGGATCAGCTTTCTAAACATGATCCTTGAATGTTCCTAATTCTCTGTGTAATACTGGACTGGGGCCTTTTCTGAAAATGATCCTGTGTCGGAAGCTGTACTCGGGTTGAATGTTTTGATGTTTTACATGGGGACCATGTCCAGGTTCCTGGGGTAAAGGAATGTGTAGGATGGTCATGGTCGGTGTGGGAGAGAGTGAACCGGGCTGCGCGGGAGGTTCATTCAGCACAGCGCTCACCTCCACTGAAGCTGTTCTCGCTGCCTAACATTAAGGCTTCCCTCCAGCTGGTTGTGGGTTCCTCTAACTCAGGTATACGTGGATATATGTGCGTCCTGTGCACCGTCTTCTGTTTTAACTTTATACTCACTTTTGGAAGGACATGTCACATTGCTTCCTCTTGCCTCTTTTGTGTCTGTCTTACTCAAGTTTGGAGGAACTGTCCCTTCTTTACATAATCTGGGATGGGGTAAATGATAAATTAGTCTGTGTTAATGTATCCTTTATAATCTTCCTAGCTTTTATCTTTCCATCTGCAAAACAATAATTTATTAACGTTTCCAAGCACCATACTTGTAAATTGTAAAAGAAAAATCTCATACTTACAGATCTCCTGTGTTTAAACAGTGGCTTTTTAAAAAGACTTATTTTTTTTTAGAGCAGTTTTAAGTTCATAGTAAAATTGAGAGGAAAGTACAGAGATGTCCCACATAACCTCTGCCCACCCCAACAGCAGTTTATTTTTATTTTTTAATATTTTTAATTTTTAATTTCATTTAATTTTTTAAATTTTTTAAAAAGATTCTATTTATTAGAGAGAGAGTGCGTGCACACAAGAAGGGGGTGGGAGAAGGGGCAGAGGGAGAAGCAGACTCCCCGCTGAGCAGGGAGCCCGACTTGGGGCTCGATCCTGGGATCATGATCTGAGCCGAAGGCAGACGCTTAACCCACTGAGCCACCCAGGCGCCCCAGCAGTGGCTTTTTAAACATTTCCACCTGTTCACATTCACAAGCCATGTCTGTTGCTGTTCCTCCTGTCATGTCTGAGGTCACCCTGCAGGGGAAAAGTCTTAAGACCCGGGTGGGGAGCAGTGGCGGCATGGGTGACCTTCTGAAGCGTGCTATTCCCAAATTCAGAAGTACAGCTTTAGTTAGCGTGGGAGTAGGTGTCCGCATAGACAGAGCTGCACAAACATCGCCTGTTTGAGATGTGAGAGTTGATCATTTTGGGGAATCAGGATTTCGGGTCCACCGATGAATCTCTTTCATTCCTTTCCCTGTAGGGCTCGGTACACCCAACCTTTATCCCAGCTCGTGCTAGTTCAAGTCTTCTGACGTTCTTCCACAGTAAACCTCTTCTGGGTGGTGCTTAAATCCGTTAGGAAAGGTTCCAGGAAGATAAACATTTGTAAGTTTTAGTATAGCTAGCATGCCCTTTCCTAACTGCCATGCTCTTTTTTCTAAATACAAGTACTACCTTCTAGTAACTTGACTGCTGCCGAAAAAGTTGGCTGGGATCCTCAGAGCCGGCTCCTTTATCAGCTGGGAAATCTTAGAGTGACAGTTGTTTGACCTGTCATGCTAAGGACAGTGACTGAGGATTACCCTTTTCCCACTTAGTGAAGTCTTACTGACTCAAGTTGTACATCCCTTCACACCTTTACTAAACTCTAGAGCTGTGCTATTCCAGTACGGTAGCCACTACTCATGTGAGCCCTACTGAGATGTAAATTACAGTTAGTTAGAATTTAATTTAAGAGTTAGTTAGTTGCACTAGCCGCACTTGAAGTGCCCAGTAAATCAGTGTGACAGGTGGCTCCCATGTTGGACAGCACTAACTAACGCTTTTCCATCATCACAGAAAGTTCTCTTGGACAGCGCTGCCCTACTTCAAGGCTGGATTAATATTTTTATTCCTTTGAAAAGTAGATTCCAGTTTTCTAATTGCATGATGTTCTTGTCTTCTGTCCCTGTTTGTAAAGCTGTGTTTGGTAAGGATATAATCAGGTTGAGCCATTACTCCGTTTCTTTTTTTAAGATTTTATTTTATTTATTAGAGAGAGAGAGAGCACAAGCAGGGAGAGGGGCAGAGGAAGAGGGAAAAGCAGACTCCCCGCTGAGCAGGGAGCCAGACGTGGGGCTCGGTCTCAGGACCCGGGGATCATGACCTGAGCTGAAGGCAGACACTGAACCGACTGAGCCACGCAGGTGCCCCCATTATTCCGTTTCTGAAACTGAACACCCTCTATCAGTACTAAAGATTATGTGAAGTGCAAAAGACCAAGCACCTGTTCTTTAGTTCATTCCGTTCCTGCCTTGAATGTCAGAGGCCTAACTTACACACGTATGCATGCATATACACACACATGTATATGTATGTACACACACATACACACTCACACACATACATGCGTAAAACGTACAGCAATACAACTGAAAGCGGGAGTGCTCCCTCCCTGTCTCAGGGAGTCTCACCCGAACCATTCTGCTTCAAGCCCAGCCAGTGGCTTTTGGTGATGGTGTTGTAACACTGTTCTATTTTATGTCCTGAATACCATCTCATGCTTTTCCCACAAAGGTCTGCTAATGTACATCTGCTTAGTAAGATTATTTGCAAGAATTTCATTTTTTCAGTTCCTTGATGACTCCCTGAGGTATTGCTAACCTGTCAGAAGTTTTACCCCTAAGTACAGTCAACGATAACTTTTATTCATTTGTAGCCTTTACTCTTGTGATATGATGTTTTAAGTTTTTTTTCAGTGACCTTAGGGAAAGGGAAATTTTTGTTTTTATCTGCTGCTTCCATCCTTGTAGTGTTCATTGTTAGATATTCTAGTTCATTGTGAATTGCTCTTTCTTACAAACAGGAGATTGGGAGACCTTGAATCCCCAAGGAACTTGTCTGTTAGCTCAGGTTTGTGGCCTTCTTCAAGCATGGGATGCAGGAGGGCCCTGAGCAAGAGAGAAAATAAAACTAGCCCTGAAGCAGGAATGGCAAATGGGTTCCCTTTCACACGCTCCCGGCGCGCGATCAGTAGCTGCTCGGACCCAGGGTGGAGAGAATTAGTGACTAGTGTAAATGAGGCGGATGCAGCCAGTGGAGGTATGCGGTCGTCTGGCAGTGTAGGTGTCTGGGGGCAGAGGGGACGGGGGCAGCACCTTGGCCCTGCAGCTTGCGCCCCCAGCCCCCAGGTTCAAGTGAAGCGAGAAGGTGGGGGGAAAGAAGGAGAGAAACAACTGTGATTTTGATACTTGTACACGTTTAGTCCATTTTTATGAAACAGTTCCAAGAATTTCGAAATCTTTTCAATTAATAGAGCTTTTATTGTTACTGTCTTATAAACCCGTCTTGTTTCCCCTCTTTCAAGCCACAGGGCCGGCTCGTGGATGATACCTCTATTGCTGCCGCATGAAGTTCAAGACTGGCCCTCAGCTGTTCTCACAGAGAAGGTGGACGGAGCTATAGAAGTTTTTCATTGTGAACTGTAGCTTTGATCATGGTAAAAGTTAATCTTTTCTATTTTTTAATGGATGTTATACCAACTCTTCAGAGGAACTCATGCTTAAAATATTAGGAAAATCTATCCTCTCTTATAGTTTCACTAATAAATATTTGAAATCGCTCAGTGTGACATGGAAGGATGTCTGACCATTGTTATTGTTGGAAGTCGTTTTATGAATAGTAGGTTCTTAAAGTAAGTGATTCGCATGTGCAGTATCAGAGGAAAAGGGAGCCTCCCAAACAGGACTGGCCGTGGGGAGGAAAGTGCACCTAAGCTGCCCCAGGGAAGTTCCGAATCCCAGTGCGTCGCTGTCAGAGTTGGCTGAACCGGAGATCAGCCCGTCCTCGTACATTGAATTGAGTGCTCAGAATCCATGCATCCCAACTCGTAAGCAGTTGTGTGACTGATCCAGAAGATTTCCAGAAAGTTTTAATCAAAGCAATTTAATGTGTCTAAAAAAATCTCTGCTTAGTGTCAAAACATGTGAAAGAGGTTCAGTTTGCAGCCAAAACGTGGATCATTTATGAAGCAGGTTTGTATTTGTAAGTGTGTTGACAGATCTTCGTCTCTAAGAATCCAAGCTATGGGGAGGTGATTATAAGCTTAATTTCTTAAACTAAAAGTTTTGGAAAAGGATGCAAGTTCTAAATGAGAGCTTTTAGTTATATTGTGCCGTTTCAAAAGGAACTATTTAAAACTCTTGGAAATTCATGTAAATAAAAATCATATTGTGATAATTTTCTTCTGTTAAAATATCTTAATTTAAAGCTTACCGGATTTCATGGAAAATTTTATTATTTAAAAGTGTAGGAGTTGTAAAAAGGAAATAGTGATGTAAATAAATATGTTCTCTTTCAAGGACACTTACATGTATCTTTCATTTATTTTGAACTTGTTTGATTTCAGCTTCACAAAGCCGCTTTTACTAAGAATACTGTTGTATGAGGTCTAGGGAGAGCATAGGATTGGAAATTGGGAGATCTGCGTTCTAGAACAGGCTCTCCTAGCCTTCGGGGAGACTTGGACAGTGGAACGGGCGCTCTGTCTCAGGAGGACACAGGTTCCCTTCATTCTCGGCTTTTCAGGTAGAGACCACAGGAGCTTGTCTCCACAGTCAGATTGTGCAGGATCAGATCCCAGCTCTGCTGCTTGCCGGGGACGTGCTGTTCAAGTCAGCCCCCCTCTGCATACCTCGGTCTTCTTGTCCGTAAGGTGTAGCTGATGGTAACACCCGTCCCCGAGCCTTATTAGGAGGAGGATAACAATACAGGAGGAGAGCTTGGGAACAGCGGCTGACCCACAGTAGTGCTCAGCCAGGGACAGCTGTATTATTATTAGTATTATTATTTTTAATGGGAAGGCTGAAAAGAATATGCCTGCATCTACCAGAGGGTCTGTGTTAGCAGAATGTCAGTGTTTGTATAGTTGAGTACATACATGAGTACAGATATGTGTATATGTGTAAATGTCTAAAACTGAAACAAGATCATGAAATACTTACATATGCTCATATGCTCTTATATTTTATATCCTCTTCTGTTTTGTTACAAAACATCCCTAGTGTAACCTACCAAAGTGACTTCCTGACCCACTGATGGGATATAATCTGCAGCTTGAAAAATTCACAGGTTCCTTTGAATGTGAAGATGGTCTGGTGCAGGGCTCATGTAATAAAGATCGCAGATGTTCACACTGCCATCGTCAGACACGAAGTAGGTGTTAGAATGAATCAATCACCGGCATGCACCTTAAAATTATTAGCATTGACGTCCGTGTGGTCTGTGTAACTCTGCTACTCTAAATACACCAAATAAACAGCTCTGTGCTTTCCCTCGACCATCCTCAGAGTTGGCAATAGAACATCCCTTTCCCAACCGGGACTTCTCCCATATCATGAATTCTACTGTGAATATATTCTGTTTTCTTATTTTTAAATTGAAAATTTTAATTCAAAAATACATGAAATCATCATCTTCCTTGGGTCCAACAAATCAAAACTGTCACCGTGTTGCAGGAGCTGTTAATGAACTCAGGTTACAGGTGTTGGGGAGAACCTCCCGGCCTTTCCCTTCCTGCCTCTGGGCCATCAGCCGCCATCATTGTCCGCATGAAAGTCTCTTACCTTCTGTTTTTTACTGCATGCCATCTGGTTCTCAATATTGCTCTCTACCAGCCTAACACACCACTCGGGGATATGTTTTTAATAAAGCATTATAAATCTGGGGGAGGGATACACTGAAGTTTGACCTCCTATATCATGAAGGTAAGCACTCGATAATCAGAGATGAGATTATCGAGTGTCAAGTGTGAGGAAGAGGAGGATGATAATATCCGGGGGAGAAAAAATTCTTAATTTGCCTAATTTTGTATTTTATGGTCCTAAAAGTTATATTTGCAATTTCAACTCAGTTTTCCTCATAAAGTCTTAGGTTCCTTATCCTTGAATTCTTTAAAAGGTTTTATGGAGCATGACTCCTAGAGTGGATTTTTTAAAAAATGTTTTCCATGTTACTTGAAGGAAGGATTCTTTTGTTTTAATTCAGTCCTTTCTCTTATGGCCCATATTGTATCTCCACCCAGAATATAAAACGTCTTCCAGTCGATACTGTCCCTGATAATAGCTGTTAAGAATTCTGAGTTGGGATTCCCACGTTGGCACTGTAATGAGTGACAGGCCGCTTTTCAGTGGAAAAGTCAGGCTTACCCTTCTAATGGGGAGGGCTCATGTCCCAGCAAATACCTTTCTGAAGCTCCCCCTCTTGACCTAAAACCCCTGAAAAGGCACCTTAAGTGTCCCAACTCCTAGTGTAGAAAATACTTAGGGATGAGTTGTATTAATGGTACAGTAAATACATAGCTGTGACTATAATTTTCAAGAAGCAGTGATGTGCAGCATTAGTGATGAGAGAGTGTTAAATGAGTACGTGACACCAGATAGGGATGTGCACTTTCTCCTGTCCCCCTCCCCTTTTTCTCATGCTGTAAATCCTCTCTAACTGAAGTGTTATGAATGGATGCTAAGTTAAAAATCATGGATCCTGTGCATTAAGATATATAAGAAAACAAATTCACATTTTATTTTATTATCCTGGCATTTCAGATGCCTTTTTTTTCCATGCATATGGATTTGTTTTGAAACATTTTTCACAAATGATACTCATGCCATCCTTTGGTGAGCTCCAAAAATATCTTCCTTTTATTTTAGCAAACAATGCCATTCTCAGACACATCTGAGCCCCATAAGACTCCCTAAATGAGTATAAAATCCCATGTTTTCGTGAAAAATAAATTCATTGTTTAATTATACTCAGGTTTTCTCAAAGATCCCATTTGTGAGAAACTTTCTCTTCCACTCAATTTCCTCATGCCTGTGTCTGCTTTCTGAAGCATGTTTTACCAGACAGGGAAGTAGAAGCGAAGTCAAAGCATTTTTAAAAAATTCTGTTTTCTCTCCAATTACTGAAAGAACTCCTAGCAACGTTGAAGTTTATTTTTTATTTATGTAATTACAACCCTTATTCAAGGTATCAGCATGCGTGGCAAATGGGATCTTGCAAATACTATCTTTATTAGGTTGGGCAAGATTTCTAAACTATGTGTGTTTCCCAAGTGATGATTGCCAACATTTATTCAGTGCTGTCATGTGCCAGTGATGTTCTTACCTTACCTCTTTAATACCCCCAATAGCCTAATGTGTAGGAAACATTTTAAAGATGTGTAAACTGAGGCACAGAGAGCCAGTGGTCTGGTTTTCTCTTGCTGCAGAACAGATCACCCCAATAGTTGACGGTTTAAAACAACAGTCATGATCTTTCACGGTCATAGTGGGTCAGGGATTCGGGAGGGGCGTGGCTGTGCAGTTCTGGCTTGGGGTCACTCAGGCGATTGTGGTCCGACCGTAACCGGTTAGAATAGGCGGGAATGGAACCAGGAGCTGAAGCGGGCGGGGGCTAGCTGGGAGTCTGTGCTCATCGAGTCTCGGGACCTTTCCAGGGGTCTGGGGGCTCCAGCGTGAGGGCCCCAGGCAGCAAGGTGGAAACCACCCTGCCTTTTGTGACCTCACCTGGGCTACCACGTAACAGCACTTCCACTGTGGCCACAAGCCCACCCGGTTTCAAGAGGAGGGAACATAAACTCCACCTCCAGATGGCGAAACGGGAAGAACACTGTGGGACAGGAGAAACTGCCACCGGCTCCGGAACATACAGTCCGTCATACCAGCGACACCGCAAGTGGGGGCAGAGCTGGGATTCAAGTCGAGGCACTGCACGCGGCCACCATTCTAACGCTGCAGGTGCTTGGTCCTAAATAATGAGTCTTGGGCTGAGCATGTTTTTGATGACTGAGGCATTGTGCATTCTGTGAGTTAAGACCTATGTTCTTTTTTTTTTTTTTTTTTTAAAGATTTTATTCATCTATTTGACAGCACAAGCAGGGGGAGCAGGAGAGGGAGAAGCAGGCTCCCCCCTGAGCAGGGAGGCCAACACGGGGCTTGATCCCAGGACCCCAGGAGCATGACCTGAGCCAAAGGCAGACGCTTAACCCATTGAGCCACCCAGGTGCCCCAAGACCTATGTTCTTAAGTCTATGGCAATAAAGCAGCTGCCCTTACTCACACATTTGAATTCCAAGTGTTTCCTGACCACCTACCATGGGCCAGTTTCCGTGCTGGTTGCTAAAGCCATAAAGGACACCCCATTCTTGCAGACCAACGGGGGAAAATGCCATTGCAAATAAATTCCACTACAAGGTGATAAATGCAGAAGTGGGTGTAAGACTGGTGAACTGATGGGTGTCTGGGATTTGTTTTAAAATGTTCCGGGGTGGGGGGGGGGGCTGGAAAGAAACAAACTAGGTCAGAGAGAAATAAGATTTGAAAAGTGTTGGTAATTGCTAAAGGTGGGTAAAGGGGTGCCTGGGGGGCCCATTTCTTTCTATTTTTGGATATGTCTGAAAATGCACGCGATTAAAGAAATACTAAAAATACAAGGGAGAAAGGAACCACAGTGGAGGTGAGCATAAGGTGGAGGTGAGGAAGCTGCAGGGAGGCCAGGGCTCCTCCAGGAGCAACATCGGAGTTGCTTTCATATTTGTAATAAAATGATTGTGCTTCTCTTGTATGGAAATGCATTTCCATTATCCTTGAACAGATACTGTTAGGTGAGTTGAGTTTGGGAGGACATATACAAGTTGGTAAAATAAAGCAGGGAAGAGCTTTGCAGGTGATGAAGGGTATGCTGGCTGGCATCCACTCCTTCCAGCACCGTGGCATGCCAAGTGCTTTGAGCGTAGGCTTGTCAGTTATTGAGTCAGCTAGCGATGTTTTCCTACCTGCGAGGTTCACATTCAGTGATAAGAGAATTGGAGGGGAGAGAATGAAACTCACCACTGCTCCTGGGGAACGGGGCTTTTTCCATTGGCATTCAAGGACTTTGGGGATGAAGCTTGTCTTCTTTTCAGTTTTAAAATGCTCATCAGATTGAAGAACTGTATCGTTTGAAAACTGATCTTGGGTGATCATCAACAACCATTGCCTCAGCAAAGGACTGAATCTCAAGTGCCAAATTTAACTGGAAGGAATAAGCAGCTCTATCTTCAAGATGAAATATGGAATTATTTAAATACAAGATGGGAGGAGCTCTGTGATAGCCCATGTTTATCAGAGGTGATCAGGAACCCCAGGTACTCAGACGACATTTACAATATTTTCTTCACTTCTGATTACCCTCCCTTTATTTCATCTTCTTTATCATGAAAATAACCAAACAGGGCACCTGGGTGGCTCAGTTGGTTAAGTGACTGCCTTCGGCTCAGGTCATGGTCCTGGAGTCCCAGGATCGAGTCCCACATCAGGCTCCCTGCTCAGCGGGGAGTCTGCTTCTCCCTCTGACCCTCTCTCCTCTCATGCTCTCTCTTAAATAAAAATCTTTAAAAAAAAAAAAAAACAAACATCCACAAAAATAGAGGCTATAACACATATCCATGCTTGTACTCAGCTTCAATCCCTATCAATACTTGGCTATGTATTTTTAATTCTCTTAGATAATTTCACCCAGAAATAAAAGGACTTTTTAAAAAAACCACAATGCGTTATTACATCTAAAAAATTACCAAAAATTCCCTATGATTGTCTAATACACAATACGTATTCAATTTTCCCTGACTGACCAAGAAGTCTTTTTATAGTTTAATCAGCATCCTAACGAGGTCCTCCATTATGTTACATCTCTTCACTAACCTATAATGTTATTCAAGAACTTTGGTTTTTGTTTTGGTTTGTCCTCTCCTTCCCCCTCTATTCTGTGTAAAAATCTTCTAAATGGAAAGCTGGAAGACAGGAATGTCAGGTTGGTGTGATGGCTTTATGACATTTTTCGTAGCAGCTTTCATCTTCTCTAAAGGAGACCCAGCACCCTCCATCTGAACAGAGGGATATTTGTGCCTATGTTCACCTGTTTAAAGCTTCTGCTTTGAAGAATAAAGTTTACAAGGAATCTTCAGCTGTATGGATAAAATCAGTGAGATAACTTCAAACTGATACTGATACCAGACATTCGTTCCTGAGAACCTTTTTCAACCATACACTTAAAATCAGCATTATAGATGTTCTAAATGATTACCTTGGGAAATTAGCGTGTGAGCCTGACAGGGAAGAAAGATGAAATTGTTTAATGGATGTATTTCATACTGATTATTTAAAAACAAGTAATCATTACATGATGGATCTTTCACCACACACACCCACACATGCACACACATACCATCAGAAACTGCTAAAAAATTATTCAGAACACTTGTTAAATAAAGACAGTAAGGCAGCCTTTATTCAAGAGGGGCTACTGCAATGGGGCTTTGTAGGGGAAAGAGGTTGGACTCAAGGAAGTTGGACTCTAATAAGGACAAATGGGGATGTATGGGCAAGGCACAGGGTGGGGGTCAGTGGATGGAAAATCGCCAAGAAGTAAGGGTGAGGGGGATTCTTGCTAGACCAACCACAGAATTCTGCAGGCAGCCCAGGGGATCAGATACCAGGGTGGAGGATTTCCCCTAAACTGATTTCGCAGCATTCTTGCTCAAACAGGATTCTCCAAGGTCAGAGAGAAGCCCAGGGGCAGACCTAGAGTGCTCACAAGAACCAGAAGAAAGTTTGGCCAGAGCACAGTCTTTGTCGATGCACACTTGCTTACAACTACTTCCCACCAAATGTTAATTTCAGGTTAATAATCCCCCCACCCGTCCAATAGTCAAGTGTTTACTGTTCTTAAAGGTTGAGCGCACTGGGTAAGCAGAACCCTTCTTTTCAAGCGTTGCATCCCCCGCCTCACAGAAAATTAAACCAGGGTTGCCCCTTCCCAGAGAGCTTCGCCGGGTAAAGCTCTTGCATTAATAATCCTGTGACCCGTGGGACCACTGACTCCAAGTTCCGCGGAGCATAAAGAAACTTCCAAAGTGGTCAGACAGGCTGGGTGACTTCAGGACAATGAGCCTTTCTGCTCTAAAATCGGAACCCAGCTGCGACGAACGCAGGTTTCCGGGCACTTAGCAGACCGGAGCTGCGGACTCCGTGCGGGCGGACCGCATCCCTGGGCCGCGGGTGCAGTCGTTCCCGCCTGCCCCCCGCCGCGCACGCGCACGCGCCGCGCCCCCCGCCGCGCGCACGCGCACGCGCACGCGCACGCGCGGTCCAGGTGTGGTCTTCACGTTCCCGCCGCCTGTGCCCGCTTCCGTCCGAAAGACGGTGCAGCAGCTGGCAGCAAGCCCCCCGCCCCGCGCTGCGATTCCGAAGCATAGCGCAGAATGCCTTGTAAGGATTTTGCAAAGCCCACCTAGGAGGTGAAGCGGTGTTAAGTCGACCTTTTCTTTCCAGGGGGCGGCAGGGTCCGGAAAGAGAAAGGACGCGTCCGGCTTAGACTGCCCCCCCCCCCCCCCCCCCGGCACACACACACCGCCTCGCCCGCCCCAGGTGCTCACCCCCACCTCAGAAGTCCAGTGGAAGAAAAGTGGAGAAACTCCGCTTTCCAGGGCCCAGCGACTAGTGTCTGAAAGGGAGGCCTGGGGATGAGCGGAGCAAGGCGGCCGCAAGGCCTCCGGGGCTGACTCGGGCGGGTGCTGCGGGGATTTCTGCTCCGCGCTGCCCCCCAGGCCTCCTTCATCCTTCCCGTCTGTTTGGTTTGGCAGATGTGCGGAGCCCCCCCGTGACCCCGGGCGCCCAGCCCAGCGCGGCCGGAGCCTCGACAGACAAATCCTTCTTTGTGAGAAGGGCCCGCCTCCCTGGTGAAACCACCTGTACTCCGGATATATAGGTCTGGTCCTAGAGAAATAGTTAATCGGGAAATGGCCACTCGATATTGTCGAGGAAGAAAGCAAGTTACGAAACAGCACGTGTGATACGATCTTGTTGGAGAGGACAAAACCAACACTAGGCACACATACCCTGAGGTTTCGAAATGACCAGAAGTATACACCCCAGACTATATTTTTGGATTACCGGATTATAGGTGATTTTCATTTTCTTTATTTTATTAATCTGTTTTAAGTGTTTTCAAGAGTAAATGGCTTTTTCTTCTAACGAGAATAAATGATAAATGTTATTTTTAAAAGGAAAGTATCACAGCCACCAGTGGGAAGAGAGTCAGTGGATGGATCCTGGGCATGACCTTGCTCCTTAGTGACCCATGACAGTCACCCTGGAGGTAAGGTGTGTGAAGGCTGCGTAATATTCTAGGATGAGGATATGATTAAGCAGTTTATATCCCCACCCAGAACTCTCTCTTCCTATTTGAGAAGTTCTGCTCACAGGAGTAGTAGGTGGATCTTTGGCAATATGATTTGGGAGAAGGTAAAAGGTTCTACATGTCTCCGTGTAACCCCGAAATTCCCTTTGGGTGAAAGAATTGTTAGGTGTCTGAGACAAGGAACCTTCTACTCAACTCTGAGGCACAGATATGTCTGCTTGTGAACCGTGACTGCAGACACCCACCTGAGAAGCATCCTGCCCAGAGGCACAGGCCTGGCTGTAGGAGCTCCGAGGGGCCAGAGCATGAAGGGAGGGAGACCAGCAAGGTAAAGACACAAAGATACATTTTTGAGGGGTCATTATTTTCCCCCTCAAAGGCCAGACCTGGAATGTTCACACAGACATTACAGTGGCCAGAGGAAGTAAGGAAATGCCATCTCCCTAGGTGCCCAGGAAGTGGAAATGGTAGACAGAGCGTCATCTCTGCCACAAGAACCCTTCAGCTGTATCACTACCTCCTCCACAAGGGTCCTTCCATAGCCCTCCAGAATCCTCTAGCATTTCCTGTGCATACTGCCCATCTTGTGACTTTTTAGAGGATGCATTCTGTCCCCTGACTGGACAGGAGCTCCTTATTTTTTTTTTTTTTTTAAAGATTTTATTTATTTATTTGAGAGAGAGAGAGAGAGCACATGAGAGGGGGGAGGGTCAGAGGGAGAAGCAGACTCCCTGCTGAGCAGGGAGCCCGATGCGGGACTTGATCCCAGGACTCCAGGATCATGACCTGAGCCGAAGGCAGTCGCTTAACCAACTGAGCCACCCAGGCGCCCCATGGAGCTCCTTATTTTTCACCTCTTTGCTCTCCAGTGCCTGGTACAGGGCTCCGGAGGGCGTAGGACACCACCGTAAATGGCCAGGAGGTGACTGAGGTGCTCAGAAGTGTGTCACCTGTGCTGTCCTAGTGCATTACTGAGAACAGTTCTGTGGATGGAATACCAAAGTTAACAGCCAGTTGCTCTCTACTCGGTTACTGAACTGGACAGAGAAGAGAGAGAATCCAAAACTGAGGTCAGCTGCCTTACTGATTTAGTCAGGAGGGAGAAAGTTCTCCCAGCCAGAGCACCCAGGAGGTCCAGCTGGCTGCCTTCAGAAACTTACGTCCTGGGAAGCAATGGGTCAACAAACACCTAGCGTTACTTGTTGAAGTTGAACAAGGATTTATTTACTGATCAGACAGAATTTTTTTAAATGTGTATTTCCTGCTAAGAATGGAATTAAAAGGCAGCTAATCCTGGCAGAAATTGCTGATTCCATGTCTGAAGACAAGAAATGTAAAGATGAGTTCAGAACGCTTTGTCATACCAGAAAGCAGGGAATAAATAGCCCAATATTGCTAGCGTCATGCCGGAATGACCTTGGAGCCAAGCCGAAGAGGCTCCCAGTGGATCTATAAATTCACAGTGGCACTCAAAAGAAACAAACTTCGTAGGCCATGTTGGAATATGTTAAAGAACCGTCTTATTTTGAGAACTGACAAAGAAAAAAAATCGTGTATTTTGCTGTTCCTAAATGAATTGTACTTTAGAGTAACCAAATAGCTGATGGAATAATTTTTCTTTATGGGAGTATTCCAGCTAATAATAACTCTTGGTAATGATTACTGACAGCTTGTGATACCACAAAAAGAGACAAGCTGACACTGTATGCCTCCTGATGGAAATACACAGTCCTATGAAATCATGTTGGCCAAAATTTGAACCTGATCCTGATCGTGCTTCTAGATGTAACTAGCAATTTTCAGAAAATACAGTGAAGTATTAAGTGGCACTGTAAGGACCTAAGCAGCAAAATCCAAGCTATAGGGGACAAAAGCTCTTCTGACAAATAAATTTTAAAGAACAAAGCGAGTGGTAGGAGAAGAGGGAACCTATACATTGAAAGGTACTTGAGATATGTATTATTTAATTCCAGGGGATCTAGTTGGTTCTTTTTTGAAATCTCCTTGCAGCCACTAGACTATAACCTCCATAAAGGCAGGGCATTTTGCCCA
Source organism: Phoca vitulina (assembly GCF_004348235.1). Lineage (NCBI taxonomy): Eukaryota > Metazoa > Chordata > Mammalia > Carnivora > Phocidae > Phoca > Phoca vitulina. The sequence continues at coordinate 26,238,786 of NW_022589718.1, read as the reverse complement.
TTTTGTACATTGCTTTATTCCTCTTCCCTAGAACTGGAATAATATTTGTTCACGGACAAATACATGACTTCATCTCCCTGCTGTAGCTAATGAGATAAGGAATAAATGGCTGACTTAGTTAAGACTCTTTGGGAGCAAATGAGAGCTGACGGTTCTTCTGTTCCCTCCAATGTTTGATGATCTCAAAATCTGCTGATTCTTCCCCTGAAAATCTATCTTTAGGACAGTTACCGACTGCTTTAGTTTGTGTTCCAAAGAGGCAGACCCTGAGAACCCTGAGAAAAGTATTCAAGTGCAAGGAGTTTGTTTATTTTGGAAAGGATCCCAAGAAACATCTATGGGTAAGTTGGGAACTGAGAGAGGAACAGAATGGCAGCCAATACAGGGTGTATTATAAAGCACATCTCTTTGTGGACATCTGGAGCTTAATGCCAGTGGGGAGTTCTGGGAGTCATTGTAGGGTTATCCCACCTTAGGGGCGAGGGAGCTTTGGTCTTTGTACACCACTTGCATCAGTCATTGGATGAGGACTGCTGGGGTTGGGGTGAGGGGTTTATTCAGTTCAGAGCCACAGGTGGGGCACCTTCATCAGGTACTACCCTGATAAACTTATTGACTCTGACAGTATATATCTAATAAGACAAATACTTAATATAGTGCTAGGCTAACATAGATATTAGCCTGGGGTAGTAGATAAATCAGATTCTGGAGTCAACCCAACTTGGGTTCAGCAATAATTTCTTCTATTTACCTGCTTTGTGACCCTGAAAAAAATCACTCAGCGTCTCTGCGCTTCAGTTCCCTCGTATATAAAAAGGGTCTGAGGCATAAGATTGATATGGAGAATAAATAAGATCGTACCTGGCAAACAGCGCTAGAAAAGAAATTTACATCTTTTCCCTTCTCTTGGATTTAAGCCAAAACAATAAATTATGAAATTTCAGGCATCAGCGAACCAGGAGAAATCTGCTTGGAGAGGACGAGGAAAAGGGAAGACAACTTTCTGGTATTCCTGAGTTACAATATGGAGGAAACACTGCCACCCTGCTTCCTAGTTTGGAGCTGGAGTGTCCACGAGAGTGCAGTACCACTGACAGAAATGGAGACGATGGAGACAGAGGTTGTTGCAGTGTGAGGATGACTAATGAAGCCATTCAGGCAAATATTTGGACCTTTAGTCCCTGAGAGGTCAGAGATCTGAATGCCATCCTAGACTTTGACAACCTACTAGCTCAACTTAAGCATACTTAGCAAATGTATATACACTTTGACATAGATCACTTGATTTGAGTTAGAAAACACTGTCTAGAGTTTTCACTGGGGCAAGAGACATAGAAACACAACTTGGTGAGAGACAGAAGGATTGGGGCAAAGGGAGAGAAGGTCAGTCGGCCTGTGGTGCCTACAGTGTCTGAGAAGACTTCTCATTCTCATGTGTGGAAAAAAACCATTGCTATCACTAATGCACATGACCGTATGTCCCAGTCTCTCTCAAATTTATGTGGAGCTGGGAATGAAAAGGGCACAGTTGGAATCGTTTGGGTTTTGGTGTTTCCTCCTAAATGCTTCAGGACTTTGTTGTGAAGCTTCCAGGGATCATACCTGCTTGTGGTTTGTGGTTCCAGTTGTCATTCAGATGGGCCAATTTTTAAATGAATGACTAGAATGGTAGTAGGCAAATGAGAAATGGGCAGGGGTGGGGTGAGGGAGGAGTTCTCAAGTATAGATGTAAAAATGAGAAAGAATGAGGAGGAGGAGGGGAGGGAGAAAGGACAAGAAATAAGAAAGAACAGGAAGAACTCCACAAAGGACTGGGATACAAAAATTTCCAGAGTAATTCTGTAGTTTACCCATATATATGCAATAAACGTTTGCCAGTCCCTTCTAATGTGTCAGGGATGGTTCTAGGAGCTGGAGACACATCAGTGAATCAAACATGCCTTTCTGGCACTTACATTCTAGTGGTCCTGCTGGAGGGCCCATTTAGGAAGTTGTGGCAAGACTGAAGTCCGGTTTAGTTAAGACTTTGTAGCTCTTTGGGTCCCTTGGCATCATCCCTTAGGTCAGAGATCTAAATCGAGATCTGCCTTTTACAATCTAAAAGCCGAGACACAGCAGAGTGTCTGCTGTGAGAATTCTCCCTGGCCAGATAGGATTGGAAATTGGAAGAGAACCGACTCAGTGAGAATGTTGCCAAGCAACAGATCAGAGTCACCAAATCCTCGGAAACCTGGGTAAGAGAAAAGCAGCATGGTTGTAATTACAGTGTGGTTCATCTGCCTCTTCCTTGAGTAGCCGTGGGGCAGGAGCAGATGTTTATCTTCAGCGGGGGCAGAATCTCTCCACATGGAATCCCCATGGGGTGCTTCCAGTTGACGTATTGGTATCCTGGTTACTAGGCCTTCCTTTGCAGAGCAGAGTATGCCCCAGAAGTTTTGTAACAATCATCTAGAAATCACCAGATGAGTAGATGAGTAGCTAGCAAAGAGCAGATAGCTGACACACTACCTTCTTGCCCCCAAACATTTCCAAGTGGGCAGCAAGATATATACTAAAATGCACTGGTAGTTCCAAGACAACCAACAATCCCACACAGAAAGCTGCATTCGTAGATGGCAGTAGGACACCAAGAGACCCAAGGGGAGGAGTCGTGCAGTAAGCAGGAGATCGATGGTAAGGTGTGAAAAATGGGTTCTCACCTGGCTCTGCCGCTGACTAGCTGTGTGATCTCGGACAGGTCACTTCAGTTCTGCCCAGAATCTGATTCCTTCTCACCATCCCACTGCTACTACTCTCCAGCCACGGGGATCATCGCAACATCTGCTGCGTATCTTCACACCCCAATGGTCTAGAATCGACACAGCTGCCAGAACAAGCCTGGAAAAGCTCTCAGATCTTGTCACTCTTTTGCTCCATCTCCCCAGTGGTTCCTCTTTCCTTCAGAGGAAAAGCCAAGTCCATGCAATGACCTGGAAGGTTCTACAAGATCAGACCGCCTACTACTGATCTCCTCTCCTACTCCTCGAGCCCCTCTTCACCCTGCTCCCCATGCTGTCTTGACAGTCCTTGAACCTGCCGTGTACTGCTAGTGCAGAATATTGGAATTAGCTCTTCTCTTCTCTGTGCCTGGAACCCTGTCTCTCCAACTAGCTCAAATCCAACCTCCTCTTCTACCCCAACTCTGCTTACATGCTGCTTTCTCAGTGAGCCCCGTTCTGACTTCCTATTTGAAACTGCAGCCCCTCAGTCACTTAACCTGCTCTATTTCTTTTTCTAGAGCATTTATTACCTTCTAAAATACTTCATAATATACTTCTTGATTATCTTTATAGTTGATTATCTGCATTCCTCTAAGACCCATGAGGATAGGCATCTTGCTATATTTTTTCACCGATGTACCTGAACTGGCTTAAAAGAACACCTGACACATTGTTAGTGTTCAACAAATATCTGTTAAATGAACAACTCAGAGTGCAATGAAAATCTCCATTCACAGGCAGATGGGACTCGAGGCTGAGATGACTGGAATATCCAGCAGGTTTCTTGCTTTGTTGTCTTCCCAAGGGGTGGGAAGGGATACTTGGGTAGAAACACTACCCTGTCGACTTCCAGGGAAGTAAAGAGTGGTTCTTTCTTGGGCTTCTTCTACCAGCTTGCTCCACCAAGTTCCTACCTATCCCCATGGGATTTGTGCTTGACTCAGAGATGAAGGACCAGACTGCTGTCTATCACAGAGTGTCTAAACTGGAAGGGATCCCCTCCCTCTTACACACAGCTCGGAGGCATTCATTTCTGCCATGCTCCTTGTATTGAAAGCAATCCAGTGCAGGGTTGTGCAGAAGACAGGATCCACTACTAAGTGGCCAGATGGTTTTCTTATCATTGGCTGAATCAAGTGCCCTTACACATTAAGCTGTGTTGAGGTCCAGGACCTCTGCCAAATCATGTTACAAATAGAAAAAGGCAAGTCAAGTCCTGACTGTCTCCTGGTAGGAGGTTAAGTTCCTTCTAGGTAGCACACTCTACAGAATTGTGACCAATGTTACCCCAGCATATTCATCCTGGGCGGAGTAGAATGAGGGGTAATAAAATAATCTCTTTCAAGGAGGCCCTACGCCCCGCCCCCCCCCAGGGACAACAGATAGCAAAATGCAAAAATAGAAGAGAAATTAATTGTGATTATTTTACTGTTTATAGAAATCTATCACTAAGAGTTTAGCTGCCCTTTTTACACTAAAAATATTTTACCAAAAAATCAAAATAACACTGCAGTGTCTCTGTGCCCATCGTGCAACTTCAGTGACTCGTTCAAAGCCAACCGTATTTCATTTACCACTCACCAAATAGCAAATACGCTATTTCAAAATAAGGCCATATTTCCAGATTCTGGGTGGATAAGAATTTTGGGGGAGACACTATTCAACCCAGTATAGACCTCAACCGTCCACATCTCGTGACAACTTGCTGGAGATAGTCAAGTTTCTATTTTTCTTGAACCCCTTTGGACAAAATATTTTAAACTCCCTTTGCTTACTTTTCAACATTTTAAGTCAAATGTACAGATTCCAATTGTGTTTTTTTTGGTAGACTTCGGCTATCAAATGTGCATCACAGGGGTCTGTGATGAGGTTTGAAGTCTGCTGTGCTCTCTGGTACTTGGGTTGGCACTAGAGAGTTTGTCTTTTTTTCTTTCCTTCTATAGTTATTACCTGCCACTTCTTGCTGTTGTTAGCATTTGTGTTTGGGTAAATAGATCCTCTGTCATTTCTAATTTCTGTCAGTTAGAAAGCCACAACTCTAAGTTTGCTGTAACTGTCCAATTTAGCCTTAAATAGTCTTAATAACAGGCCGAGGAGCTTCCCTTGACTAGAATAAAGTGTATTGAATGCAAATGTCACATGCAGCACACACAGAAATAAGCCAGAATTCTAGAGGTTTCCTCACTTGGAACTTGTCGAGAAAGCTTGACCTCAATGAGATAATATAGCTCATTTAGACAGGAATATAAACAATTCTAGGTGTTGATATTGATTTCCTCTTCCTTGTAATTAGAGGTCAGCTGATAACATTTTGGCCTCACAGCCAGGGGCAAGGGACCCTGTCCCAGCCATCCAGAGCACCTGTCCTCTTTGCAATGTCCCTGTGTATGGCTCTTCTTTTCTGTGTTGAGTCCCTCCTTTTTTTCACCCCCCCAGGCTTGCATCACTAATCATGGATCAGTGCACTTGTTCAAAGCAAAGTCTTGAAGCATGCAAGTTTCATTAATTGATTTCTTTAGAAGACTTTGCTTCCCTCCAGTATACTCTACAAAATGTGGGTTAATAGGAACAGCTGCAGAGTGCTCTGTCAGTCCGTCTGTTTGTCTCTCTCTCTGTCTACCCCAGGCATTGTTTTCTGATGCCCGTAATTTCCACCCCATCACGAGGCCCTCTTCTGCTTTCCTGGCTCCCACTGATGCATTTGCTATATAGTTGGATTGTCGATGCGTGGGGTGTGACTGTACTTACTCAGTCTGATAACGTGTAGAAGCTCAAGTGATAATGGAACATGCAGTTCTTGTATCACTGAGCCTTGGATTCCCAAGCGCATTAACCTCTGGCCCCTTTTCTGCCAGGATTCGACAAAGAAGTCAAAAGTTTAACTCCAGGGTAGGAGAAAATTGACTGTGTAAATGCAGATTTTTCTAGGCATTAAAATGAAAGCTCAAATACTGACCCCATGGTCTCCTGCAATCGTTTCTTCTGAGAAAAGGGTCAGTAGACTGTTTTCAGTGAGCGTATTTTTAGATGGTTTGCCATTAAATCCAGTTTTGTAGGTATACGGCTGGCTCTGGGTAAAACATGGCCAACTTGACTTTGCTCCCTCTGCAGCTCCTGTCTGAGTCCTCCTCCTGTCTGATAGTCCCTTCTCTGCCCCAGGTCTCCCACTGCATCTCCCTCCCTTAGGCAGCACCCTATGCTCCAGAACATCCCATTTCTAAAAGCATAGTCCTGTCCTGGGGTCTGTTTCCTCAGGGTTCAGCTAGATACTGACTAACGCAACACGGAATCCTGGAATTTCAAGCTAAAAGAACTTTAGAGGTAAATTAGATGGATTAATTTTAGTAAAGAGCTGGACGAAGGGTATATGCATATGCATATATGTGTGTGTGTGTGTGTGTGTGTGTGTGTGTGTGTGTGTGTGTGTAGGTAGGTGTATGTGTATACATATATATATATATATACCCACACAGATACAAAAGAAGTATAGTGTCGTACTGGGGTGCTGTGGGGGGAGTCCTCCCAATTACTCCACAACCAAGGTTTATTCCCCCAAAAGACCTGCCCAGTAAATGACACGCAGCTGAAATGATCTTCTCGCTTTTGTTCACTGAGCCACGTAAGACATAGTGTTACACCAAGTAGGAGACATTGGTGAGCCATTATCTTCCTGGGGAATTGCTGCTGTGAGAGTTCACTCTTTTTTTACGAGGACACAAGTTTCTTTAAAAATCTTGGAATTCAGCAATTTTTTTTTTGAATTAGAATTTTTATTTTGCGATAATGAGCGAATCATGTGCAGTTGCAAGAAATGCATTTGGTACTTTCAGTTGAGGGAACAATTTCATAATGCCTTACATACTGTAGGCATGTTCAGTATGTAATGCTTGATGGATAGATGGATAAAATAACTATAATTCATGCCTCACAGAGGTCTCATGAGGGAGATATGTTCAGAAGTTACTGGGCCCAAGGCTAGAAAGTGAATCTCTTAGATCATTTGGTGGCTCTGTGTTTTGTTTTCTTATACATTTCTCATTTGTAACGTAGTTTTATTTAGTTTTTACACACGCAGTATGCACTTAGTCGCATCATGTTTTGCTGTTGTTAATTGGCAAACATGATGAAATCTAACTTGTGAAATGCTAGTCTTTTCTCCACTGAGCTGGTCAGGGGTGAGAAGTAAGCTGAGGAGAACAGCGGCTGGGGAGAGCCGAGGACTGGATGGCATCTTTCTGAAGGCTCCGGGCTTCTCTGGTTATGTGCCTCCGAGGAGCAGCATGGCTCACGGGTCACTTTCCCACAGCACAAAAGGAACATCATTTCCTTTAGACCAAACTCACCCACAGTGGCTTCTACTTATCATTCTTCCATCTCCCTCTAGAATCCTGACAGACAAGAATGCTGCCTCAGGCCTGCCTGCCGTGCTGCAAAGTATGACAGCCTGCTCTCAGGGAACCATAAATATTTGGAATTTGAAGTGGATTCGGGACTTAAAAAAAAAAAAACAAAATAACAAAACACCTTAAGAAACTAAAGTTTGAGAACAAGTTAGCCAAACCCTGGATTCCTTGAAATGCATTTGAGAAGCATTGCATTAAAGCTGACCTTTTTGCAAGAGTTTCTGGAGAATGATGTTTAGTGGGTTTTTTTTTTTCTTTTAATGTGATAAAAATTCACTCTGCCAGCTGAGCATGTGCTACGGGGCGAGAGCAGGTTGCTTTCTCTGCGGGGGAGAGAAGTGTTCGAGTGAGGCCCTTTGGGCTACTTCCTGATGCTGGTTACAGCTTTGATGAAGGTTTAAGCTGAAAGATACATCAAGTTTGAAATACATATTTTACAAGGGGAAGGCGTGGGACGGTGTCCTGGATTCCATCAGGCATGCACAGAGCCTCCTGTCACGCAAGGCAGAGAAGGGGGTTGAGCTTGCTGCTCAAATCCCTGAGGAGACGAGGTCCTCTTACTCACCCTCAGGAACAGTCATATAACTTCTCCGGAGACCTGTCTAAACGAAGAAAATACAGTTCTCTAATTCTGAGGAAGGCCAAGAGTAATGTTGCACAGAGAAAGAACAAAACAGAGTAATCATCTGGTTAAGTTGTTTGGTGAAATTTTAATGCTTCCTCCTCCGTAGTCCTAGTAGGAATATCTTGGAGATAGTGGTTTACCATGCATAGACCAGAGTTCTCGAGGCCATGAACGCAACGGACTATCAGGGTCAAAGGCAGGGCCTGCATCTTAAATCACCACGTACTTGCTGGTAGCTCTCATAGGCGGTGGCAGGAATCAGGGCTGGGGGGGTTTGGGACTGGAATCTGGGAGGTGCGGGGAGAGCAGTGTCGGCAGATACGAAATCGGACCCTTCAGACTTGCACAGTAGGACTGTTTTCAAATCATATCCCTCCTCCTACCCCAAGACCACTCACTTTCCCTGGCAGGGCTAGCCCGACCTTCAGCTTGTGGGTTAACCCCCTTGTGTTATTTATCCTTCCTCTCAAATCTCACAAAGGGAGAATCTGGTGACAACCATCATCAAGGGGAGAGCTAAACAGAAAGAAGGACAGAAGGCCTCATCAAAGGCCCAGAGGTGTGGAAGGCAGACACCCAGCTCTGACCTCCCCCCACCTTGTATTTGTGTGATGACCAGCTCAGGCCCTTTTGACCACTAACTAGAGCACTAGCTCCTTCTCCATCCTATACCTCAGACCCCTGGCAACTTCTCCACCAACTGCCCCAATCCTGTTACTTGGAACCTAGTTCTTTCTGACCCCAGGTCTCCAAATCCAGAATGGCAAATTCTGAGAGTTCAAAGGAGACGTGAGAATTTGATAGAGTAGCTCCAGGGATCAGTTTGGATAGGAGTCTGGTAGTAAAGAATAGTTTTTCACCTTATCCTAGGCAAAATGGTTCTATTCCATATTGCCTTAGGATTAATGTTGCCAGATTAAGAAATAAAAATACAGATGCATTGATAATATGCCACAACGTGGATGGACCTTGAAATCAGGCTAAGTGAAAGAAGCTAGGCACAGAAGACCACATATTGTGTGAGTCCATATAGGTCAAATGTTGAAAATGGGCAAATCTATAAAGATAGAAAGTAAATTCATGGTTGCCTAGGGCTGCAGAATAAGGGGGGCCCTGGAATGGGGAGTGACTGATAATGGCTACAGGGTTTCTTTCTGGGATGATACCATGTTTTAAAATCAGATGGTGATAATGGCTGTACAACTCTGTGAATATACTAAAATCCATTGCGTTATATACTTAAAGTGGTGGAATTTTATGATACATGAATATCTTAATAAAGCTTAATAAAGTTTTTAGTAATATAGGATGGTAATTTAAATTTGAATTTCAGATTAACTATGAAAATAAATTTAGGGTAAGTATATGCTATGCAATATTTGGGACATATTTCTACTGAAAACATTTTCATTATTTATTTGAAATTCACATTTAACTGGATGTCCTGTATTTTATCTGGCAACCCTACTTAGGATTCGATTAAATGTCTCAGAAAGCACCAATCAATAGCAAGAGTAAGAAGAACTAGTTCATGAGATGTCATTTAAAAGAGATTTATGGGGGGGGCACCTGGGTGGCTCAGTGGGTTAAGCCGCTGCCTTCGGCTCAGGTCATGATCCCAGGGTCCTGGGATCGAGCCCCACATCGGGCTCCCTGCTCGGCGGGGAGCCTGCTTCTCCCTCTGCCTCTGCCTGCCTCTCTGCCTACTTGTTCTCTCTCTCTCTCTGTCAAATAAATAAATAAAATCTTTAAAAAAATTTAAAAAAAAAGAAATTTATGGGGACCCCCTACATCTTTTGGGCATCAAAATTCTTAACAATTCATCAAGACCAAGAACTTCTTAATTTAATGATAATCATTTTTTAAAAATCGAATTGTAGCTGCCACGGCAGAGAAATCCAAGAAGAAAAGAAATAGCATTGAAATTCTTCATTAAAAATGTCCAAAAATTATAGAAAATGTCTAGGAGTGAGAAGAACTGGATATTTTATAAGAACCTACTAATCTTGGGGCGCCTGGGTGGCTCAGTCGGCTAAGCGTCTGCCTTCAGCTCAGGTCATGATCCCAGGGTCCTGGGATCGAGCCCCGCGTCGGGCTCCTTGCTCAGCGGGGAGCCTGCTTCTCCTTCGCCCTCTGTCCTTTCCCCGACTCTTGCTCTCTCTTTATCTCTCTCTCTCTTAAATAAATAAAATCTTAAAAAAAGAACTTACTAATCTTTACATTTCATGAATCTTACCATTGAATTAGACACATTTTAGGGGAAGTTCAGGAGTGTGGATGTAAAAATTTTTGACTTGTTCACTTAGATGAAAAATTATTTTAACCTATTTACTATATATAGTGAGATTTGCTATAAAGTAAATATTGTCATGCTTATGGAAGAACATGAAGGCAGCACCTGTGAGAAAAGGTGATACATGTGTATGTGTCACACACACACACACACACTCACCCTCGCTCAACATATATACATTCTTTGGATGTTTCGTATTTGTTTTAAGGGGATGTCTCAGGTTGCAAATTCTAGTAAGCAGAATTGTTTAAGTTTGCACTTGCATAATGGTCATCTTTAAAAAATGATTATACCCCTGCTTTGATACTGGAAAATCTAGCATAAAATTGTTACAGTGGCATAAATCAGAATAGCAATTATTAGCTAGTTGTGCCTGCAAAGCTCTGTTCAGGCTCTTAGGCAGCAGTAACAGTAGACAATATTATTTTTCTCATCTTACAATTGGGAAAACATAAAACTGCAATACATTTCTCTGAATTTAATAATTTTATAAATTGAAATTCAAATATGTTGGGGTTACATGGTACAGCATTTAACCAAATGTTAGATTTTTGATTACGTATTTTGAATGAATAATGGGTGTTGAGCTAACCATTACACTGCAATAGCTCAACTTTCCTGCTGGTATTGGTGCAGTAAAGAAAAAATTTTCTAAACAAAAATATAATTATAGATTAAGATATATTAAAATTAAATTAAATTGGTAGGTTCCACGTAAGTTCAGAGAAAGAGACCAGTCTTGCCCCTTGAATAATTTCAAGAAGCGTAAGTGATATCAACATACGTGGATGTTATACGTGATCTCAACAGTGGGCAATGATTTTCAGAACACTTCTCCTCTTCCTACTTACACCCATAGTTTTAAAAAATCATTCATTTAGGTCACACATTGGGATTTAGATTACTAAGAGGCCACTGCATAATTGTTTTCTTGTTAAAATATTCCTTTTAAGGGCTAAGGTCTTTATATAAGAAAGAGGTTTTTTTGTTTTTTGTTTTTTTTAAAAAGAGAGTGTTTTTTTGTTTTGTTTTTTCCAAAATAAGAAGCAGAATTTAAGAATACAAAGAGTATTTGGGGATTGAATCTGCTTAAAAGAAGAAAAATCCAGGCAGCTAACTTTATTCCTTAGGTTCAGGAGCGTTCTTTCTGCTGAAACTCTTCAGGACTGGAGTATTTCTGGGGGCAGGAGCAGGGTGAGTGCTGAAATAGGTTAAGTATTTTGCCCTAGGTCCTACAGCTCATAAGTACCGGATCCAAGTTCTGGACCAGGGCAGTTGGCATCAAAGCTCACAGCAGTAACTACTACTCTGTTTTATTTATTCTGCGTAAAGCCTTCCCCAGACACTCAAACTGCACACGTCTTTCAGGTCATATCACAGATTTTAGCAGTTTATTGCATTCATACTGTTTTGTCCTGTAACTCATTGATAATGATCTGCAGCTGGACATCAAACTGCTATGTGCCATGAATTTTATTTTTGCATGGTGGCTCAGCTGCTCATAGCGTGCGTTCAGCCGGCACCTGTAACTTCTTCTTGGCCTTGACATAACGCCTCTGATGGTAAGAGCAAGGTGTGTGAACCTGTGGCCTGAGCCACACCAAATCGGAAAGAAATCTTTTCTCAATTGCTTTTGTCAATTCTTTGAAATGTGCCAAAGAAAAGAGAAAACGGTCGGGGCTCCTTCAAGGATTCCCCCGTGTGCTGGTCTTATGATAATCACATAATCCGGACAAGTCGGGGCAAGAGAACAGTCAGGGAAGAATGAGGGGGTCACTGCTGAAGCTGGTCAGGTGTTGCTCTGGGCTTCCATCTTCTCTGAACAAGGATCATTCCACAGGATTATTAAACGAATTCCTGTAGCTCACTCAGCCGACGGAAGGTCTCAGAGACTTGAAACTTCAGGACCAGGCCCTGCATTTTTGTATGTCCCAGAATGAAAAGGACCTTTGTTGACTTTCATTTGATTTATTTAACAGTCGGCCCACAGAGAACGGAAGGCCGCATGTGACATTGAGGGGAAAGAGGCCCCCACCCACCTCCCATCATTTGGGCATCGGCTGTTATTGGCTGTTATCCGTGAAAACATTGGAAGGGAATTTGTTTTGTGGTTGGGTTTCCTTTTTAACATCATTACAGTTATATCTGCAGTATTTCCTCAAATATGTAAGGGGAAGGGAGCGGTGACTTCCTAAAGGAAAGTATTTATATTTTTAGGCTGAAATATGCTTTTACAAAGCTTCTCCCAAAAAACACATAAAAAAAAAGAGAGCTTTGAACAACCAGAAAAACACGGCTTCAGCTGCAGCCAAGGCAGCGTGGCTTATGAAATACAGTCTAATGTAATGAGAAAGAGATGAGCAGTTTTGTTTTATTTTAAAGGGTGACCAAAAAAGAAAATACTTCTGGACTGTGGAGTATCTGCCTCGACTCCACCTTCTTCTGAGTTCTCTTGCTTGAGGCTCACAGGTCAGCAGAGTTGGGAGAGCCATTCCCTGTGGGCTGATAAGATCCAGCTCCGGGGTGTGAGTTGCGGGGGTGGGGGTGGGGGCAGGAGAGGAGGCGTGGGAGAGACGCTCTCTCGTGAGGACAGAGCCTACCCTGTTTTGTCATAAACGTCAGCGTGTTGTAGCTCAAGAGAGTTGTGCAGGGCACCCAGGGCAGTGTTTGGTACGCTGTTGACCCCGGAGGGGGCCCCGGCATCCCCATGCTTTAACAAGCAGCCCAGGGGAGCTAGTCCTGTACCCAGCTGGTGCAATGGCCTTATTTTTCAAATGAGCAGTCGGTGCTCTAGAGGGCTAAGGAAAGTCAGCACAGCATCCAATTTAAAGCCAATTTAAAGCAGAACTCACTTGAGACATGTGGCTTCAAGAGCGTTACTGTGCCGTGCAGGCGTGGGTGTAGACGGGCTATAGGCGTGGGTGTAGACCGGCGGACATAGCCTCGACGGTATGCGTTAAGGGGCTCTGGGAAGACAGCCTCCCTGGCCCTCCAATCCTCTCTCACGGGGTCATCCTGAAATCCTTTAAAGAACACACAAAACCTTTATGTCACAGTTAGAGATAACACGGGAATGCTCTTTAAAAAAATAAGAACTTAGCATAAGTATGCATGAAGCGAAGGAGAGGTGATAATGGGTAACTATCCATTTCTGAGCAGATTTTGATATGGGAGGAAGGGGTGGTACGAAATTGCTTGGGAGCAGGAAGGGTGCCCTGAAATGAGGGAAAGTCACAGGTCACAGACGGAAGGCAGCTGGAAGGTAGGAATTTTGTTTGCTAAATTTTTGTTATGAAAGTTTCAAACATTCAGAAAAATTAAAAGAATAGCATAGTGATCGTCCAGAAACCTACAATTTGTATTAAAAAATGTAAACATATCCCCACATTTGTATCACCTATCCATGCATATACGTGTGTGTGTGTGTGTGCACGTGTGCTTGGGGATGAGCATGTGTCTAAGAATACGGAGTGCAAGACGCAGGAAAATGCCAACATGCACTGCAGAGACATTCAGCATTTAGTCTGGGGCACAGTCAGAGGGAGGAACTAGACCTAAGGTTCCTGGGATCTCAGCCTCTGCTCTTTCCTCTACAAAACATCCTATTATTAATCATGATGATTCATACCCACCCTTTTGATCTCACTTTAGAGCCTTCAAGTTGCTTTCTCATAATGCATATTCTGCTCAGTGCCCCTGAACCTAGTGCCAAGGGAAGAGGAAAATAGGAGGGGAAGGGGGACGACACAGGGTGTGGAACGTCCTGAAAGCCTGGTCTCTCCAAGGAGTGACAGCTCAAAAGATGAGGCGCTGTTTTTCTCGTATTGGTTCTCTTGAAGTTTTGAACAGGAAAAGTAGGAAAAACTAACTGAGGGCTGTCAACCCGTAAGAAAGAGGTCTGGCTTTGTAGGAAACAGATGAGGCGGTGACTGTGGGATTTTGGGGACACACACCTGCTTACTTCGGGTGTCAGCATCTGTCTCTGCTGTAAGCTTCTCTCCTGAGGCTTCCTCCTTCTGGGATGCCCTCCTTCCCATCTCTTCAACTGGGTTGGGTGAGGGGCCCCAGCCCGCCCTCCCAGCCGGTGCTTACTCCCACGGTTGCATTTTCACCCTGGGCTGTCATTTCCTGTTTATTTATTTGTTTCCCGCGCTGAGCCACAGGTCACAATGACTGAAATCGTCCTCCTTGCCCTTGTCAAGCTCCATCCCTGGCACTCGCGACCATACAGTAACATTCATTGAACGATGGACCGGAGACCATCAGCTTGCAAAGATCTGAACTTTAACTCCATGGAGTAAGGTTTAACTGCACGTGGAACAAAGTGGAGCGGGGTTTGTTTTTACTGCATTTTACGATTTGTTTTTCAAGAGGGAGAGCGTTTGGCAAGCATCGGAGGAAGAGAGGAAACAGACTTCAATGCAGTTAGGATAGAGGCTTAAGCAGCTTGGAACGTAGCCCAAGGGAATATTTGAGGAGCTAATGACCCATTCTTGGGGACAGAAAATATGGATTTTTTTTCCGGACAAAGAGTTTATCGAGCCCGTGCTGGAGTCAGCAGGGATGGAGGCTGCAAGCCGGCAGGTGGAGGAAAACCCTGGGGCCAAGAGAAGAACGTGGGCATGGCGGGCAGCTGGCCCCGGCGAGCAGCCCCTGCGTGGCTGGGTTTTAACAAAGGGCAAAGGTGATCAGCTCAACGTGAGCTCAGACTCTGTGGACAGCCTGAGCAGGTCTTTTCTAGTCTCCAAAGGAAGAGATTTAAGTTTCCCGAAAAACTGTAAAATGTATATTTCCATTTAAAACATACATAATAGGAACGCCTGGCTGTGGAGTTTGGGAAGATGACAAAAGTTCCGGAGCTAAATGGCGGTGTTGGCTGCCCGACACTGTGAATGAACTTAATGCCATCGAACTGTGTGCTTTCAGATGATGAAAATGGTAAATTTATGTTATTTGTATTTTACCACAATTTTTAAAACATATTTTGCAGAGTTAAAATAATACATTTTATATTATGTATATTTTATTTTATTTTTAAAAAAGATTTTATTTATTTATTTGAGAGAGAGAGAGAGAGCACGAGGGGGGCTCAGGGGCAGAGGCAGAGGGAGAAGCAGACTCTCTGCGGAGCAAGGAGCCCGACACGGGACTTGATCCCAGGACCCTGAGATCAGGGCCTGCGCTGAAATCACGAGTTGGACGCTTAACCGACTGAGCCACCCAGGCACCCCTAAATCTACTCATTTTCAAATCAGGTTGTTGTTATTGTTTGATTGTGGGGGTTCTTTATATTCTCTACGTTAGGTTTACAGAAGTTTTAACCAGTGTCGTCTTAGAATTGGCCAAGGGTTGATCTTGATCAGATGTACTCATTTCTGCTTTTTGCGTAAGGACAAGTCTAGGCTCATCAGAGGGAGAGATTAGGCCCTCCGTGCACACTCCAGTTACACCAGCTCCCCACAGATTTCCAAATATGCCTGCATTTTCATTTCTCCAAGACTCTGGAGGGCAGTCCTCTACCCGGATCTCCCTTCCCCAACACGTCCACCCTGCAATATTCAACTTGCTTTTCAAGGTCCATTTCACATGCAAGTCTTCTTTTAGTTTCTGGAGTAGCTGGCCTTCAAACTTTTTGGTCAATACCCCCTAAAAAGATTTTGGAAGATCACTTAACCCTTGTAGATGATCAGTTTGGTGATACTCCCAATTTTTTAAATCATAAGTTGAAATACATTTAAATGAGATTTAATTTCCAGAGTCTTATAAAACTAATAGTTTAAAATACAATTATTATATGTCTCTTTTCAACGGATCCAGGGGTGGTGCAGTATTTCTTCCAGAGGCTTTTTCTGTGCTGACCAGGTCCTGGGGCATCCCGCAGGTGTGCAAACCTCCTGTTCCTCTCAGCATTGCCATTTGACCTCCACAAGTTTTTTCTTGGTAAGAGTAGAATGAAAGTGATAGAAGCCAGTAAGAGTGGCGATGTTGGTGGGTTCCAGGAGGACGAGCCCAGCATCTGCTTCTCCGATCATGGTTTGGGGCAGCCGCAAAACCACGGACAGGTTTGTGTGTCCGAGAGCGGACAAAGTGTGTGTTCCCCGCCCTTCTCGGGCCCCGGGAGGCCACTGGATCCTGGAGAAGAGGTGGCTATGGGATGGATTAGACACCCTGCCCCTCCTCACGTCCCAGAAACAGCAGGACCCCAGGATTCAGGGAGAGGACCCTTAAAACTTGAAAGGGCAAGTGGCTTGAAAGGCATCTATCTCTGTGATCACATCTGTAGACCAAATACCAAGGACCAGGCACATAATGGGTGTCCAAGTGGACTGAGGACAGTGAGGGCCTGGCTGACTCTTCTCCCCTTCTGGACACCTTGGCATGACATACGACCCCTGCTACCACCACCCAAAACCTAGATACAACCCCAGGTAAAGGGTTGGATGAGATTTAGTTTCTACCACACTGATGAAATGGTAATGATGTACTGGTGGCTTGAAAGATAAAATGGTATGAGTTAAAGAAAAGTAGAGCTATAATTCTTACACATCTGGGGGTGCAAGAAAAATACACTGAGACATAGAGGAGCCACAAACATATAGAACATATTATTCTTGCTCCTCTAAATATACGGTCTGAAAACGGGGATTGTATCTGCTTTACATTTAGCGTTGGCATACTTGTGTTTCTGGAACGTGTGTGTGTGTGTGTGTGTGTGTGGTCATGGCAACTGTGGTCTATGAGGAAGAACCATCGTGATTCCAAACAACTCAACCAATATTTCCACCATTCGATTTGATTGATTTATGCCTTTTTTGGTCTCATTTTGGAAGCACAAAATCTCTCATGAGTGTTGGGAAGTAAGCATTTTCACCAAGGACAAAAGAACTTAGAAAGCAAAAGCAAATTAAAACTGGAAATTGGAGAAGGTAGAAAAGTCTTAACGAGAATGAAGGAAATTGTGAGAAGAATTTCTCCCTGTAGGGGAACCAGAAAGAAGCAATAGGTCAGCTCAAGTTCATTGGACCATCACATAGCAGCCCAGAGGGGCCTCCAACTAAGCACAGGATGGGAGTCTAAGGTTCTCAGATTTAAATCCATTTCATCAATGGGCCTTCAAATCCAGTTAAATGGGGCCAGAGTTATGATAGCTTCAGTTAAGTTGTTAGCTGAAATCTGAGGCTGGGAAGTTGACTTATTCCTGTACTTTTGATCAAAGCAACAAATAGTTGGCTAGACAAAGCAAAAGCAATAATAAAGCAATTTTATGTCTTTAGAATCGGTGAGCAGACGAGCTTGCTGTTTACAACACACCAACCTTGGTGTGAAATAAGGTCTTGGATTAATAAGGTGCCTTGTGTTGGAAAGGTGCGTGGGCATTGTAAGCACCGTAAGAAAGCACATCTCGGGCTTGATGTTAGCATGTCAATGGGGAAGAGATGCTGATTTAGAGTTTCCTCCACTGGGGCAGGCAGGCGAGGTACTTAAAAGATATAAATGGTGCTTCTGCAAATGTTTGAATGGAAAGCATGTTACAAAAAAGAGGTACCCTTCTGTGCATGCGCCTGCTTGTATTTAATTACCAAAGTAACACCTACTCATTTTTAAATATATAAAATATTACAGAGCAGGATAAAATAAAATGTTAAATGGTTTATCAGTTCCTCCTAATTCTACTCACCAATGGTAACTCTTATTAACTGCTTGGATTGTGGCGGAAAACAGACAACACTCTCAAAAGCGGGGATTGAAGAAAGTTTTATGAAGGGAATATTAACAAAGGAGTGGGTAGGGTTATGGGAATCTAACAAGGGGTAGTGAAGCATCCTTGGGCTAGCTGCAGCAGGGACTCTTTGCTACTCTCCTAGGCCTGAGGAGCAAGCTAAGGAAGTGGTTGCCAGCCCTGCAAGACCTGCCATTATAGAACAGGGCCCTGGAGAGGAACTATTAGTCTTGGGTAGAGGACCACCTATGGCCAACCTGGGTGTCTGACCAGGGACAGCTGGGAAATAAATACCCCATTGTCTCTCTTCCCCTGGCCCCCCACGTCTTGCCAATTTCTGTTCATTGGCCAGATCTAACTGGAAGTAAGAGGGCAAGAGAGCCCCGTTGGTGCAATCCATGGCAGCTCATGTCTCCTGGTGGAGAGCAGGAGAGAGGAAGATGGAGAAGGAGTCTGAAAGGGAAATGGAAAAAAATCCAGCAGGTAGCTTGCCCACAGCCTCAGTGACTCCCAGTCCCTAAAAGTCTCTCCACAGCCCATGAATGGAGATTTCCCTGGGTTTCTCCTTGGGGCGGAGGCAACCTCCGTGGAGGATGATCTCTTAGAGAGGAGGGCTGTTGGGGTGGGTAAGAGCCTGGGGACCTGAGCCTCCCAAATGGTGATGTTTTAATATTTAGAGTCTGACTCATCAAATCCAGGTGGTAATCATTTAGATCCTTGGGCCACCCAGCAAAGATTTATGAAAGAGTACTTAGCTCTTAATTAATGCATAACAAAGCATAGAAGCATTTTCCCTTTCTGGGAATACAACGCCAGGGCTGGTCTGACCACAGCATCATGGGTTTTGTTTAGCGGCAATACTTTCTCTGGCTTGCACTCTGGTGTGATAGTAGACGGTAGGCAATTCTGTATAGATGCCGAATTATATCAAAATTATGACTAAGTAAGTTTATTTTTATTTTCAATATATTGTTCTTTAATTTACCCATGGAATTGATTAGGAGAGACTTAAAGGGGTTAAGGATAATATAAAATGGACCATAAGTTGAGTTGTAGGAGTTAGGAGCTGTGACTAGAGGAACGTGTCCGTGAGCTTCACTGAACAACATGCGTTGAAGTCTGGGCTAGGAGAGGAACAGTGATGGGAGCCTTCTGGAGGAAATTGGGAAGCAAACTGTAATTTGTTCTCAGCTCAGAGTCTGTACTTTCCTGCACAGTGACTAGCAGAACCGCGGAGTGAAAGAGAACCTTAAGCACTTTGAAGGAGTAAGGTATAAGGCAGCTTCCGTCAGCACGACTAGAACTTTCTAAATCCCCACGGATTTTCCGCACTCTCTTTGGCATGGTCCTCAAGCTAGTCACCCACTTCTTGGGGCTTGGTTCCTAATGTGAACACAGCACTGGGTGCCTCATCTCACTAGTGTGACTAACACAAATCGAGACCCACTTACCACATGTTTAAATAATCCAGTTTTAAGTCAAGCTCACAAACTATATGTTCTGAGAACGTGCTGTATTTGATTAGTTGATTAATTTTACTTTGTTTTTTAATTTTAATTGCTTTACTGAGATACAGTTTACATACAGCATAACATTCATCTGTGTTAGGTGTACCGTTCAAAGAATTTCAGTATATTTACGGAGATGTATCCTTATTACCACAATCTGATTTTAGAACGTTTCCATCACCCCTAAAAAGAAACTTCCTGCCCGTTAGCAGTCACTCCCCACATCTGCTCCAGCCCTAGGGAACTACTACCAGTCTACTTTTTTGCCTCTATGATGTTCTTTTTTTCAGACATTTCATGCAAATAAAAATGTGCAGTCAGTGGTATTTTGTGTCTGGCTTGCTTCACTGAGCATCATGGTTTTGAGGTTCTCCCACTTTTTCACATGGCTTAGTACCTCATTCCTTTTTGTTGTCAAGTAGTGTTCCATTGCATGGATACACAACATTTTGTTCTCCATTTATCAGTTCTTGGACACTTGGGTTGTTTCCACTCTTTGGCTACTATGAATAATGCTGCTACGACCACTGTGTGCAAGTCTTTGGGTGGGTATATGTTTTCCTTTCTTTTGGGTAGAGAGCTAGAAGTGCACTTGCCAGTCACATGAAAGTCTGTATTTCATTTTTTGAAACACTGCTAAACTGCTTTCCGAAGTGGCTACACCATTTGACATTCCCACCAGCCCTATATGAGGGCTCGGATCTGTCCACATCCTCAACAGCACATGCTGCTGTCTGCCTTTCCCATCAGAACCACCCGAGTAAGTAAGAAATGGTATCTCACTGTGGTTTTGTCATTTTGACAGTGTGCATTTTCCTAATGACTAATGATGTTGAGCATCTTTTCATGTGCCTATTGGCCATTTGTACATCTTCTTGGGAAAAATATCTATTAAAATCATTTGCCTTGGGGCGCCTGGGTGGCTCAGTCGGTTAAATGTCTGCCTTTGGCTCAGGTCATGATCCCAGGGTCCTGGGATCGAGCCCAGCATTGGACTCCTTGCTCAGCGGGGAGCCTGCTTCTCCCTATGCCCCTCCCCCTGCTCGTATGCGCTCTCTCTCTCTCTCTCTCACGAACAGGCGTGCTCTCTCTCTTTCTCAAATAAATACATAAAATCTTAAAAAAATCATTTGCCTTTTTAAAGAATTGAGGTATAATTGACATCCAACATTATATTAGTTTCAGGTGTACTACATACTTTTGTCTTTTTTTAGCTGAAATTTTTATTGAGGTAATAGTAGCTTCATAGGCTTGTGTAAGAAAAGACCCTTTGTACACTTGCCCAGTTTCTCCCAAAGGTAACATGTTGTAGAATATCACAACCAGGATGTTAACATTGATACAATCTACCAATCTTACTCATATTTCTTATTTTATTTGTACCTGTACGTGTGTGTGTGCACGCATGCGCACGTGTGTGCGTGTATACTTAGTTCTATGCATTTTTATCACCTGTGCAGGTTTGGGGACCCACCACCGCAGTCAAAATCTGAACGGTTTCATCCCTGCAAGGATGTCTAGTGTGGTTCCTTATAACCATATCCAGCTACCTACCCCCACCATTCCTAACCTCTGGCGATTGCTAATCTGCACTCCATTTCCATAATTTTGTTATTTCAAGAGTGTTACATAATGGAATCACGGAGTATGTGACCTTTGGAGATTGGCCTTTTTTCACTTAATGTAATTCTCTGGAAAATCATCCAAGCTGCTGCATGGATCAATGGTCCATGTGTTTTTATTCCTGATTAGTAGCCCGTGGTACAGATGTACTATAAATCTTAAAAAAAAATCACTTCATGTCTTTTGCTGATTTTCTAATTGGGCTACTTATCTTTTTGCCATTAAGTTTTGAAGGTTATTTATATACTCTGGATACAAGTTCCTTATCAGTTACATGATTTGCAAATATTTTCTCCCAGCATATGGGTTGTCTTTTCATTTTCTCGATAGTATCTTTTTTTTTTTTTTTTTTTAAGATTTTATTTATTTATTTGAGAGAGAGAACGAGACAGAGAGCATGAGAGAGGGGAGGGTCAGAGGGAGAAGCAGACTCCCCACTGAGCAGGGAGCCCGATGCGGGACTCGATCCCGGGACTCCAGGATCATGACCTGAGCTGAAGGCAGCCGCTTGACCGACTGAGCCACCCAGGCGCCCTCGATAGTATCTTTTGATGTACACAAGGTTTTAATTATGATTAAGTCAAATTTATCAATTTTTTAAAATTGCATGTGTTTCTGGTGTCATATGTAAGAAATCATTGCCTAACCCAAGATCATGAAGATTTATTCCCATTCCTTCTAGGATTTTTATTTATTTATTTATTTATTTTTAAGATTTTTATTTATTTGTTTGACAGAGAGCGAGCAAGAGAGGGAACACAAGCAGGGGGAGTGGGAGAGGGAGAAGCAGGCTTCCCGTGGAGCAGAGAGCCCAGTGCAGGGCTCGATCCCAGGACGCTGGGATCATGACCTGAGCCGAAGGCAGACACTTAATGACTGAGCCTCCTAGGCACCCCCTTTCTAAAAGGATTTTTGTAGTTTTAGCTCTTACATGTTGTTCTATGATAATTTTGAGTGAATGTTTTTTGTAGGGTGTGAGGTGTTTTTTATTTGTGAATATCCAGTTGTCCCAGCACTATTTGTTGGAAAGGTTATTTCTTTCTTACAGCATTTTGTTGGCACGCTTATTGAAAACCAGTTGACCATAAATGTACACAGTTATTTCTGGGCTCTCAATTCTTTTTCATTGATCCACATGTCTGTCCATATGCTAGTACCGTACCATCTTGATTACTATAGTATATCTTTTTATTTTGGTAACTACACAGTTACAATCCCCTATAAATTCAGGTTCTAATTTAGAACTTTTTGATTCCAGGGCATTCTTGCTCCCAGCCTGTCCCTTCCCCCTTCTCTTTGCACTCCCAGCTCTGTTTCCTAGTGCTAGAAGTCTCCTGTACACATGTTCAGATGCCCCGATCCTCAGACATAGTACTGGGGTTCTGTTTCTGTGCTGCCTGTCAGCTGGGGAACACCCTCAGCTCCTAGAGGGCTCTCTCTAGTTCTCCCACATGGGCTTGCACATCTTAGAGCCCACCGTGATGCACTGAAATCTCTCTGACCTTCCTTTCTGCCATATCTTTCTTTTGCCTTTCTCTTTGCTTTCAGCTGGAAGAAAGCTCTGCTTGGAAGGGCTCATATGATCACACATGGTTCACCCAAATAATCTAGGATAATCTTCCCATTTTGAGGTCAACTGACTAGTAACCTTAATTACACCCTCAAAGTCCCTTTTTCTATGTAATGTAACATATTCACAGCTTCTGGTGATTAGGAGGTGGACATCTTTGGAAGGCCATTATTCAGTCTACCACATGGGGGTTAGAATTGTTAAGTTAGTGCTGTGGTTTTTGATTGTCTGGAAATATGTTTAGTTCACCTTCACTTTTGAAGATTATTGTCACTGGCTATAGAACTCTAGGTCAACAGTTATTTTCGTTTTGTATTCAAAGAGGTATCATTCCATTGTCTTCTAGCTTCCATCATTTCACTGAGAAGTCAGCTGTTAATCTCATTGTTACACTTGAAGACAATGTGCTTTCTTTTCCACTGGCTTCTTTTTTAGTATTCTTTTTGTCTTTAGTTTCCAGCAGTTTTATTTTGTTATGCCTGTGTGTGATTTTCTTTGTGTTTATTCTGCTTTGGCTTCTGAAATCTGTGAGATGATGTTACATATTAGTTTTGGAAAATTCTCTTTTGTTAACTCTTCAAATATTTCTTCCTTACCATTCTCACTTTCCTCTTATGGAATTTGAATTACACACATATTAAAATTTTCAATATATCCTACATATTTCTGTGTCCCCCCCATTCTTGTTTTCCTTTGTGCTTTAAAATTTGCATATTTCCTGTTGATCTATTTTTCAGTTCACCAATTCTTTCTTGTACTATATATTGTTCATAAACCCATGGACTGAGTTTTAATTTTGGAGATTGTACTTTCCATTTTAGAGTTTCATTTGAATTTTTTTTTTTTTAAGATTTCTCTTCTGTGGTAAAATCCTCTATTAGTTTCTTTTTCTCCATCTTTTCCTCTATTTTCTTGAACATATTATAGTTATTTTAAAATTCTTGTCTGCTATGGGTCTGTTGCTAGTACATATATTTCTTCCTTAAGGACTCCATAGGGTTCTTTTCCTTGGCATGCCTTGTAATTTTTAAATGAATGGAGTGTGTATGTGTTTAAAATATTATCTTCTTCCAGAGAGAATTCACCCTTTTCCTTGCTAAGTAGATACAGATAGAGGGGAGGCTGGTCACGTTAGTTCACTAAGGGGCTGAAGCAGACTGTAGTCTGGATTGAAGTTTTGGCATAGCTCAGTTTACATTTGGTTCACCTCTTCACATGCTGATGTCCCCTAAGGCTCTCAGCTGAGAACTTGATGTGTGTGCAGGGGCTCCTCCCCCTGGGCAAATCACGAACTCCAATCCTTGTCTAATCTTTATACTGAGGTTGCCAAAGGCTTTACTTTACTTTTCTGAGGGTTTCAGCCCATCCTTTGCAGTGTCTCGAAGAGAAAATTTCCCCATTTGAGGCCTTCTAAGTATGTCACTCAAGCTGTATAAAACTGCCAAAAGTCTGTTGGTTTCTTCATCAACCAGGAGCAGTTCTCTCATCAGGCAAAGACTGGATTTTCAGCTTCTGCTCATATCCAGGAATGGGGCTAACCAATCTCCTTTGGGGA
Source organism: Phoca vitulina (assembly GCF_004348235.1). Classification (NCBI taxonomy): domain Eukaryota; kingdom Metazoa; phylum Chordata; class Mammalia; order Carnivora; family Phocidae; genus Phoca; species Phoca vitulina. The sequence goes on along the minus strand of NW_022589718.1, from coordinate 26,214,730 downwards.
AAGTTAGGCTGCAGAAGGTCAGCTCACTGCTTCATGGGTCTTCCCTCTGAAATTTTATTACTTTCTTTCCCTCTTGCTTCAGCAACTACGTGATGCCTTTAAGCGGACAATGTTTATGTTTTACATAGCTTTTCTAGGTTCCTGGCAAAATCATTGGTCTGACGTTAACAACTCCATCCTACTTAGAAGCATAATGTCAGTGCTGGAGGCGGTATTTTTGATATACATCATTTTAAATGCTTGTACTGAGAAATTTTTAGGATATGTAGTGTGCTCTGTTGCCAGAAATGGAAGGCCTAAATGCACTTTTTTCTTGACAATTGGTATGTTTTCTATTAAAACATGTTGTCTCTATTGTATGTATATATTTAATTCTGATATGAAATACAATATTTAGACATGGAGCACTTATCTAATTACTTTTCCAAATTATATTTATACCTTTTAAAATATTTAAGTACAATAAATAGAACAAATTGAAAGTGATGAGCTGAAAAGACACCAGGATTTGCAATAACTGTCACAGATGGTAGACAATTCTTGTCAATGTGCCACTTATTTTGCACTTTTAAGTTATCAAAACAATCCTCATTGAGAGTATAAAGGAAATGTGAACAAATTGCAAATAAAACTACAATTTTTTTTTGCAAGAGAAGCTATCTATATTTTTTTCATCTACAATAAATGGGATAAATGTTAAGAAGTTCATAACTTTATCTTGAATTATTAAGAGTAGCCAACTACATTTAACATTTTTCTAAATGCTTTGGTTAGTCACATTCCTAACATAATTAAGTATAAAACAGCATAAGAATCTAATTCCATTTATAATTGAATGCCCAAAACAGATGATTTTGGAGTTCCACTTTTGGACAAATACAACATGAATTAGATCATTAAGCTTTCTCTTGTGAATGACTGTGTTTCTGCCTTTTAAAATGTTTTGATATCTGCATGTTTCAGATAGCAGTTATCTGATTAACCTTAGCATTTTCCTAAAACTGTCTATTTTTAGCTGGTCCTTCTCTTGCCGTTGGAGATCTGCCATGTGCAGTGATATTGGCGGGGGGGGAGGGGGCTGTTTACTGGAGAACATGTACTTTGGGCAAGATGGTAGGGTCCTGACAGGTTGTAATTTCCACTGTTGGAGATCTCAGACACTGAGCACTCACTTCCTTATTTGGAGGACACATAATCAAGGCTAGAACTTGGCAATTATATTAAAAAAAAAACCCAACAGATAAGGAACTGGTTCCATTCCAGTGAGTAGGAGAAAATATACAAAAATTGTGTTTGCCTTATCATGTTGCCTTGTTATTAATATTGGCCATTTTTATTTCAATGCAATAGCGACAAGGTGTTATATATGTTCATCTATATACTTACAAAATTAATAACGTATAGTGTGTATTAGAGTAGCACTTTGCCATGTTTTTTTGTTTGTTTGTTTGCTCCCACACCAGAGCTTTTATGGGGAATACCATTTACATGAGGGATACGGCCCCTTGGGAATGCTAGTGAAATGCATAAATCCCAGCAAAGTAGTTTTTTTTTTTTTTGTAGTTTTTAATTTTATTATATTATGTTAGTCACCATACAATACATCATTAGTTTTTGATGTAGTGATCCACGATCCATTGTTTTTGTATAACACCCAGTGCTCCATGCAGTACGTGCCCTCCTTAATACCCATCACTGGACTAACCAATCCCCCCTCCCCCCTCCCCTCTAGAACCCTGTTTGTTTCTCAGGTCCATAGTCTCTCATGGTTCATCTCTCCCTCCAATCCCCCCCCCCCATTTTTCCCTTCCTTCTCCTAATGTCCTCCATGTTATTCCTTATGTTCCACAAATAAGTGAAACCATATCATCATTGACTTTCTCTGCTTGACTTATTTCGCTTAGCATAATCTCCTCCAGTCCCATCCATGTTGATGTAAAAGTTGGGTATTCATCTTTTCTGATGGCTGAGTAATATTCCATTGTCTATATGGACCACATCTTCTTTATCCATTCATCTGTTGAAGGGCATCTTGGCTCTTTCCACAGTTTGGCTATTGCAGACATTGCTGCTATGAACATTGGGGTGCATATGGCCCTTCTTTTCACTACATCTGTGTCTTTCCAGCAAAGTAGTTTTAACTTCACCCTTTTCTTTCCTTATCTAAAAAGCCTTGTAGTTTGCAGAGGAATGAGAGTAAACTTATTGTTGAAGGAACTTTGAATCTACCCTAATTTAAAAATAAATAGAACGGAATCAATCCCAAACTGATACTCTATCGTTAATAACCAGTTTCTCTGACACACTTCCCAGTGGGATGGATACTTGCTTGTGGATCATATCCTTTAGTTTGGAAAGAGCTGTATGGAATACATGAATATCGTACAATAAATACGTACCTTTCAAGTGTTAGTTCAATATTACCTACTGTCTGAAGTCTTATCTCATTCTTGATGTCACCCAATTAATGAACTACTCCTTCGTTTTATCCCCCACCCTCTTTTCTGCTTCTGTGTGATACATACATGCTTCTACCATTGCACCAAAAGGCATAATTTCATTTCAGGGAGATTATTTGTCTGTCTCCTCTTACAAACTGTGAGCTCCCCCAAAATAAAGACTAGGTCATATTTATTTTTCTGTGTCTAGAACTCAGCACACTGCCTAGAATACAGTAGTTGTCTGCCATATGATTATTAATGAATGGGAACAAGATTTAGTAACTCTCGATCACTCAGAGTTAAAGCCTGAGGCCTGCATGCTAATGTTGTGGACATCCAGTATTATAAAACATTTCATGAAAAAAAAAAAGCCCGCCCTCATTTGGTGTGGCTGATGGAATTTTTGTTCAAATAAAAATGATTTTAGCATGAAATTTAGGGTGTATTGAATTGGGTTTACAATAACAGGCAGGAAAACTGTTAAATATTTTAATGGGGGAGAAAGTATTACTCTAGACTGGTTTCTACCCTTAACTGCTGCTAGGCACAACTCTAGGAATTGAACATGAATGAACCACGAATAGAAATATAAGGCAAAGAAAAATATATTTTGTACTCTGCTCTTTGAAAACTGGTTTTGACTGGGTTGGGCTTCAGCCACTGTAATTGAGATGCCAAGACTGGTACCATATGCCAGCCAGAGTACAGGGAGGGGTCATGCCTGGGTGATTGTCAACAAAGATATTATTCAGAAGCATCTCAAGAAACATCTAGATGAACCATCTTAATATTTCGGCTCTATGAGTCTCTCAGTTATGGTGGCAATCTTAAATTTTGTCCTAGAAAAGATTAATTCTTTGGGGGAAACCTGAGTGAGGAATCAGAGTAGCATCTAGGAGCACTCTGAGCCACTTTGAAAAGTGTCTCAGGTAATAAAAAAGTCTTCCATGTAAGGAAGATCAATATAGGTCTTGACTAAGGTAAGAATCTTCAGTAGGTTGTTGGGAGAAGTGAAGCATGTGATATACTTTTGCGTCTTTTCAATATCAATGTCAAATTAATTCTAAACCACAAAATATAGCCAATATCCTCAAGCAAGTGATTCACACATGTTGGCTATGATAATAAGATGATCACTGACTCTTTGAAGAAGAGTAGAGGGGTCTTACAGTATAGTTGTCAAGAGCACAGACTGTGTGGATTTGAATCCTGGCTTGGTGACTTAACAGCTGAGCCCCTGAGCATGTTGCTTAACATCTCTGTGGATCAGTTTCTCATCTGTAAATATAGAATAACAACAGTATCTACCGCATAGCATTGTCATGTGGAATAAATGAATGAATATACATAAGGTACTTAGCATGGGATGCAATACATAGGAAGCACCATATAAATGTTAGTTATTTTTATTATTAATCTAGGATAAGCAGTTACAGACAAGTAATTCAGGTCATCAATAATCAATTCTTTTCAGATAGTAGGTAAGCACGTAGTCGTAAGAGTCAAACAAAATCATTAATACTGTATAAGTGGTGTGACCCAATTAAGGGTGTGGATTATCCTTGAAATAACTTTTTAAGAGGCTTTTTTAAAAAAGTTTATTTATTTATTTTTTTTAGTAATCTCTACACCTAACATAAAGCTTGAACTCATGACCCCAAGGTCAAGAGTCACATGCTCTACCGATTGAGCCAACCAGGTGCCCCCTTTTTAAAGTTTGTTTGTTTGTTTGTTTGTTTATTTCATTATGAGGCTTTTAATTAGACCCAGTGGTCACCCCCCCATGGTTATAGAAGCTCGGTGGAAATTCTGGAGTCCTACTGCAGCAAGATTTTATTAAGTGGTTTGTGCAGATGCCATTGTTCCTGACACATTAATTGGTGCCTTCAATTTATTAGTCTAAATCCAACTACAACACTGGTGATATAAAAATAACATAGCAGCACTTCCTTTTTCTCTATATGGGTTGACTTTCCATTGGTACCACACTCAGGACGTCACTGAAATACGGTTTCCTGCCTGGATTCTTATACGTTGGAATTCATAATTAGCAGGCAGGTACTGCGAGAGCCAATAGTGGTCCACTTACCTATTGCTTTGTAACCGATCACCCCAAAACTCTGTGATGAAAAATGGCTGCCACTTCATTTTATTTAATTTTTGTAAATTTTTTTTAAAGATTTTATTTATTTATTTGTGTGAGAGAGAGCACAAGCAGGGGGGAGCAGCAGGCAGGGGGAGATGGAGGCTCCCCGCTAATCAGGGAACCCCATACGGGGCTCAATCCCAGGACCCTGGGATCATGACCTGAGCCCAAGGCAGACGCTTGCTGACTGAATCACCCAGGCGTCCCTGGCTGCCACTTTATTATGCTCACCATTCTGTGGGTCAGGCATTCAGGTAGGGCTCGGGGGATGGCTCACCTCTGCTACACTAAGTTGGAAGCTTCGGCTGAAGTGACTTAAAGACCCAGAGACGTCCTGATTGGAGTTCAGTCTGGGGACCTGGTTCTTCTATATTTGGTGTCAGCTGGGGCTAGAATGTCTCCTTTACTCACACGAGTAAAGTGTCTGGTTCCTGGGGCTGGGATGGCAAGCATGACTGGGAGTTGGCTGGCACTGCCCCTCTCTCTCTGTACCCTCTTCATGTGGCTAGCTCAAGCGTCCTCACAGCATGATGATCTCAGAGGAGTTGCACTTGTTACATGGTGGCTGGTTTCCAAGAGGTGGAAGTGAGAACTATGAAGCCATATGAAGCCAATAAGGTCTATGCCCAGAGCGGGTACAGCATCAATTCAGCTCTGTTCTCTTGGGCCAAGCAATCACAGGGCCTGGCCAGAGTCAAGGAAGTAGAGAGAGAGAGAGAGAGAGAGAGAGAGACTACCTCTTGATGAGGGAGTGGCAAAGCAGTGTTTAGAAAACACTGTTGGCCACCAACAGAAATTCCAAAGTGAAGGCCCTTGGGCTGGAATGCACCGCCCTGAGTGATGATTGTCTGAGCTTCTGTTATATCCCAGTGGACAATCAGCAATTGATAAGCCTGGGCAAGAGAAAGTTTAGCAACACCCTCTTTCCCCACAAGAATGGCAGGCAGTTGACTGCAGGCAATGGGGAGAAATGCTGACAAAGGGGTTCATTCACAATACTTTTTCATCCTGCACCAAATCCCACTCGATCCCAAACTTCAGGATTGAGACAACTGAGGCAAGTGTTCTCCCCAGGGTGTTGGAGTTGGGTTTGGGGGTTCCTTATTTGATTAATACTCAAATAGTTCTTCATTGTTTTTCCCGAGTGTTTTCAAGGAAATTGGTGCAAGCATTTCTTCTGAATGAAGTAACATTAAGTCTATCTTGTGGGTTCTTAGTTCCCTTGGAGGCTGCAGTGAATGCTGAACAAGCATTAAGCATGGGTTTTGGAGTCATAGGTCCCGTTGAAATTTTGGGTTGATTGGCTATTAGTTGTTTGACCTTGGGCAAATTACTTAACTTCTGTGAACTTCAGTTTTCTCAATGGGAAAATTGAAATAATAATTATTCCTCCTTATTGAATTTTGCAAGAACGAGCATTTGATAAATGTTGAACACCCTTCCTTGGAAAATAACCAGGAAATCTTCATGCTACTTGGGTCAACATAAAGGTCCTGAATACTGAATCTAGGGAAGGAAATAGTTCCTTGCCGAGTAATGTTTGCACCTTCGATCGGGGCTGGGGAAGGGGGCAAAGAGAGAGGAAGATAGAGGAAGAAAAGAAAGCTATATTCGTGGACAGATTTTGGCAAACTGACGTGAAGCAGAAACAACTGAGTTCATGGATAACTGGGAACTGAGGGTTACTGAAAATGAAAATGTGTTAGGCTACTTATCTCAAAGGTATTATCGCCATTATGTTTATCCTCTGGAAAAAAACACAATAATATCACCATATATAAAAAGTTCTTAGCACATTGCCTGGCATTTCATGAGTAATCATAAACAGCCCTAATGATGCTAATGAGGTTGATTATGCAAGTGATGACAGTGGTAAGAATCGATTAAGTAGCTCCTCATATTAATTGCACTGAGTTCTGATGGTATAGACTCTCACGTGGCCCTACCTGTTCAGAGGATCAGTAGCGTTTTGTGTGTATGTAAGTGTGTGAAGAGCTTGCTATCTGTATGTTAGAGGGAGCATTTATATTAGAAGGTGCCCTTTTAATTTGTCACATTATTGCAAACATTGTAAAAATGGGACCTTTTCATTGGTTCATTTTAAATGTGGTAGATAGCTTCTAGGATGACCTCACATGATCCCTACCTCCTGGTCCTCATACCTTTGTGTAATTCTCTCACTTTGAGTTTGGGTTTGGCTTTAGTGAATCACTTCTAGCAAACAGAATGCAGCGGAGGTGATAGGATGGCACCTCCAAGATTAGATTGTGATTTCCGAACTGGGTGATCTGAGGGAACCCATCTAGCATGTTGTGAGCTACCTTATGTAGATGCTCATATTGTCAGGAACAGACTGGGTCTTCGGAGAGGGAGGAACTAAGGCCCTCAATCCAACCACGCTCAAGGAACTGAATCCTGCCAACAACGATGTGAGGGAGCTTGGCAGAGGATCCACACCGAGCCGAGCCTTCAGATGAGACCATAGCCCTGGCTTGACTGCAACTTTATGAGAGACTTTGAACTAGAGGCATCCGGTTGGACTGTGCCTGGATTCCTGACTCACAGAAAGTGTGAGATGATCAGTGTTTGTTGTTTTAAGCTGCTAAGTTTGGGGGTGATTTGTTACGCCGCAATAGATACCTACTACAAATGTCAAATATCATTTATTCAGGAGGCACCATCAAAGGACTTTTTTTGAAAATTTTATCTGCCAGTTGTTGGTCGGTTAAATGGAACAGATGTGAAAGCACACAGGTTGAGCCTTGGAGACAAACTGTCTAGGTTTAGATTACAGTTCTACCACTTCATGACTGGGGAACTAGGTAGACAAATTACTTACATTATTTTAAATTTAACTTATTTATTTGTCAGAGAGTGCGAGTGAGCGCACAAGCAGGGGGAGCGGCAGGCAGAGGGAGAAGCAGGATCCCCGCTGAGCAAGGAGTCCGATGTAGGACTCGATCCCAGGACCCTGGGATCATGACCTGAGCCGAAGGCAGACGCTTAACCTACTGAGCCACCTGGGCATCCCAATTACTTACATTCTTTTGCCTTAGTTTCCTCTTCCATAAAATGGGGGTGGTAATATCTACCTCAAATGACTGTTGTAAGAATTAAAGACCTTTGCATACCATGAGCACTGAATAAATTTTACACTATTATTATCATCAAGGGAGATTGCTGCCCAAGGAAGACAGTAACCCCTGGAGCTACATGTGGGAAGAGTATGCCCATAGGGCTCATGCAGACATCTCAGGGCTGAACTCCTAAGGCTTGCATTTGGGAAAAGGGGCGTTCTTTTTGCAGATGCAAGGAGAGGGGAAGCTTGAGTCTTACTCTTGACTAAAACATGGCCCTAAGACCTTTGAGCCTAGATAAGTGTAGCCGAAGATGGAAAGCCTGTTGTTTCAAAGCTTCAAGCAATCTTTCCAGGGGTAGCTTTCTGAATATACTGTTCCTTTGTGTATTCTAGGAAACATTCTTTGTTCTGGGAAAATCATTCACATTGAGCATTAACCCCTAATGCTTCTTCTTATAGTCATCTCTTTAGATGTATGACAACTATATATAGTTTTTCTCAATGAAAAATAAGCAAAACACAGTTTTGCACAGAAACAACCTCAACGAAGTTTTTTCTTTTCTTTTAAAGCATGATTGTTACCTTTCCTGGTAATATCCGTATCCTCTTCATCAAGGGAGTGTTGTGTAGATAACAGGGGGAATTACTGGGTTTCTTCCGTAGCAGGCCCACAGTACATGATGGAGATATGACAGGAGAGTTCCACAAGAGTCTGGGAGGAGGAACTGATGACACGTTTTCGTGGTTTGACTCAGTTTTTTAAAAAGCCACTTCCAAGGGCCCATCAACCAGTCAGCTAATCCACTTGTTCCAGCAGGAGGTAGGAGGTTGGAGGTGGGTGGGGGGTGGAGCGTGGGGAGGAGCGACACTCCGCTCGGGAATCCTTGCTTCCAAGTGTCGCCCTGCGTGTCTCTCCCCCGCCCCCCTCCCCCAGGCCTCCAGGTCTCCTCTGAGCCCTGCCACCTAAACGCACACCCCCCGGCCTTCTGGGCCACCTCGAACACCTTCCCCCTTCGGACTCCTGGAGACTTCTCCGGCTAAGTCCAGCCAAGAGGGTTCCCCGGACGCGGCGCGAACTGCCCTCCTCCTCCCGCGTCTCCGCCCCCTGCCGGGGCCGCCGGGCGCCGAGGGAGGCGAGGGTGCCGCCGCTGTAAAATGAGCGGTGCCCGGAGGGTGGCCCGGAGCTGCAGGTAACGCGCGCCGGAGCTCGGGCCCGAGCGGGCTCCGCGCACGGTCCCCTTCCCGGCGCGGCGACCCTGGGGCTGCGCGGGGCGTCCCGGGCGGCTGGGGCGCGGCCAGCCCCGGCGCGGGTGGGGGCACTAGCGCTCCCCGCCTGTCGCGCAACGACGTTCCGGCGGCTGTTCCCGGGAGCGGCGGGAGGCGGAGGCGGCGGGGAGCCGGGGCCGCGCGGCGGGGGCGCCGGCTGCTTCAGAAGATGGAGAAGTTTCTGCAGATCGCGCCTCACTCTCTGGCCATCGTCCTGGGCCCGGCCGAGGGGCCAACGGCGGAGAGGTCCGGGGCCGCCCAGCCCGCGCCCCCGGCCCAGCCCCGCCAGCTCGCCCGGCACCACATCGGCTACGAGATCTTCGCCGACTTCAAAGCCGAGAACATGCAGCACTTCTGGAACAAGAAGGTCACGGCCGCGGTGGCCGAGACCTTCTTCCTGGGCTGGATCGACGAGCAGGTCCTGCTGATCCAGGGCAAGGAGGAGCATCTGGAGGCGCTGCGCGAGGGCTGGACGCGCCGGGCGCTGCGGCCGCCCTCGGGCTTCCACATCCGCTGCCTCGGTGAGTCCGGCCGCCGCCCGCCCCGTCCCGCCCCGAGCCCGCGCCCGGCCCCGCGGCGGGGACGGCCGGCTTCCCCGGGCGCCCCGCGCCTCCCTCCGCCTCCGAGCCCCGGCCGGGGGAGGGGCCGGCGGGCGTCCGCCAGCGCGGGATTGGGGGAACTTCCTGGCACCTAAAACGGGGATTCGTACCTACGCGCCCCCCCTCCCCGGCCCGCCCGCCGGAGCCACCCTGGCGGCGCGGGCCGCGCGCTCCAGCGGGGCGGTGCCTGGGGCCGGCCAGGTAGGCGGCGGCGCGGGAGGCTCGGCGGTCCGCGGCCGCTCGCGGGTCTGCCCGGCTCACCCTTTCCGCGCTGCCCCGATCGGGCCGGGGAGGCGTGCGATCGCGGGAGAAGTCGGGAGAGGATTCTGGTAGCATCAGGTGGCGGCGGCGGGCAGTTCAGGTGCGCGGCCGCCCTCGCTCCGTCCCCCGACGTCCTTCCGGCGGGCGACGACCCTGCCCCTCCGCGCGGCTCCCCGCCGGCTTTTGCCTGGGGCTGGGGGGGGGGGGGTGGCGCGTCCCGCGGCGCTGGGACACGGTGGGTGTCGTGCGCCGGCTTTTCTGGGCCAGACCGAGCTGTGAATTTCGTTTTAAATGTCTTGCCTCCCGTACATCTTTCTTTAGTTTTGTGTGTTTGAAGGGAAGAAGGGACACGAGGAAATCAGGGGGAAGTCTGATCCTCGACAAAAGAAGAATAGTGTAAGGGGGAAGAGAGCCGGATAGGTGGTAGTCGCTGCGCGCCTCCAGTGTTGCCTGACTTGCTGTGTTCTTTTCTTTTTTAATTGCACTCCTATATTCTTAATCCAGATTGCATCTCTTTTAGAATATACTTTTTAGTTTTGCACGTTGGGCCCAGTGGTTAAAAACGTAAATGGTAAATAGTAGCGCTTAATGCAACGATTTCAAGAAAGCAAACATTCTTTCTAGTACCACGGTTTAGAAATTCTTTCATGACGTTTTGGGAGGAGGTCAAAAGTTCAAACGCTAAAACACTGTAAAGCCGCCTTTTTCGTTGCCCACTGTCGCTGTACTGCTTTCCTCTGACGGATTAGTTTATACCTGCTCCTGGGTCTTGCTGTATGCCTATCGCAAATCCAGAGCATTTTTTATTTAGTGGTATTTTGTCTGTTTTTGTAGAGCAGAAATCTTTACAAAGCTTCCTTTGAATTGAGTGGACAAAAAACCCAGGAAGGCTTGCATCTTGTGTGTTTTGTAACCCGTGCTAAATTTCAAAAGGTGCTTTAATTATTTTTTCTTTAGCAAAAAACCGCAGTGGACTACCTGTAATTAAGCTGCCTTAGTAAAGGGGCCAAGGTTAATGCCTCTGAGACTTGATCTGCTCTTGGATGTAGGGCTGCAGCACATCAGGAAGCAGGGGTATATGCAGTTATTTTTATGCCCTGTGTAGATGACAGCGTTTTAATAGTTTTCTTTTAAACTCGACTTCATTCTTAGTTTTCCCTTTTCATTTTTGAAAATCCCAAACATATAAAGGTAACATAATTCCAAAATCTTATATTGAATTCCCATGTACCCATCATCCAACTTTGAAATATATTAGGACATGGTCAATCGTATTTTGCCTCCACCCCTGTTCCCCACCTAATGCCATTTTGAAATCCCAGACATTGTATCAATAGCATTTGATTGGTAAATATTTCAGTTCACTTTTTTTTTTTTTCATTTCAGCAGAATTTGTAAACTCATAGGAATTGGGGATCTGTTCTATTAACCAAAGAGAAATATTTTGGCAATTTGAAAGCTTCCAAATTGCTGTCGTTGATTGACCTTTGTCCTGACCTGGCTGGGTAGCCTGAGCGGTCTTAAGCTGACTGGGGGGTGGAGGGGGGTTAGCTGCTGCATTGCTCAGCTCCGCTGGGGCACTCAGTACCATGATGGGGAGCATCAGGTAAAGGAGCAGAGTGAGGTCTGCTGGGATCCAAGTGGTCACTTTCTTTTGAGCTGCTTTGGGGCTTCAGAATTTCTGCTGGAATTCCAGTTGCATTTCAGTAATGACCGTAAAAATGCTGAATTGTTGGGAGAGAGTTTATCTGCTCTAAGAATTCTCTGTGGGAGCCTCGGTGTCTGTTGCAGGATCGAAGGTGCAAGCAATTCCAAATGACTTTTGCCTGTTAAGTCCAAAAGCATGTGGTTCTAACCAACTGTAAAATTTCAGGTGACAGTTGGACAATGAGGAGGTGATTATGGATTCAAGAAGGAGCGGGGGTTGGGGGGGAATAAGCAAGTCAAAGGAGAAGTTTTGATTTGGAATTGTCACATTCACTCCTTAGAAGTGACCTGCTCTGGGCATGTAGAAAAAAAGTTCAGACTTTGAATTTCCAGGACCCTTCAAAGGGACATGTGTGCTCAGGAAAGTAAGGATGTTTAAAAATTGTGCTGTATATTTTGAGTAAATCACGGTAAGTTAAATCCCGTACGTGTTTATTGAGTGTGTACTAATTGCATTCTCTGTGTCTCTCCTGAGATTGTAAAGACGAGCGGGGTGTGCAGTCCTTTTTGGGGGAGACTCCCACAAAACTGGACAGTGCTTTGAAGGGAGCAAGGAGCGGCTCCTTCTGCCTTGTGAGCTGGTAGAGAGGTTTCCCAGAGATGAGGCTTGAGCTAGACCGTGTGCAGATGTGGGGCGCAAGGGGTTCGTTCAGAACACAACAGCTTTCCTACGCGGGCAAGAACATGAGCAGAGTTACCAGGTTGGGGAGCTCATGACATGTTTGGAAACTGGCTGGTTTGGGTGGCTGGGGAGAAGGGTGTGATCCAACAGTGCGAAAGGAGGCTAGGCCCAAATGTAATGATGTAGAAGCTGCTAGTGGCTTTTGAGCAGGGAGAGGGGTGACATATTTGATTGTTGTATAAGGAGAATTCTGGGGACAGTGGGAGTGGTGGATGGCACTGGGAGGGGATTAGACACAGGAGCCCCAGCTCAGTCCTCGGACACAGTTGTGGGGAGAGGTGATGAGAGCTGTATTAGGTGGTCATTCTCTAAGGTGCATCCCATGGTCCAGGGTTATTTCCTTAAAGAAGATAGCATCTTAGCTGGGTTGTGTCTGGAGGGCTTTCCAGCCCCAGCTCCTAACCCACCGGCCTTTGGCCTTTGTGTGGAGCCCACATGCTCCTCCTCCTGGGGCTCATGGGGTTTTCCTACCCCCAGCCTTAGTCAGATCCAGCGGTCAATGCCATAGGGCCTCCTGACTTCATATGTCAGGGGGCATGGGTTAGTTCTCTGTCCCTGCCAGTGGCTCTTTGTATGTTCCCAGTTTAACCTTCGATATTCAAATACTTAGCTCCAAATATGCGATATGCTTTTTAGACTTTAAATCAGAACTTGTATTTTATATTATAAAGTTGTTTAGAACTTATGGGCATCAAGATTTTATTCTATTTCAAAATCTTTATTGGTTTTCTCAAAAGGAGTTGCTCTCTTAAGGTGGTTTCTCCAAGTAGTAAAATTTTAGGACAGAATTGTGTTTTTTCTTTTTCTTTTTTTTTAGAGAGGGGAGTGGGGAGGGGCAGAGGCAGAGGGAGAGAAAGAATCTTAAGCAGGCTCCATGCTGAGTGTAGAGCCCGTTGTGGGGCTTGATCTTACCACCCTGACATCATCACCTGAGCCGAAATCAAGAGTCAGACGCTTAACCGACTGAGCCACCCAGGCACTCCCAAAATAGTTTTTTTTTGTTTTTTTGTTTTGTTTTTAGTATATTCTCCTGGGGCACCTGGCTGGCTCAGTTGGTAGAGCATGTGACTCTTGATCTTGTGGTCATGAGTTTGAGCCCCATGTTGAGGGTAGAGTTTATTTAAAAAAACCACAGGGGCACCTGGGTGGCTCAGTCGGTTAAGTGACCCCCTCTTGATTTTGGCTCAGGTTGTGATCTGGGTCGTGGGATGGAGCCCTGCATCTAGCTCCAGGCTCAGTGTGGAGTCTGCACCTCCCTCTCCCTCTGCTTCTCCCTGCTCTCACTTTCAAATAAATACATAAATAAAATCTTTAAACAACAACAACAACAAAACCAAAACCAAACAAAAAACATATTCTCCAAAAAAGTTTGCATAGACTCCCCCAGAAGTTTATTGTGTTTATTTAAGTCAACTTAAAATTGAATAATATTCACCGACTGATGGTTGGGATTGATTCATGAGTGTTATGAAGCTTTTTGAAGGAGAGATGCTGATTCATTCAACAACTGGAACACCTCCCACTTTCTAGGGTCTATTCTGGGAATGGAGGTAGAACATGGGTCAGACAAGAACAATAGTCCCTGTACTTTCGGAGGTTCCATTCTAGTGGGGCAGCAGACATTTCAAAAATTCGACAAAGAAAGAAGTTCATGGAGTTCCAAGTGCTGTAAAACTTATGCAGGTGATGGGCTCAAGAGTAATGAGGAGAGGTGGGATAATAATCACCATCGATCGGTCATTTATTATTGTCTAAGTGCTTTATTTTTATTAACTCATCTTTTTTTTTTTAAATTGAAACATAGTAGGCACACAATGTTACATTAGTTTCAGGTGTAGGACAGAGCGATTCAACAAGTCTGTGTGCTTTGCCCTGCTCATCACAAACACAGCTATAATCTGTCCCCATCCAACACGATTCCCCGGCCATTGACTGAATTCCCTGTGCTGTGCCTCTCATCCCATATTGGGCCCTTAACCGGAAACCTGAACCTCCCATCCCCCTCCACCCATTTTGCCCTTCCCCCCACCCCCTCCGCTCTGGCAACCACCAGTTTGTAGTCGGTATTCATGGGTCTGTTTCTGCTTTTGCTTGTTTGTTAATTTGTTTGTTTTGATTCCACATAAAGTGAAATCATATAGGATTTTGCTTTCTCTGTCTTATTAACTAATCTTTAAGACAGCTATCCCATTTAGGTATCATTATTTTACCTGTTTTACAAATGAAGAAACTGAGGCACAGAGAAAACAAGTACTTCTCCAAGGACATCTAGTTCAGTAAGAGAAAGAGCTAGAATCTGGGTCCAGACGGTGGGTTTTGTCTTGCCTTGTCTTCTCCTTTTCTCTTTTTCCCTTCCCTTCCTTTCTCTTTGGTCACATTGTCCTCACCAAAATTTCCTTCCAAGACACACACACACCCTCCCAACAATTTAGGGGAGAAGACGGCCCAGCGGCAACTGGGTTGGCCAGAAGGGGCTACGTCCTCCTTTTCTCTTAAACAACACAACGGACAAGAGAAACCAGTGTCGCCCAAGACCCTCATGTTTGAGCTTCCTTTGGGCCACACGGGTGGGTTCATTACTTTGTGTGGTTAATGATCTTTCCACAGGGCTTAGGCAAAGGAGAGCGGCTGCCTCCCTTTCTGCCGCGAAGCTAGGGCCCCCGCCCCCCCGTGTGTGGAGGGACTGCTCTGTAATAACATCTCCTTCGTGTAGCACTTGACTGACCATCAGTCCGCCAACAATGGAAGAGCCCATGGAAAGCAGCTTGACGTGTTGGAGGAACGGGAAAGAGCCAGCGAGGCTGGGGCTGGTTGAACCAGCAGAAGAATGGAAATGGAAGGCGGGACAGGAGGTGAGGTCAGACGGGCTGGCGGCCTCCAGGCCACATGGGGCCTCCTGGGATTTTATTCTGTGCGGACGAGGCATTGAACATCCAGTAAGTCTAGAGCACTGGGTTGGGGGTCTGTAAAATACCCAGAAAAGTTTCAGAGACGGGCCTCACGCTTAGAGAACCTTACCTCTCGTATTAAAAATCTCAGGATGAAGGCTAAAACAGCGAACGGTGATGCATTTCTGGTTTTATTAATTTCTGGCTGGTCATAAAAAATATTTTTATGAATGACCTCACTCTGGCTCAGAGATATTTTCAGTAGAGGTGTGTCAGTTTCATTGTAATAAAGCATTTAGAATGAACTTCTGAGACTCACAGGCTCGCTGCGATAACTGGGAGACTTGGCGGAGATTTATAAATTTTACCCTGAGCACATGTTTATCTCCCGCTTGCATTAAGAGGTAAATTTGCCAGTTATCCCCAAGTTCTTTTTAAAGGAACATAAAACTGAAAGGTGTTTGTCTGTGTCTCTTGTTCCGGAGTGAAAGCACTCGGTGCTTTGGGGTAAAAATCCAGAGAGGTCTGTTGTATACAAACTACTTGCTACAAATCATTTTAAAGGTTTCATCCTGCTTAAAGTATCTCACACGGTGATGTGTACGAGGGGGGCTTTACCATAGTCCCTTGAAGTTTGGAGATGTACTTGAGTCATTATTCTACTCAGTTCATGCATTTGTGAAGTTTTGAACCCTTCCATTCTGTATTATAGCTGTAGACATAATATAATCGCAGACTTGTTTTTTACTTTTTTTTTTTAGATTTTATTTATTCTTTTGTCAGAGAAAGAGAGAGAGAGAGAGCGAACGCATAAGCAGGGGGAAGTGGCAGGCAGAGAGAGAAGCAGACTCCCCGCTGAGCAGGGAGCCCCATGCGGAACTTGAACCCAGGACCCTGGGATCATGACCTGAGCTGAAGGCAGACGCTTAACCAACTGAGCCGCCCAGGCATCCCTGTTTTTTACTTTTTAAACGAATGATCTGGTTTATCTGAATGAGGAGGTTAAATAGATGTATTGATAAGGTATAAGCTGTGAATATAGTCTATTAATATATAAGTATTATATATATGCATACATAGAAATAAATTGATCTTTAAGAAGATCCTATGCCAAGGACTTTTTAATAAACTTTAATCACATTGGCATCAGAGGGTGTTTAAAGCAGCTTTTGATATTTTGGTATCAATAGGTCTTTTTTTTTTTTAGAGAGAGAGAGAGGGAGAGAGAGAAAGCGAGTGTGAGCAGGGTGGGGGTAGGGGCAAAGGGAGAGAGAGAGAATCCCAAGCAGGCTCCATGCCCAGTGCAGAGCCTGGCGTGGGGCTTGATCTCACGACCCTGAGATCATCCGAAATCAGGAGTCGGATGCTAACTGAGCCACCCAGGCGCCCCACAGTCAATCTCTCTTGATAGAGAACAGTTAATTAGGACGTTGTCAAGGACCATAACTAGAGGCATCTCTGAAGAATTTGATGAGTGATTTAGGTAAAGAGGATCCATCAGAGTAGTTTTGGGGTAGAGATGAAGGTAAACCCTCCTAGGGGGGCAGAGCCAGCTAATGAGAAGGTCCCCAGGGTGGTGGTGGACACCATGTGGAACAGAGCGGGTCTTACGACATTCTTATGATGTTAACAATATGAAAGCATACCTCTGTGCTGTCAGTTTTACTTTTAAGACACAAGTAAACACAATAAAATTCCTCTTTTTTTCAATGTCTTGCGAAGGCCCTAAAATATAATTTTCTAAAGTGAGGGCCCCTCTGTCGATGCAAAATGACTTGTCTCTGAAACCAGGATGTCACCTTCTCCTTTCCCAATACCAAACACGTGGGGAGCATATAAAGACTCTCAGTTTGCTGAATGTGGGCTGATTAGTAGTCTGTCCAAAGTAATCATCTTCTCAAGAATCTAGGGGTCCCTGGAGGTCCCTAAAGGCTTACCGATGTCTTCAAAGGGTGCAGTGCAGTCTGGTGGGATTTCATCTTCTTACCACCTGAGATTACTGCTGCCTGTGTCCTCACAGCCGGGGCGCTGAGGGGATGCTGGCTAGAAGGATAGGAAGCTGCCAGGCTTCTGCTTTGTTCCTTCCTGGAGGAGGTTGCTGTCTCCTAGCATTCTCCTTCGGTGGCTGCCAGGCTTCCTCCACAGCTGTGTCAGGAACCGCCCCCTCCCCCGCCCCCTCCCCCGCCACCAACTTTCCCTCCAGGGTGTAAAGCAAGTTTTCCTTTCACACCTTTGCAGCAAAAGATTATGATTACATCTCTGCCTTTCTAAGTAGTTTTCTCTCCCCCAGATTTTTCTGGAAACTAAAGTTCCCCTTAGGTATATCCATTTATAGGACAATAGAGCTCAGGGCCTGCTCTTCTAAGGAACTTTATCTTCAGAAATTCTGGGCTCCCCCCCGCCCCATCCCCACCATGCCACCCTTGAAAGTGACCTTCATGAGTCCTAGAGAGTTTTCTGACTCCTTCATGCTGGGAAAGGGGGGGAGAACTGTCTACATATTTGACCCCTTGGAGGGTTGATAGGATTCTCAAGACAAAATTTTATTTATCTACAGATATTCCCAGACCTTTGGCTCTTGCCCGTTTCAGCTGTGTTCTACGCACGGGAGGGGCATGCAGCTCCAAGCCCCCTGTCAGCGGAGGGGGCTGCACGCCCACCCCAAAGAGCTGTCAGCGTTTGCAGCCACTCCCACACCAGTTCTCAGTTCCTTCCCTCTTTGACTTCAGACTGGTGCAGCTGTGCTTTATTCATCAAGTCACAGACCTGCCAGCCTCCCAGCTCAGTTTCCTAATCCTTCCTGCTTGCTTGGCGGTGGCCCGTGGTGGGAGGATGGAGCCGGGAAGAGCTGCTCCTGAGCAGCGTGGGATGGAGCGTGTGTGTGAGGGAGAGGTTGGGAGTGTGGAGGAGGGCACGGGTCCACGGCTGACACGTGCACAGTGCCAGGGGGAAGGCCACCGAAGAGGGAAAGCCAGGGCACAGGGATCACAAGGAAGCACTGAAGACCGTCTGGTGCAGGTGAGGTGCAGGACGGTTTCACATTCGACAGTCTCGCGGTGAATCGGGTCCTCCTCTTGGAAGTCTTCTTGTCCCTGTCGGCGAGGGCGGGATGGGGACCGAGCTCTGTGCATTCTCTCTGCCAGTCTCGCCCAGGCCTGAAGTTGCTCATGGGCTGAAATGTGCGGGCCTGCGGTTAGAGGGCTTTCCCCCCCGTGCTGTGGGAAGAGCACTGTCCAGGCTGAACAATTCACCTTGGCCCTTTCCCTTAAATCTCTGCTTCTGGTCAACCAGCCAGACGCTTCTGGACTCCTCCTGAGGCAGAAAAGGATGATACGGCTCCATGAGCACTGCCATCCTTCTGGAAAGAAATCCCAACTCTTCAGCTCACTGATTATGTATGCTGCAATCTCCTATTCCCCATATTCACTCAGATCCTCAAACCTGCTCCCCCCCAAATGGCCTCTGGCCCCCTAGCTTCTGATGGCCTATCCTTTCCCCATCGGTCCTTCTCCTTTGGTCTTGCCCAGCATGGGGAGACTTGGAAAGACTCCTAGCTTTGGAGTTAATACAGAATCTCTGGAGAGATGAACGATTGGTGGTCAGTGGGGGACTTTGTGACCAGCACAATTTGTCTGGGCTGATCACTTTCCTTTCATCAGAGTCTGGTTATTAATTTGTTTAGAAAAATAAGAAAGAGGCTTTAAGTTAGTAACCGTGAAGTGCTAATGTGGAGGAAAGAAATCAGTACTTCAGAAACCAGGTGTCTGAATGCTCCCAGACAGTGAGGGTTACACTAGCATCTTCTACTCTTTCCTGTATCTTTACCGTTCCCTCTTACGCTGCAGAAGGAGCATTCTAGAACACAATCTTTATGCCATACGCTCCTTCATTTTACTGAATGTTTACCGGTTCTACTTCAAGAGTTGGTAACTGGGTGGGGAATTGTTCCAAGCACTTTGATATGTTGTCTCATTTAATCCTTATATAGAGGTAGTGCTAAAGTTATTTCTGTTTTGTGGAAGAGAAAACTGAGGTTCAGAGAGTAACCTTGCGTGAACAAGCAATCTCAAATTCAACCCAGTAATCCGATCCCGAAGTCTGAGCTGTCAACCTTTTAAAAATTGGTTGTCATTTCTTTATTTCTTCTTCTTCTTTTTAATCAGACCATTTTAATTTATTGAACTTTGGCTTTGTCCGGGGATCAGTAGAGCTCATAACCAAGCCCACCTTAGCAGAATGTCAGATTACCCTGCAATTATTTCCTAGCTCATGAGTGTGGAGTCAGAATTGATGTCCTCAGCAACTGGGAGAATCTCCAGATTGGCTTCCTGACTCCGGAGTAAGTAGGGACTGTTTCGATGGAGAGAGCCTCGTGGCAGCCCCGGGTCTCTCCACTTCCAGTACGACAGTCAGAAAATCTTTTGTGTCTTTGGAGAAGAGACTCACAGAGATTTAGACTACTCTCAGAGACTTGAAAGATTCAGGATGGAAATTTCTGTCTCATCCCCATTTAACTCTGAAGTACGACAGGTGCAGAATGACAGAGCATCGTGAGCTTAATGAAATAGTGAGTAACATCCCAGCTCCACATTTGGGTCTGGTCTTATTAGGATATATCCATACAGCCGTCGGCACAGTGACCCCCAACTGATAAATACATCTAGTTTGTAAACGTTTCCAAATACAAACTGGTATACGTAAAAAATTTCCACGTACAAAATACATACATACATATGCACACACATATATAGTAAGATTAAAACAAAATATGTGCAACCATGATCCAATTTAAGAATAACGTGTTATAGGAACGGCTTATAGCATCTTTGCGCTTTTCTTCCACGGCGTCCTCTTCTCTGTACGCAAGAGATAATGATTATCCTGAAATTTCTGTTACTCCTTCTCTTGGTTTTCTTTTGTAAGTTCACCAGATATGTGTTCATTCCTGTTTTGAATTTCATATGAGTGGAGTCATACGGCAAAACTGATTGTCATTTCTGCTGGATGCAAGTTTTGGCTTCGTTCACTATCATTGAGAATTTTACTTCTCTTGTACTTGAATGTTAAACAAAGTAGTCTCATCTGGATTATGATTTGCGAAACGTCCTTAAAACCATACAACAATATCCCACGAAACAGGTGAAGCAGAGACCTAACGACAGTGGTGTGGTCTTGATATTTAAAATGCAGGGTCAAGCTTTGTGCAGTGGCAGTATCGTAGCCAATGAGGTTTATCCAAGGCGCGATTATTGCTAATTAAAATGCAGGGTCAGGGGATAGCCAACACATACCTTTATTGTTAACTTTTGCCTTTTATATGCATATAAATACACATATAATTATATATTTATCCATATACGTCTAAGTGTATGTACGTTTATATTACATGTAAATATACACTTAACACAAAGTTCTCTCTCATCCTTTTTACCTTGAAATCTTTTTCCAGAATTCATATTGCCACCTCTGTGTTTTGGTTGGTATATCACTGCCACCTTTTTCTTTTTAATCTTTCTGTTTTTGTTGTTGTTGTTTTTTAGAGAGGGAGGGAGAGAGAAAGAGTGTGCGAGCACACGGTGGGGGGAGGGGCAGAAGGAGAGGGAGAGAGAGAATTTGAAGCCGACTCCACGCTGAGTGTGGAACCTGATGCGGGGCTTGATCTCACGACCCTGAGACCATGACCTCAGTCGAAACCAAGAGTCAGACACTTAACCGACTGAGCCTCCCAGGCACCCAAGTCCTCTTGTGAATTTTTTTTTTTTTAATGTAGGCTCCATGCCCAGCATTTTAATCTTTTGTATCCTTCTGCTTTAGTGTGTGTTTTATAAGCAAGATAGAGTTAACGTTTGAATTTTAACTCAAGGTGAAGAGTATTTGTCTTTTAGGTATATTGAGCCATTAACCGTATTGCACTAACTGATAACGTTTGTTCTTGTTTGGAACTTTTCTGATTATCTGGAAGGCCCTACAATATCAGCTTTTTATAAATCATTTGCCTTGTGCTGGAGTGGTGCAATGTGACCCTCAAGTGCTCACTCGCCAGTTTTTCAAATGAAAAATTAAGTCCCTTCTTTGGTGTTTTCTTTTTGACCTTGTAACTAGAACAACGGTTTGCAAACCTGATTATTCTATAGATTAGTGAGCCCGGAATTCTCCACCATCACAGAGAGAAAGAAAACCACAGCTGCTACCTTGCATTTCCTGGGAGGGAGCCAGTGTAGACGCGAGTCGGTAAGACAGCGCTGACTCGGACTAGGGGCAGTTGACAATGCTCCCGCTTGAGCGGGCCTCAGAGCAGGGAAGGGGGTGGAGGGTGCACGGGCAGTGGCCCCCATTTATCCTAAAGAGGCTACGTCAGTGTCATTTGGAAACTAGATATTTTGTTTTGTTTTTTTGTTCATACTGTGCAAGTATCTTGGATCCAGTATTCAAAGGCGGAAAAGTGAGGGACGTTGGCATTGTTCTGAGTTCACCTGGCTCACAGAGCAGGCATCGCTCTCCGGCATTTCTGCCAAGAGGTTTCCAGATGTTACAAGCAAGCACCAGCTCTTTGGTCCAGGCCCAGCGTGTGTGGAGTGTCCTGCTGTTCTCTTAGGGGACAGTTTTGGTGGTTGTCACTCTCCTCTGCTGTTGTAAATCTTCCATGTTTTTCATGCGGAAGAGATTGATTTATGTTTGAAACTACTTATGCCAAATCAAGGAATAAAGGCAAGAAAGAGACTGGAAGCTTCTTGTCACGGAAGCAAGTCTTCAGCTTGGGGAAGCCCACAAAGACAAGATCAGATGGAATTGGCTGGTGGCGTTAACTCCGTCTGTGTGACTAATGATAAAAGGTTTCCTGTACAGAAAAGGTTTAATCTGATGATTTTTTCCCCTTCTTTCTTTTAAAAATGAGCATTTATATATCGCTTTGGCTCTATGAAAGAAACGAGGCTCAGAAAACTCCAAAATGTCTTTCTTCCTTTTTTTTTTTTTTTTTAAGATTTTATTTGTTTATTTGAGAGAGAGAGTGAGCACAAGCAGGGGGAGCAGCAGAGGGAGAAGCAGGCTCCCCGCGGAGCAGGGAGCCCGATGCAGGGCTTGATCCCAGGACCCCGGGATCATGACCTGAGCTGAAGGCAGACGCTCAACCAACTGAGCCACCCTGGTGCCCCAAATGTCTTTATTTTCTTAAAATAATACCAGTTTCTTTTGTTCTGAGGTAGGTGACCGCTCCTTCTGAAGTGGCCAGAAGTAAGAAAGCCTGGATTCCTTAAAGTCCAGCTCTATGTAGCTACACTTGTACTGAAAATGGAAAAGCAAATTTAGCCAGCTAATTTACATGTAACTTGAATAAACTATTTTAAATTTATATGGACTGAAACTGATGATTAGTTGATAAAGTCACATCGTGCATAATACCTTTTAATGTGTCTACACTTTTTTTTTTTAAGATTTTATTTATTTGAGGGCGCCTGGGTGGCTCAGTCGTTAAGCGTCTGCCTTCGGCTCAGCTCATGATCCCAGGGTCCTGGGATTGAGCCCTACATCGGGCTCCCTGCTCCGCGGGAAGCCTGTGTCTCCCTCTCCCACTCCCCCTGCTTGTGTTCCCTCTCTCGCTGTGTCTCTCTCTGTCAAATAAATAAATAAATAAAAAATCTTTAAAAAAAAAAAAAAAGATTTTATTTATTTGACAGAGAGAGTGAGAGAGCACAGTAGAGGGAGAGGGAGAAGCAGGCTTCCTGCCAAGTGGGGAGGCTGATGTGGGGCTCGATCCCAGGACCCTGGGATCATGACCTGAGCCGAAGGCAGATGCTTAACCATCTGAGCCACCCAGGCGCCCCTGTCTACACTTTTTATATGACTTTAGATCTGCAAAAAAGGGAAGCTTTGTTGAAATAAGCATTACATTGCTTTCAATGATTCCCCCCCCCCCCACGTTCCTTTAAAATTTCTGGAAATTTATTAGTAGAAGAGGGAGGGATCATTTACATGCTAACAGAATGTGAATTGAAGTTATTTCTAAAGAGCAGTTTGATGTGAATTGGTGAGTTCACATAATTTCAGTGACTGGAAGTTTGCCTCCTCTGTTAGAACGTAAATCTGTGTTGGCCAATCTGAGGGTCAAGAGTATGACCTATTCAGAAAATGCTTCTACTTTCAAGGAGAGGGATTTAGAGTACGTGCAATTGTCAGAGAGACTGTGAGTCCTTTTCTCTAAGCCCTGACCCTGGGTACTCAAAAGTTCTGAGGATTTAAGCATGTGCACTCAAATGAGTGAATGAAGTCTTCTGTAATGTTACTAACATATTTAATTTCCTGAGTAGGTGGGTCATTGTGCCAAGTTTGTCCTCATGCCAAAAAGATTATTCAGACATTTCAATTAAGATACTGCCTCCTCAAGTCACAAAAGTTGACATGATCACCATTTATACAATCAGTTTAAAAGAACTGGCATTTGTATTCCACTTGCTTATATTAAGTTTCACTGTGAATGTGTCTTTCCCATTAGATTGTAACTTCTTTGAGTGTGGAGACGGTAAACGTCAGTTTTTATGTCCCAGTCTAATTCTCTGTGTAATGTGGATTTAGAAGTATAACGTAAGTATACTTAGAGGTATAGTTAATGCTAACCGGCTGCTGGTGGCAATTTCTTAAAGTCCCATTTGATAAAATAGTTAAACAAGGAGGCCATTAAAGAGCCTATGTAATAGGCCTTTGGTAGCCTATGTAAACAGATTAAATCCAGAGTCAACTAGATTTTCTTAAATCTGAGAAAATGGAACTCAAGAACAACCATCGTAACAGCTGAATAAATTTTCCCAAGTAAGGCAAAAATTTCAATTATAACCAATTAAGTAATTTCTTTGCTTTGCTTCCATGTCTTCTCTATAAATACTTCTGCTCTACCAGGAGACCCCCAACCCCTTTTTGGTTTTGGTAGTGCCCAGCTGGAATTGTTTGCTCAAATAAATTTTTAAAAATCTAATGTGTCTCGATTTATCTTTTTATGCATTTTAACATTGGGGAAAAGATGACTCAGGTCTGGTAAGGGCAAGATAAGTCTGATAACCTTAATATATTGCCAATGGTAGTGAAAATTGAAAAAAAAATTTTTTTGGAAAGCATCTTGTCAGTATGTATCGAAAAGACATCTAAATATTCACATAGTTTGATGTAGTAATTCTACCTTGAGGACTATGTCTAAGGTAGTAATCCAAACTATAGAGAGCTATATGTAGGAAGCTATTCATTATACAATTTTTTTAAAGATTTTATTTATTTATTTGAGAGAGGCAGAGCGAGAGAGAGCACGAGTAAGGGGGAGGGGCAGAGCGAGAGGGAAAAGCAGACTCCCCGCTGAGCAGGGGACTCAATCCCAGGACCCTGGGACCATGACCTGAGCCGAGGGCAGACACTTAACCAACTGAGCCACCCAGGTGCCCTCATTATACAATTTTTAAGAAAGATTGATTGTGGGGCACCTGGGTGGCTCAGTTGGTCAAGCATCCTACTCTTGTTTTAGCTCAGGTTGTGATCTTAGGGTCCTGAGATCAAGGCCAACCCCCCGCCCCCCGTGAGGCTCTGAGCTCAATTCGGAGTCTGCTTGAGATTTTCTCTCTCCCTCTCCCTCTGCCCCTCCCCCTGCTTGGAGTGCACTCGCTCTTTCTCTCTTTAAATCAATAAAATCTTAAAAAAAAAAGAAGGAAAGATTGTAAGTAACCTAAATATCATGAGTAGAGAGCAAGTTGTAGTTCTGCATACTGGATGAATACTGTATAACTGTTCACATGTCTGTGATGGTTATGGAACCACATGGAAAATGTCTATGGTACATAGTTTATGTGAAAGTGTGTGTGATATTTCTTTTTTTTTTTTTTTAAAGATTTTATTTTATTAATTTGACAGAGAGAGACACAGCGAGAGAGGGAACACAAGCAGGGAGAGTGGGAGAGGGAGAAGCAGGCTTCCCGTGGAGCAGGGAGCCCGATGTGGGGCTCGATCCCAGGACCCTAGGATCATGACCTGAGCCGAAGGCAGACGCTTAACGACTGAGCCACCCAGGCACCCCGTGTGTGTGATATTTCATAGCAATACAAATCAGAACAAAAATCTCAAACCAGGTGCATAGGAAAAAATGGGAAAAATAACAATAAATACCAGGTACTGTATAATGACTATGTTTTGGGCAGAGTGCCAAGTACATATTCTCACTGAATTTTTATACATGGTCTTTGATGCACCCATTTTATGGATGAGGGAACTGAGCTTTGAGAGATTGGATAACCTTGCTCAGCCATGTTAAGTGATGGGACCAGGTCTGGGCCCAGGTCTGTGGGACCCAAAATTTGTGCTTGAAACTGGTGATTCACAAAGTTGACTGTGCATCGTGGAACTTTAAATAACTAAATGAATTAATAAATGAATAAATACTGAATGGCTTAACCTCGGATCTGCTGGATCAGGATTACCAGCCAGACTGTATTTCTAACACACAAGGCAGGTACTGTGGCCAGTCCGTGGCCAGCATTTAGGACCCTCTGCAAATTCCAGTTGCTGTGTAAAAAAATACACTGAATATTAATTTGTGAATATTAATAGTGGTTGAATTTAGGTAATAAGATTAAGGGTGATTTTGTTTCTTTCCCTCCATTTTTCAGATTTTCTTCAGGGAGAAATGATGTTTCTTAATAAACACTTAGTAAACACTTAATGAGGACACTTAATGAGGACAGTGTTGAATAAAATACTTCATTTAAAGAGTCTCCCTTTTTGGGGAGAGGATATTATATGGTGCTTCTTTTTAAAGGTCCATTCCGAGAGTGCATAAGTGAGAAAAATGGAATGCTGTTCAAAAGACGCATAATTTTACAAGATA
Organism: Phoca vitulina; assembly: GCF_004348235.1. Classification (NCBI taxonomy): domain Eukaryota; kingdom Metazoa; phylum Chordata; class Mammalia; order Carnivora; family Phocidae; genus Phoca; species Phoca vitulina. The sequence goes on along the minus strand of NW_022589718.1, from coordinate 26,188,803 downwards.
CTACAAAATATATGATGATTACAGTTAACAGCACATATTAGATTTGTTTGCATTGTAACAGTGCCTTAGAAAATAAATAAAACTAAAAAAGAAAATAAATAAATTGGATAATTAGACAAAGCCCCAGAGAAACTGGTCTGTTTAGCATTTTGATGAGCAAGAGAGAAGACTGTGATCACAGAATATTTTTGTTGTCAAGTAAAGGGAAAGGGTTCTTTTTCTCATAGTTGGGAGGAAGGAGTGTGAAATGAGATCATAATTTTACAGGAAATAATGGACTTTATTGTTAACGTGCAACCACGTGATAGTCACGTTGGGGAGGTCAACACAGGGCCTTTTTCATCGGTCCCTGTGACACCGAGAACTAACACTTTGGGTCATCCTGAGGCAGGAATAACAATGAGGAACCTTAAATAAGGAAAGCAATGCTGACAAGTTTCTGTTTTTTAGGAGGACAGAGGAAGATGTCAGAACCAGACAAGTCCTTTGTGCATATCCTAAAGAGTATTCAAAAAGTGATATTTATTAGGAGACATGAAATGATCAAAACGTTTGCTTACATGAAGGGGGCCCCCGAGTAGCCTCAGCCTCCAGGGTGTAAGTTCAAGATCTTCACTTTACAGGTCTGGCCAGTATTCAGAATTCCTGGGGTGCATTTGGAAGATCATAAATAATTGCATGAGTTATAAGTCATGTATGGATTCATAAATGTATAGTGTAAAGAATAAGTGCATATTGTATATATATATAAATATTTATTTTATTTTAGAGAGAGAGTGCATGCGCGAGCACATGAGTGGGGGTGGGGGGAGCAGAGAGAGAGAGAAGCAGACCCCCCACTGAGTGTGGAGCCCGATGTGGGGCTCCGTCTCAGGAACCTGACATCATGGCCTGAGCCAAAATCAAGAGTCAGGTGCTTAACCGACTGAGCCACCCCGGCGCCCCAAATATTGTATATATTTTTTAAAGCTGAGTAATGATGTTATTAAGCCTTGGTCATGAAAACCTTATTTAAAAAATGGCAATTTTTTTTTTTCCTCTGGAGCACTGACTTCTACACAAGAGATGAGGTGGAACTGGAACAGATAACCAGAAATCCACCAAGACTGTGAAAGTTTTATATTATATCACCCCTTAATTGAAAAGAAAAAAAGTCCCCATTAAAGATAGTCTCATGTAAACCAGATTTTTACGTCGGTCCCAACTTTGTGGGTGAGGAAGGGGAGAAGGAATTCCAGATGATGTCCTTGTCCAATTTGAAGGCAAATGCCGAACGGGCTGAATTGATGATAGCTCAGTGGAAGCTACTGAATCTCCGGTGTCACCATAGGTCCAGCACGGCTTTTGCCGTCTGCTGTGGTCATTGGAATCATGTTCACCTGCTCTGGGTGCCATGGATCCCTGAAGTCATGAGAGAAGAAAACGAAGTCTGTCCTGTATTTTCAAGGGCGGAGACCACCACTAGCGCTTTGAAAGGTAGTGAACTGAACCAAAAGAAAAATCTTATTTTGGGGGCTGAATTAGGAAACAGTGGCCTCCAAAACTGCTCAGTAATCCAGGAGACCTCAATCTACTGATTAGTGGGGTTATTCACCTCCAAACGCATGTGCTAAACAACGGATGGTGCACCTTGCTTTGTAAGCCCTTGAATGCTGAACCCAGGGTCCGTCCTTTGCTGGGTTGTCAGAGGGAAAATATGCTCGCCGGATTTGTGAGTAAAAAGACATAGTAGCTCTATTTGGGGAAAAGCTCTGAATACACAGAAATGGATACTTCGAGGGATAAAGACCCAACATTAGAGTTCATGCCTTTATAGCTGATTTTAAAAATTAAAGCCACCTTTTTATTTTCTTTAATTTTTCTTTCTTTATTTAAAAAAATTGTTTATTTATTTGAGAGAGAGAGAGAGACCGAGCAAGGGGAGGGGCAGGGGGAGAGGAAGAGCCCAATGAGGGGCAGGATCCCAGGACCCCCAGATCACAACCCAACCCGCAACCAAGAGTCAGGTGCTCAACCGACTGAGCCACCCAGGCATCCATCACCTTTTAATTTTTTTAAAATTTGAGGACATCCTCCAGGCTTCCTGTAAGTGATTTTTAAGAAGTTCGATCACATCCAGTCTGTCTGCTGGGTGAATCCAGGTAATGTACTCTTGGTGGGAAGTCACGCCTGTGAGCTTTTGAGGGGAGACCTTTCCTGATGTTCTTGAGAAGAGGACTAAGAGGAGTTTTGGAAAAGGGATCTGATTCAGGTGTCAGATAGACTTTACAGATTACTGTGGTGATCTCCTTATTTGTATTAAAACAAGCTTTCCCAGGTATGAGCTTATTTCTCTCATTTACATACATGAGCTGGGCTGGTTTTCTCCTTCACTTCGGAGTATGAGAACAAGCAGGACGCTTGGATGACGATGTGACTGTCATTGTCCTTGCAGTGAGCAAGCATCCTCAACAGTCTTTAAAAACATCGCATGATGAAGAAAACATATGTATATTTTAAGGTTACTATAAATATTTTTCTTTGAAAATACTATTGCTGTGACATTTTGCATTGATATGTTTAATTTTGAAACACCCAGTACAATTAAAAGAGAGCGTGAGATTTTTACGTTTACCTAAAGGAGGATGGCTGTGAAATCTTGCCATGGTCAATCACAAGTGGGAAGGTCAACTTCTTCCTCCATTTCACTCGCTAGCTTTAGGGTTGTGGTTTTGTTCCTGTGTGAACTGCCTCTGGAAGAGAAGATGTGAAGGTTATGCTCTTAAACAGGGTACAAATAGTCTAGAAACAGCTTTACAATATAGTTGAGTGGGTGGCTCAGTCGTTGAAGCATCTGCCTTCGGCTCAGGTCATGATCCTGGCGTCCTGGGATCGAGCCCTGCATCGGGCTCCTGGCTTAGCGGGGAGTCTTTGAGGTGTGTTCCAGTTGCACAGTTAATAAAGTCTGAAAACTCCAGGTAATTTTTATTTCGTTACTAAAACAGTGTCCAGGAGACTGACATCTGCCTGTCCTTATTATGTCCCTCACTTTCTGTTTTTTACCTTAGTCCCTATATTAGGGTCCCATCTGGGAAGGAGGTAGATTACGGTCCCTTAACACCTTTTCCTGCCCTGTGTGGAGAGGCTTTGGGGATACGGCGAGCCGTCCACGTTGCTGTCTGGGTTGGGTGGACACAAGGCTTTGTCGGGTGACACACCGGAGTGTGGCGTCAAGAACCCTAGGAAGGTGGGGGTTCTCATCCCTGCTTTGAATTTGCCAGCTGTGGGGTCTTGGACGAGTCCCTGTTCTATCAGAGTATTAAAGGAAGTAAAAAAAACTACAAGTGTAGCCGTCTGTTCTTTTATCCTTTCCTGTTGGTTTACTTACTTTTTTGGTCTGTCTGCTTATTTATACCTTAACAGTGTCTCACTGGGTTCTGGGTCTTGCAAAGGATTGAATTTTTCATCCTTGGTTTCAAAGTATGAGGATTGAATGACAAGCTGTCGGTAGAGTAAAATTTGGCTAATTCCAGTTGTGGTTTTTGAGAAGCTCAAGGTAACTACGAAACTAGAAGTTACAAAAAAAAAAAAAAAAAGAAAAGAAAAAAAATGAAACTAAGGAGTTTTTTTCCCTGCTCCGGGTTCTGCTGATTCCCTGGCCCTCCTTTCATGATGCTAATCCAATGTAGTGTAACGACTTTATTTTGCTTTTGAATTGTACACAGAGGCTTGATTAGAGCCCTCCCTTGGCTGGGTGCCCGTGTGCAACCATATGGTACTTCACGGATAATGGCTTCATTTTCGTCTGGGTTATAATAGGTAGGAACCTGTGCGAGCAGGTACGAGAGCTTTTATACAAAGTACAGATGAAAGCATTGCACAATATTTGTTCATGCCAGACCACAGCAGACTTAATCTGTCAGAAATTGTACTTCTCTTCTTACTGGACATCTCACCCATGACTCTGAAGAGAGTTGAGGGTGACCTTGCTTTCAGGGTCAGGGGTCCCAGCTTCAGCCCTTTCTGTGTTCCTGGCTCTGATGGCACAGGTGTTGGGCCGAGGTGGGGTGGGGGCTGCTGAGGGAGGCTCACAGGCAGGGAGGTCAAGATGGTGAGGTCTGGCAGTGCCCATTCCTAGGTGCTGGATTGTACCTGTCCCCCAGTCCCCCGGGGCTCCTGGCACACCCCCGTCCAGGCTCTGACTAGGGGGAAGGGGGCCTCTTGCTCTCTCAGGCTGCCTTCCCCTCCCCAGCTGCCGAGGCACCCCTACTCCTGTCCCTGTCAGGCTTGATGCCACCTTGTGTCAGGGGTCTGTTAGTGAGTAGGCTGGGGGTCTGGGTCACAGAGTTGGAGCTTAGGGTATTAGATCCAGACGGAACCTCAGGATTCATTGTCTCTCAGCCTGCCCTTCGCTCAACAGGGAACAGAAGCGTAGAAAGATCTGATTTGTGTTAGCATCTCACAGCCTGGGTGTCCCGGAGCCAGGGGCGTCCCGGAGCTCTCAGCTTTGCCCTCCAGGACAGGATGCTCCTCAGACTCCCTTCCCTCCCTGTCAGGTTTTCAGGCTCTGGACGAAGGTGTCTTTACCACCCCTGCTGACAGTGAAATGGCTTTTCCAACACAGGCCCAGGAGGGTCCGTCCCTGTGCCCTTGTGGAGATGGCAGATGCCCCCGTGGCTCAGAACAAGGTTGAAAAAAGCTGTTATTTATTGCATACTTGCTGTATGTTAGACTCAGAAGTAGCCCGTTTATATATGTTTTTGTATTTAATCTGCATAGGAACCCAATGAGCTGCTGCTTCCCTCCACTTTCCAAGAGGCTGAAATTCAGAGTGTGTTACCCACTGTCACACGGATGGAGTGGCAGGGCTGAGGCTCTGACCTGCCCGACTCCACAGCCCAGATCTTCCCCCGGGGCCTCCCCCTGCCAGGGGGCACCTCTGCCCCCACACTCCCCTGCTTCCGATCTGGTCTCTTTGGTTCTCCTGGAACCTTCAGATGCTCTTCAAAGCTTCTTCAATCAATTTTTCTTTCCAATATAAATTTCACCATAATAATCTAGTAAGGGTCCTCTTTTTCTTTTAAGGTTTTATTTATTTATTAGAGAGAGAGAGCACAAGCAGGGGGAGGGGCAGAGGGAGAAGCAGGCTTCCCGCTGAGCAGGGAGCCCGATGCAGGACTCGATCGATCCTGGGACCCTGGGATCATGACCTGAGCCGAAGGCAGATGCTTAACCGACTGAGCCACCTGGGCGCCTTGCCCTCTTTCTTTTTAAAATTCTATTATCAGGAGGCTGTGGCTGGCCAGAAGTAGATGCACAAAGCATGTACTCATAGTTCTCAAACCAGAGACAGCAGGGCCTAAAACATTTACTGTCCCTCAAGTGCATCCTGCTTCAGCAGGAATGAAAACTTGCTTGATGAGCAGGCCTTTCAATTCCAGTGACTTCTACAGCTTTGCTGGGGTTTTCCCCATCAGTGCCTCTAGACTGTAAACGCTCCAGGGCAAAGATTTTGGTCTTCGGCACATTTTAACAATCGTAAAGGGTGATGTACACCCTACATTAAAAGAGATGTAACAACAATACAACCTTATCCTTTAAACGCAGCCTCTGGTCTCGATCTTTTTCCCAGATACGCAGACGTGTATAGCCATGTACCTTGTAAAATCGGCTACCATGCTTTCCACGAGAAGTGGTTTTTAACAAGATACATTTTGCTGTGTTCTTGCGCTCTTGAGAAGTCATGAAGTGTTAAAGTAGTTTGACAGTTGTATGTAATGGTTTTGTTTAGTTCATCCCCTGAACTGTTACCTACTTGAATATAATTTTGAGATTAAAACAATCTTATGATAAATTTAGACTTGCCAGAATAGGAGAATTTATTTATTTTTTTTTAATTTTTAAGAGTTTATTTTATTTATTTGGGAGAGAGAGAGAGAGAGAGCGAGCATGAGTGGGAGAGCAGGGGGAGGGTGGCGTGGAGAGGGAGAGGCAAGCTCCCCGCTGAGCGGGGAGCCCAGTTCCGGACTCAATCCCAGGACCCTGGGATCATGACCTGAGCTGAAGGCAGACGCTTAACCGACTGAGCCATCCCGGCGCCCCCAGAATAGGAGAATTTTTTTTTTTTTTAAAGGTTTTATTTATTTATCTGAGAGAGAGAATGGGAGACAGAGAGCATGAGAGGGGGAGGGTCAGAGGGAGAAGCAGACTCCCCGCTGAGCAGGGAGCCCGATGCGGGACTCGATCCCGGGACTCCAGAATCATGACCTGAGCCGAAGGCAGTCGCTTAACCAACTGAGCCACCCAGGCGCCCAGAATAGGAGAATTTAAACAGGCATACTGTCATAATAAACTTTATGTTTTTTTTCTGCATCATAAAGCTAATAAAATATTTTTTTATTCCCAATATTTCCCCTATTTTAACATAATTTATTTCTCACCTATGTTCTACTTTCATTTAGACTATTTTATTCATTAGACTATTTTATTTTCCTAGGCGGGGGGGTCCTTGGGTAGTTTCTTTAGATACATTTCAGTTACATCTAATATGAAACCCACCCCCCCAGGAGAGTTAAATGAGTCTATGGCCATACAACCCTGAACGCGCCCGATCTCGTCTGAAGCTAAGCAGGGTTGGGCCTGGTTAGTACTTGGATGGGAGAGAGTTAAATGGAACCGTCAGCCATCTTGTTAATCTTCAACAGCTTCTCAAATAAACAACCACAGAAATATTATCCTGTGTGATTGTAAAAAAAAACAAAAACAAATCCTTCTTGACCAACTAGTTAACAAAAACTCCATTTGTTTGACTTGTGGGATAAACTTCGGAGGGAAGCAAAGAGAGCAAAATGTACATATTTTAAAAATAACAGTATTTTAACCAACCGAGCGTTTATTTCATGCATATTATGCAATACGCAGATACGAGACACTGTAGGAGAAAAGAAGGCACTATGCATTTGGCCCCGGCTCCTAGGGGCTCCTGGCTTCACCGGGAGAACATGGAATAGTCGACTGGCCCATGGTGAAGAGCCAAGCGTTTTTTGCCGGGCAAGCTCCGTAGGCTCATGGAAGGGCATGGATCGGTAGAGCTAGAGTGTGGTCCTTACCTTGGACCTACTACGTGTGGGATCCCAAGTTGGCTTTCTACCTGGCCTGTACATCCAGGATGCCTTCCATGTCCCTTCACTCCTCATACGGCCTTGGGCCTGCGGACAGGGGGAGAAACGTGGTGGATCATCTTTGGCTCTTAGAGACTAAGGAGGCTGCCATCCAAGTTGAACGGGAGGGTCTGGGATCCTGCCAAGGTGTCAGCAGGTCCGTGGTGGATAGTCCGCGGTAGCCGGGACATTCTTTGCTACTTAGTATGCTTCGAAGATCTTGAGCTAATGATTCATGGAGGAGGTGGAGAAGCTGCGGGTGAGAAAGAAAATCTAAGGTGGGAGAAGCAGCTTGCCTAAGGCCTCCAGCCTGGTAGGGAGTAGGGCAGGCCTCGGGGGCACCCAAAAGCCAATTCATCCCTCTCTACCCATGTGAAGCTTGTGCTGGGGCTGGCAGAGGTCAGCCCCCAGCGTCTCCTAGCGTCCGTGTATCAGTGAAATATGCTTGCGCTGGGCATCGAGGCGGCCTTAGAACGGAGGGGAGTCTATACGCCTTAGAGGGAAGCTGGTGCAGGTAACCACCTTTGTTTGCAAGTGCGTGGGTTGGAGGATGCCACCCCCCGGCCCCAGGCCTGTAGAGTCCGGAGCACTTGATTCCATTGCTGTTCTCCAAGGGGGGCTTGAAGTCTGAACCTAGGGGCACATTAAGGAGTTTGAAAAATTGGGAGGGATTTTGAGCCTGCCTTTGGTGGAGAGGGAAGCAAGCAGAGGAGTTTAGATTTGACGCCATAAGCGATGGCAAACTGCTCTGGGTGTGATAAGAGCAGTGTTTGGGGACGATTCGTCTGGCCATAGGAGGGGGTAATGCTGGGGAGAGGGTAGAAGCAGCAACAGGTCAGTTGGGTGGGAGCTGAAAATGGACCTCATTTCTCAGTCACTGAACCCTTTGGGTAATCTTTGGCTTCCTCCTCTTCTGTTCCCTGTTTGTCTAACCTGGAAGTTCTCCATTTTTAGTACACAGCAGACTCACCCAGGGAGCATATTAGAAATGCATATTCCTGGGCTCCCCTACCCCCTGGGACTCCAGGAGTGGGACTGGGAATCTGCATTTTTGTTTTTTTTTTTTTGCATCCCAGACGATTCTAGTGCGGTGGAACCAAAGACCACCTTTGAGAAAACTGACCCAGTTGGTCGATGTTAGGTTCTCAGTTTTCGTTCTTATTTTGCTTTTGCATTCAGGCTCTCGGCTGCTCCCTCTGGCCTTGCCCCTCACTGTTCCGCTCAGGGAGCCGGTGCCCATCTGAAGGGCTTGCTCACTTAGCCCAGGGCAGGCCTTGGCGTCCGTCTAATTCCTCAGGCTCGGACGCCTCCCTGTCCCCATCAGCGGCCTTGGGGGGCACAGCTCTTCACTCTTCCTGCAAGACCTTCTGTCCTGGCCTCCCCAGCTGAGTAATGGGGGCCTCCCTTCCACTTCTGTGGCCTCTATTATTTATGCTATGTAACTACGATGAAGGGTAAACGACCAGCTTGTCCAAAGAGCAAGGGCTTTGAATCAGGCCGTCCCGTGACCCTGAGCAGGTCACTTCACCCCCCTCAAGTCCACATTTCCTGGCTGCACCACCCGCCCCCACCCATTTTGGGGGCGGGGTGTAAATGAGATGCTGCCCAGGAAGGGACTTCGCTCAGTGCTTAGTACTTGGCGTATGTTAGGTAAGTGTTCTTTCGCTTGCTTTTCCGGAAGCGTCCTGAATCCCCAGCTGGACCAAAGGACCCTCAAAAGAAAAAGATTGTGCCTTACCTTCCTCTCTAGTCTCAGCGTGGAGCTGACTGCTCAGTACGTAATAGTAATGCAAAAAGTAGTAATAGTAGTGAGAGTGGTAGTCATAGCAAGAGCAAATTTAGAGAGTACTTATGCTCTGCCAGGCTTCACATATAGCGTTACTCTTTTAATCTTCTCAACAAAGGTAGGTGCTAATAATAAATAACTCCAGATGAGGAAGCAGGGACACGGAGTGAGTGAGTAACCTGCTCAAGGTCACTCAGCTGCTAGATAGCAAAGCCGGCGTGTGAACTCGGAACGTTTGGCTGCCACCTCTGTATTCTTATAGCACTCGAATGAGAAAAAAGCCCATTTTATTAATGGGAAAACTGTTAATCATAAACTACAGAAATAGAGGGAATGTTATCCTGAATTCCCATTTATGCAGCCTCAGTGATAATCAGCGCACCTGTCTGTACCACCACCTACCCCTCTGTCTCCACTTTAAATGATCTTGAAGCAAATCCCAGACATCATATGATTTCATTGTAAATACATATATACATATGGCTCTAAAAGATGCCTTTTTTTAGTATAATCGCAATGCCATTATCACACTTAAAAATATTATCAGTTGTTCCTTAATATCAACTATCCAGTTTGTGTTTAAATGTCTGCAATTGGTTGCATTAACATTTTTTTTTTTTTTTTTAGAGAAAGTGGGGGTTAGAGGGAGAGAGGGGGAGAGGCAAAGGGAGAGGGAGAGAGAGAATCTTAAGCAGGCTCCACGCCCAGCGAGGAGCCCAATGTGGGACTCCATCTCACGACCTTGAGATCATGACCTGAGCGGAGACCAAGAGCTTAACCGACTGAGCCACCCAGGCGCCCCACATAAACCTTCTTTACAGTTCATTTGTTCAGTGAGGATCCAAACAAAGAGCTTATTTTTAGTAATGATTTTTAAAGCGGAGTACCTGAAAACTTGTCCTTCTTGGACTTCATTCAGCACATATTTATCACGTGTCTGCATTTTGCAAGGTCCCGTCTGAGGATGATGAAAGATATTTCCAAGGAACTGTCAGCTGGCATGGTAACTGACTGGATTCAGAAAATGGCTGGTGGTATTGGCTCATTTTGCCCCCAAGGTTATAAGCTTGGATGAGTAATGCTAGAGTAGAACTCTTGACAGAGATAGGGAAGGTGGAAGGAAGAAACAGCCCCAGGAAAATACGATGGGTTTGGCTTGTGGTTAGTATTTAGAATCTAAAGTCATATTCTGTCCTACATGGGTATTTTCTGCATTCCACTCTTCATCTCTCCCTTTGCACTTGATCCTTCTTTTATTGGCAATTGGGAAGTAATTATGTTGGCTTTTTTCCCCTTCCCCTTTAAAAAATGGATAGAAATTTGGGGGATGTGCTAAACAACAGGATCTTTTTGTAAAATTAATAGATGTGGTGGGGTCAATCCATAGACATCAGTGGCATAATCCCAGTGGTGACAGATTTAAGTTTCTAGATATATGCTTTCATTGTTCGGTCTGGCCCTAACATCCTGGAAAATGCCTTGTCAAATGAGCAAGCATTCAGAGAACGGGAAAGATGAAAGTCTATGAAATATTTCTGTTTGCTTTGAAATTACTCATCTTTTTGTTTTCGGGACCTTGCTAACTTCAAAGTAAAGTGTTGTGATTTACCTCGAGTTTGACAGGAATTTTTTTCTGTTATTTAACCAAGACCACACTTTAAAAACTCGACGCGGAGTCATACGCACGCTATAAAAATCTGCTGAAACCATACGAGTTTCATCAAGTAGATTTAAGTTGAAACAGGCAAACGAGAGAGCAATTTGACTTTGGTGCCAGCCAGGAGATTAGAACAGCAATTTGCTTATTTCGGCTGTTTCAAATAGCATTTATAAAGTTGACTAATTTCCTCCACAGATATTTTGGCAGCTAGCACCGAGAAACAAGAGATTTTAGAAATAAACTTTTGTTATACTTTTTTTTTTCCTGTCTAAAGAGGTGGTATTCAGTCTTTTAAAATCTATCATCTTTTTCTTTGGTTAGAGATATTCTATTTGATGCATGTCAATCATTTTTCATACTCGTTAGAAGTTATTTTCCAAAGTGCATCATGAAACTACTGGATTTTTTTTTTTTTTTTTTTTTTTGGTGAGTAGTTTAAGTTAATCTGCTTTGCTTTGAATTTAACTTCATGCATACAGCTTCTGATTTTTGAAATATTACAAATATTAATCTTTATATTCGATACGCTTTCGGACTGCCGCGGGATTGTGAGTTGTGATAGTAGCAGAGAAGAAAGAGGAGGAAACATGGAAGCAGCCTGTTCCCTTCTTGTGAAAACTTTTAGTCCATTATCATCTTTTGCCTTCCTCACTGTGCAGATCTTTCCAACCTCAAGAACCCACCAGTACTACATATAACTAGAAAACTATTTATAGTGAGAAAGTTTCTGCAAGCGAGCAGATTATTTATTGTTCCTCATCCTCTTGTGTTTTTGGGTTATAGTATGAGTCACGAGGATGAGTAGCAGTACACATTTTAAATTTCGTATGGACATTGGTCTCTGAGCCAACCGGGCTGTGCTCCTCCTGATTCCAACCCTACCCCTGGAGTTTGTGTAATATGAGCCAATAAATTGTGTGTTAATTTTAAGGCATCTTGACTTGGGGTTTCGTTACTTGCAGCCCAAAACACCTAACTAATTCTAATTGTAATGAACTTTATAAGCAGATCTTCTGTGTCCTGTTGAAAATGAAACAGAGCTGTTTTCCTCTGTGGGCCAAGGATTTCATACTCCCAAAGAGTAAGAAGACAAGTGAACAATTATTGAGCACCTGCTGTGTGTTTTCATATTTTCTTAGTTAATCCTAGAGATGGGCATGATTGTGCTTGTTTACCTTACAGTTAATGTCCATTTGTTCACGCAATTATGAGTGATGTGGATGGGATTGGCAAAGTCCTTTTTACTGCTTTTCCCATTGTTGCTGGAGTGATGGATTTTTACCTGATTCTGGGCACCGTGCCTCAGGGAGGCGGTACTCTTCCCAGTGTCTGTGTGAGAAGAACTCACCTCACTCCTATTCTAATATCAGGCATTTTGGGTCACCTGGCGCATTCTTGTTTGCTTTAAGTCCAACTTGTTTTTGTTGCACATGGTAGAAAATTGGGCCAAATAAAACTTCATGTTCTGACTTGAATTAAAAAAAGGCTTTCCTCCCATTGGCCAAAGGCAAGCAGATGTGGTTTATTAAATTCTCCGTTGGCTGGAGTACATTCTAGATGCACCGAGAGAGGATGACTATGGGTGATGACATTGTTTCCTCAATTCCCCAGGGCTAGAGTGGTAGACTTCGTCCTTTGGGAGAAAGGAAGTTGTCTAGTGGAGGTCTAAGCGGCGGGCTTGACAGAAGCAGTGACCTTGTATTCTGACCTTGGCGTTGGCCCTGCTCTCTCCATATGTGCAGGGGTGGTCTGTCCTGGCCGTTTGTCATTCCTCCTGTGGAGGTTAGATGAGGATGTTTGCGGGTGACGTACGGCTTCCCTGTTGGTTGAAATTAGCTGGAGTGGAAAGCATATAGCTTTCCTCACAGGCCAGTGGCTCAACTAAAAGAAATTAGTCATGAGCTTCACTTACACCTGAAAAGCAATCATTAAGGGTCTGCCTCTGAGCATAGGGAATTTGTCATGGTTTCAGCGTCGCCTGATCCACCATGAACACATTTGGGAAAGTCGCGGTGATAGGGGGCTATTGAATAAGAAAGCTGTGCAGAATGTTTTAGAAGGTTCTTGTCACAGGCAGGTCTGTGGTTTTAGAAAATACTATTTTGTTGTTGTCAGCTGCATGTAATTAAATTATTCTCGGTTTAAAAACTGTACCTTCTCCTGTTTCCATCACACTTAGGCCAGCCCTAGGAGGGTCGTGGGATTCTGGGTCAGGCGCTCTGAGTGAAGATGCCCAAACGCTGGGCTGAACTTTCGGCCTGAGCAGCTGGGTTGGAGGTTGGCTTCTTTCTGGGGGGAGGGGTGGGCGGTGGAGGATTTTAGTGGGAGTTGTTTGCTGCCCGAGGTCTCCAGGAGACGCAGGATATAGAAGGTTAAAAAGGTTGTCCTGTGAAAAACACACCCACAATTGTACAAACGTAAGGAAAAATTTGACAGGACAGAAGCTTGGCTCCTTTGCCGGCACTCATTTCTGCCCCCTGCCCCCGTCCTGCCTTGAACTTGGAACCTCACTTTGCTTGCGTTGCCAAATTCCAGCCCCTGTCAGGAAACAGGTGGTCACATGTGGTTCCTGAAAATGCCAATAATTGTGTGGATCATGAGTGTTAGCGTTTGAGGACCCCGATGGAAAATTTAGAAATGGGTGAATGTTTTGTGAATATCCCAGACTTAAATCACGGGGAAAAGGGTGGTCTAGAAATATATTGTTAGGTGTATTGTCATATTGTTGGAATCTGGTGGTGCAGTGAAGAATGAATCTACTATCCTGTGAAAACTGTACTGTGTGGTAAATCAGAGGAACGTTGAATGGATTTTGTTAACCCAGCTCTTTGTCACTTTCTTTTTTTTTCTTTTATTATGTTATGTTAATCACCATACATTACATCATTAGTTTTTTTTTTTCCTGTGCACTGTTGGTTTCTTTTTTTTTTAATTTTTTTAATTTTTTTATTGTTATGTTAATCCCCATACATTACATCATTAGTTTTAGATATAGTGTTCCATGATTACATCATTAGTTTTTGATGTAGAGCATTCTGTCCCCACCTCTGAGTCTGTGCTCTGCCCGTTTCCTTATTACTCTGCCCACATACTCCCTGGCCCCCAGTCCTCTCTCAGAGCCAACTCTAGCACTTCTGGAGCTGTCGATTTCTGTTTGCTTTCGAGAACAATGGCTTTACCTATTCCTGTCATCCATTCTGACATTTAATCGTCTTTCGTCACCTGCCGGAGAATACCCTATTGAAACAATCTAAGGCGTGTAAGAATTCATGCAATTTTTTAAAACTCCAGAAAACTAGATTCTGCAGGTCTTTACCAGCCCATTACTTGATTCTTACCTTTATTGTCATTATATTCCCCCCTCCGAATCTTTCCTTAATGAAAATGAAGGCAAGGTCACCTTCATGCCTAATACCAGTGCTCATGCTTAAGGGATAATAATACCTCCTCTTACTTGACACTCTGCAAGAGCAGACACTACAGTTTTCGTTACTTTAAAACTTTCTGCTATGCCATACTGTCTCTTTTTCATCTGAAATGACTTTGGAAGATCAGTCCGTTATTAAGACTATTTTGCTAATTTGTTACCAGATTTAGATTATCCAGGGCGACTGTGTCCCTAAAATTTCTCCCTTGTGGTGGATATGGTTCAGTAAGCTTTAGCATTGATGAGTTTAGTTCTTAATAAATCTTTTAAAATTTAGCTAAAGTTCATTTTGCTGCACCTAATAACCGCCTACAAAACATTAGGTCCGGACTAAAGGTTCAAAATCTCTTTCCGATTTTATGGGAGCTTTTGTGCTTTGCAGCCGGATCCATGTTTGTGTGACGTGTCAGGACTCTGTTCAGGGTTCCTCAGCAGAACACTCGGGTCCAGAATCCTCCAACACTGTCCGACTATATTTCGTGATGATGCCGCTGGTGGGGAGTTGCTGAATCACTCTCACAAAGTGGTTTCCCCAGGTAAGTGCCGCAGAAGAAGATCGTTTGTCAAGCGTTCCTTCCTTTAACGCCATCAGGTCACGGAGAGAATATCCCGAAGACATCCAAGCACAGACCATGCTAGCCCAGGAACAGTTGTCCCAGGTCGTCCCACCAGAGGAGCAGCAGGTCAGGGGTGGAGACGGAACTCAACAAAGTGCCGTAGGCAGAAGAGGACCTTCTGCTGGATTTTTTTTTTCCCCACCCCAGGCGTACAACAGTTTCACCCGAGCAGGTCGGAAGGATGGGAGAATGTGTCATCACAAGATCCTCCACTTTAGGACCAGGGGAGCTTCTTCACACAAGCCATTTGATCTGGTCCAGTCTCAACTTTCCCGTCTGTAGAATGGGTACAAGAGCGTTATTTGCTTCCCGGGAGAGAAGCACCTCCTACGCAGGAAAGCGTTCACCAGCCTTTGTGTTAGTTCCTTGTCACAGCCTCGAAGGATCCCGAACTACTGTAGTATTGAATTCCGTGGGTTTCTGAAGGCTTCACCCGTTTCATTTGAGCCAGTTTGGATCTCTGAGGTTTGACACGGGGAAAGCTGTTGAGCTGTTGGCCAACCCGGGCCTGTGTTGGTTGGCGGTTTGTTCCCTCTGGACCTGGTGCAGCTGGGGTCAGCGGGGAACCCCTGAGCTGAGGGGCTGGCACCCTTCCTGCTGTCTGCAGGGGCACAAGGCAGCGCGGAGCCGGGGGAGGTATTGGAGCTGGGGTCTCTGCCGTGCACTCGGGAATGAAGGCCGGGGGGCTCTAGAATCCCTTACAGTCTTCCACTGTGTCTCAGAATAGTCATGAAGATCCTGCCTCTATCTCTCGTTCTTTTTGTCTCCCGATGATGCTACTCTAAGGCAAGGAGAACACACAGGCTCTTGAGCATTAGCTGCTTGCTTTGAATTTCAGTGGGAGGCGTTCATTTGGTCATTCAACAAACCCATGTAAGCACTTGCCTATGTCGGGCATTGTGCGAGCGCCTGAGCGCTCCGCCCCAAGGAGCTTTACGTTTCTGGTGGAAGAGGCAGTGGATGAACCACGAATCTTCTCCTGACAGGGCTGGGGTGGATGGGAAGCAGGTACAGAGCAAATGATCTTTAGAGTTGGGTGCAACACTGTGGCGTGGAGAGGAGACGTGTCTTAAAGCAGAGCACGGCTGACTGAATTTCAGCTCCTTGTAACACCTGTGTGCCCCTCAGGCAAGTTTCCCTCCCTCCCTCCCTCCCTCTTCCCTTCCTCCCTTCCTCCCTCCCTTTGTTCTTTCCTTCCTTGAACCTCAGCCTTTTCATCTGAAAATAGGCAAAAAAGATGATAATGTCTAAAGACCATAGCACGGTGTTTGGCAGCCAATAGGTTTTTAATGTATTAATTGAAAATTAATTGGTTAGGGGCACCTGGGTGGCTCAGTCAGTTAAGCATCTGCCTTTGGCTCAGGTCATGATCCTGGGGTCCTGGGATCTAGTCCTGCATCGGGCTCCCTGCTCAGCGGGGAGCCTGCTTCTCCCTCTCCCTCTGCCGTTCCCCCTGCTTGTGCTCGCTCTCTCTCTCTGTCAAATAAATAAATAAAATCTTTAAAAAAAGAAAGAAAGAAAATTAATTGGTTAGTGTCCCTTTGTTCCCACTTCTTTCCTCTTACCGCCCTTCATGTTGTTACTGGAGGAACATTACTGTGGTAGAAAGAGCACTGCAGTTGGTGGATTGGACGTCCTGGCTTTGCCCTGCAAACTGCCATCTCTCTGCCGCGGTGCAACTCCTGGGGTGTGATCTGGTCGTGCCCGCCCACAGACCCTGTATGGGATCCGGGGGAGAAGAACCGATCGGGGCTCTTTCCACTCTCTGGCTGGAATGAGTAGTGCTGCCGTGAACACTTACGGACAGATGTTTGTGTGGACGTAGGTCTTCGTGGCTCGTGGGTAGATATTGAGGAGAGGAAGCGCTGGGTCGTACGGTAGCTCCGTGTTGAACATTTTGAGGGGCTGCCAGATTGTTTTCCATCTCACATTCTCCCCAGCGGGGCTTATGTGTTCTCATTTCTCTGCATTCTCACCAACACTTGTTATCGTGCATCCTTCTTGTTTTAGCCATCGTAGAGGGTGTGAAACGGCATCTCATGGTGATTTTGATTTGCGTTTCCCTGACAACTAACGATGCTGAGTGTCTTTCCGTGGGCTTATTGGTCAGTTATACGCCATCTTTGGACAAATGTCGGTTCAGATCTTTTGTCTGTTTTGAGATCCAGTGACTTTTAATATTTATTGTTGGGACTGGTTTTTATCCTCTGGGGCTGCATGGCAGGTCCTGTTCTTTAAGGTGGTGAATATGGTGGTGATATGGGGGCCCCCAGCAGCAGTGGTACCTGAGGTCAGCAGAGGCGGAAATCAGCATAGGCAGAGTGTCTGTGTCGGTCAGTCGGCTGTTTTTGATGATGTGACAAACAGTCCCAATATCTCAGGGGCTAAAAGTCTTAAGCCTTACGTCATTCTCATACAAAGTCCATGACCCAGTCTTACGGCTCTACTCAGCTTTCCATGAAGGGGAACGACTAGGAAGTTGTTCAAGGACTGTTCATGGCCTCAGCCCAGAAGTGATAGACATCTGTTCTGTTCATAAGCCATTGGTGAGCCCCGACTCCTGGCTGCGTCCAGTGGGGTGGGATCTAGGGAGTGTAGCCTTCCCTGAGTCCCGAGGTTAGTGAGTGCTAGCAATCTCATCTAAGAAATGCCATCACGTGGACATCTAGACTGGTGTTTGACCATCCCCTAGCCAAGTGGACACCATCACGCTGATCTGAAACGTTTGGGTACCACTGAATTTAATGGTCTTCGACGAATATGCAAAAAAATATTTAAAAATTACTTGATTTTTCCCTGGAGCCACTGGAGGGCACTGTGAACTAGGGAAACGGAAGATGTGGCTCATCTGCTGTTTTCTTTTACAACAATCAACTTGGGCGGTGCAGGAAGCCCTAGGGGATTTCTCTCCTTTTCCCTACTTTTCTTCTCTACTTTTCCTTACCTTTACAGCTGAGAAAGTTACTTTCACTGCCTGAAAGTTTCACTGCAAGGTTACAGAGTCAATTAGTGATGGCGGCTAGAGATAGAACTGTCGCTTTTTGACTTTACATCTCATGCCATTCTAAAAATTTCTATTAATTGCCTAATAATGAATATAAATGGATAATTAATGATAATAATTAAGTGGAAATAATTTGAAATATAAATACGTTACATATGATGAAATGGCACATATATGTTATGCAGATTATATGAGTATAGAATCCATATAACTTTTTGGTATGAATTATGAAATGATAGACTTTCAGGATACCCTGATTGTGTTGGTATTGAGTCCATAGCTAGTTTTGGTGAATACTCTAAGGGTTTTGCTTATTTTTCTTTTTAAAAAAATAATACTTTTCAAGGAACAGAGGGGGTTTGAGGCACAGGAAGACTCAACACACAAAGATTCCTTTCTTTTTCCTGGGGTGTGTGTGTGTGTGTGTGTGTGTGTGTCTGTCTTAGGGGTGGGGGAGTTTAGGGGAAGGGAGGATGCCAAAAAATAATTTTACTTTTTGGAATCAAATCCTTGGTACCTAGATTGGAATGTTCTAATATCTTTCTTGTTAGAGGTAGGCGTTGCGTATGAAAGGTGGAATTTTTTGAGAATGGATGGGTGATTGAAAATAATGATTCCTACCCTATTTGGAAAACTCTGTGTTTGTCTCAAATGTCTTTGCTTTGTCCTTGTCCTTGTAGAGCGAAATCTTGTTATCTGAAGGATGGATTTTCTTGGCTATTTTTGTTTCCCCTTCAGCGGGCAGGCTCATGTTTGGTTTCCCCACCAGGGGGCAAGCGAAGAAAAGCAGTCAGTCTGACCCTGCACAGGCCCCGCAGAGATGCTCTCCTAGCACAGGTGTGAAGTTTTATGTATGAGTGTGTGGGTGGCAGGTGTGGGGGGCATTATTTGCTGTATTTTGACTGTATAAAATTGCCTCAGTTTTCACTTGGCTTCTTAGAAGTCCTTTAAAAATGATTGTAATGTAGGGGTGCTGGCTGGCCCAGTCGGAAGAGTGCGTGCGACTCTTGATCTCAGGGCTGTGAGTTCGAGCCCCATTCTGGGTGTAGAGATTACTTAAATAAAACTTAAACAATTTTTAAAAAAATGATTGTAATACAGTTAGCAGTTTCGGTGGAAATTCTAGCGCTGTGGGGCTTGTCTAAGCTGCATATTTCAACCTTGCCAGAACCCTGCTTTCGTGCCCTGAGATTTGGTCTTAATCTATTCATCTGGCTACAAGAAATGCTTAGGAATGTGATCGCAGTATGTTCTTAGAGACATTGCATATGGTAGATCTGTGGGAGAGAGTTTTTAACGCAACATCACTAATCATCAGAACGCCCTGTCCCTCACTGGTCCCTCTCCAGCCTCTCTAACTGCCCAACCTGTTTCTCAGTTTATTTTATTTTTTTAAAAAAGATTTTATTTATTTAGTGTGTGTGAGAGAGAGAGAGAGAGCACAAGCAAGAGTGGGGAGGGGAGGGAGAGAGGGAGAAGCAGACTCCCCGCTGAGCAAGAAGCCCGATGCGGGACTAGATCCCAGGACCCTGAGATCATGACCTGAGCCGAAGGCAGACGCTCAACCAACTGAGCCACCCAGGTGCTCCCTCTTTCTTATTTTAAAGCAAGGTTCACTTGGAAGTTGCTTCCCTCACTATTTTGGAACAGCTGGAACAACATTTTATTCATGTATTTATTTAGCTCCAGTTTTAGGGAGATATCATTGACATACAGCCCCGCGCAAGTCGGAGTACAGCGTAACGATTTGACGATACACATGGTGCGAAGCGTACCCCAACTTTTTAGAACAGGTAAGAGGTTTCGAAAACAGGAGCAAGAAAAATAAACAGCTCATTAAGGCGTTCCGAACTACATACCGGAGGCTGGTGGAGAACAACTGTGTTTTAAGAAGTTATTACTGGATGAGCAGTGAAAACAAATACTCGAGTTGATCTTGCATTAATCAAGATTTTGAAAAATCATGGACAAGATAAACATGTCTGTCAGGCCATCTAGTTTCCCACGAAGGCATAACAATTTCAGAGAGTCCTTCATATGGAAAAAAACGTAACCGTGGAGCTATGAATATTGGCATCGCTTTCCGCAAATGCTCCGTTCTTGCCGGTGTGTGGCTTCTGTAATTAATTTCCTCCTATAATCCCTGTAAAAAAAAACACAAAACAATAACAACAACTAGATGGGTAATGAAGTCACCTGATCTTTTCATGCTCATTACAGCATACAGTCATTAAAATATAACACACAGGTAATTCCCCGTTTCCCTAGTAGTTCTTCCTGCCTTCAATGATTAGAGTGTTTAAGAAGCCCACCTTGGATTTGACGGCCCCTCGGCCTTCTTCGAGACTCCATCTTTGTAAGAATGTACTAGAACTGCTTTTTTAGATGGAACCTAGCCCATATCAGTTTACTGGTTCCCTACTACATGACTAAACTAATTTTTCAGATGCTTTCAATAGCGTATGGAAGACTATTGGTTTCCTACAAAAGCAAACACGAAAACTCCAAGCCTTATGGTTAACTGCGATCAATTTACCTTTAATTACCTCCTGAAGTACCTGTTAATGATGCATTACTTATAAAAACAAATTATAGGTACTCTGCAGCCCTGTTTGTAGTTTCTTTAAAGTTTTGGAAAATGGGCGAGTGGCAAAAATATGGACATGTGAACCAAATTGTTTTGTAATTTTATATATTTAATAAAGTATACTATAGGGCCGTAGTATAAACCCATGGGGTTAAGCTGAGGTGGAAGAAAGTGCTTTAGGACGCAAATCACGGCTTCCTGTAACACACCGTGTTGGCTGCCCACACTGTGGCTCGTGACCTGCACGCAGCAGACAAGGCTAATTGGCTTGCTGTCCTGGTTTGTGGGGTTTTAGATGCGTGATGGTTTCTTTCATTCATGGCCTTTGCAACTGGCCTCAGTTTGCAGTCATTTCTCAGAGACAAAATAGGTCACAGTGAGTTCCAAACTCCTTTTCTTTTCCCCCCAAGAAAACCCCTTTTCAAATAGAATGATGCATGTATCCCAATATATAAGGATGAAAGCAAAAGCACCCTTTCAGGGAAGAGGGATAAGAGTCTCAGAAGCTTCAGAAGCTTGTCCACATGTCTCCCAAAGAGGCATCACCCTGATCTAGAGGACTCCTCGGAACCCAGCGTGAAAAACACTGAAATAGAAGATTAAGTTGTTTTTGCCTTTAAGTGCCGCGTATTGCTCAGTCACGTATGCATTTCTGGGCCTTCGTGGGCATGAACGTTAGTTCAGGGATTGACAAACTTGTTCTATAAAGGGCCAGAGAGTAAATATTTTCAGCTTTGGGGGCCATATGGTCTGTGTCACAGCTTCTCGGTCCTGCCACTGTAATTCCACGGTCGCCACAGACCTACGTGATTGGTGAGCGTGGCTGTGCGGGAAGGCTGTACTTACGGACACCGAAATTTGAAGTCCAAGTGATTTTTACACACTATGAAATATTATGGTTTCGATTTTTTCCAACCATTTGAAGATGGACAAACAAGTCTTGGATCATGGGCCACGGAGCTGGATTTGGTGTGTGGGTCATAGTTCACTGGTTCTTGCTTTAGTTGTTCTATAGATATTTTTGGGAGAAAAAAAAAGAGGAAGTTATATGTGTTTAGCTGAAGTTCAGATAAAGGCGTTTGTAGTTTATTTCAGCTTTTCTGACAACCTCCTTCCCCTGTTCTGAGACTACTGTAGATGTCTGCTTTATGTCTCAGAGGCTGCTAATTCCTTTTTTTTTTTTTTTTTTTTTTATATTTTTAAAGATTTTTATTTATTTATTTAACAGAGATAGAGAGCACAAGTAGGCAGAGCGACAGACAGAGGGAGAGGGAGAAGCAGGCTCTCCGCCGAGCAAGGAGCCCGATGCGGGGCTCGACCCCAGGACCCTGGGATCATGACCCGAGCTGAAGGCAGCCGCTTAACCGACTGAGCCACTCAGGCGCCCCGAAGCTGCTAATTCCTGATACAAATGTTCTCTTGCGTATGTGGCTAAGAGGCAGTTAAATTTAGGCCGGGGTGGTAGGCCATCGACCTGGGTTACAAAATAGCTAAGCTGCTGGGTGTTAAAATTAAAAAGTTCTTATTTTCGATTTAGTATTTGCTTTCTTCCCAGTGTCTTCTGTTTCCTTCTTAATAGACATTTTCTCAGGAATAGATTTAA
Organism: Phoca vitulina; assembly: GCF_004348235.1. NCBI lineage: Eukaryota > Metazoa > Chordata > Mammalia > Carnivora > Phocidae > Phoca > Phoca vitulina. The sequence goes on along the minus strand of NW_022589718.1, from coordinate 26,166,980 downwards.
AACTCAGGCTAGAGAAATGTATGGTCGGTCTCCTAAGTTTCTCACCCGGGCTGCACCTGTTCCGATCTCAACCTGAGTGTGGAAGAGTTGGAAAAGTGCAAGACGAGAAGGAAAAACACCATGCACCGTGGATCCGCACACACACACACACAGGCTCTGTGAGCCCGTGCACGCATGCGCTAGGACCTTTACAGCTGAAAACAAGAATAATGCTCTTAGTACTTGCAGGCTACCCTGATATTTGATATTCCATTTTCTTCCTCCTTTTTTTTCTCATCACCCATGCCAACCAATGAAATCGATGTGATGACTCACAAAGGATCAGGAGGATGCCAGGTTGGTGAACATGGCCTCGTGTCTTGCATTGCAACGAATCTGAATCTTCTCTTCATGGCTCTGGGGAACAGTTAAGAACTTCTACATCAGGGCCGACACCTCCATTTGTGTGCGTTTTATAAAGATGGCTCTGGTTGTATCGTCTGAGAAAGCGATGGGCTCGAGAGCAGATGGAGAGACCAGCGAGGCAGCGGTTACAGCGTCCACCAAGAGTTGGTGGCCATTCTAAGTGAGCTGTGGAGGTACAGAGAAGGAAGGAGCCAGAAGGTGGGTGTGGGGTGGAGAGGAAGACTGTCAGGATGCAGGCTCGACTTCCATGTGAGTCTCCTCTTTGTGTCTCCATGCCTTACCTATAATGCGGTAGCAGGGCAAGTACCTGTCTCCTGAGTTTTGTGAGGTTTGCAAAGATGGTGGCATAGGGTAGACATTTCCCCCTTTCCTCCCCCAGGCAGAGGTGGGCCCAGATCCCTGCAGCTCAGCTCCGGCAAGACCCTGAGCTCTCTATTGGGACCCAGCTCATCGGGTCCTTCACCTGTCGTGTGGGGACAGGAACAGCATTTCATAGAACAGCTGGGAGGATTAAATGAGAGGATATTGGCAATGCCCTTTGTAAGTGCTCCCTGAGTGGCAGGTAGAGAGGAGGAGCTGCACGTGGCCTGTCCTTGGCCATCTGTAAATGCCAGACCCCTCCCCTTTGAATCTTTCCTGTTAACGATGGCTACTTAAATCATTTTTATTACTATTTTTTTGTTTTTTGCATCATCTGTGTATTAGTCTGCGTGGGCTGCATAGCAGAATACCATTGACTGTGTGGCTTAAACAACAGGAATTTATTTCCCACTGTTCTGGAGGCTGGGAAGGCCAAGATCAAGCTGTGGGCACAGTTGGTTCTGGGTGAGGGCTCTCGCGCTGGCTTGCAAACGTCTGCCCTCTTGCTGTGTCTTCATATGGAGGACAGAGAGCCAGCCCTGGTCTCTCTTCCTGTTGTTATAAGGACACTCATCCCCTCATGGGGGCCCCACCCTCATGACCCCATCTAAACCTAATCACCTCCAAATACCATTACATTGGGAGTTAGATCTTCAACACAGGAATTTATTTGGTGGGGGGAGACACAAACATTCAGGCCATAGCACTCTCAAATTTCTTTGTGTCCGTTTTTATAGAAGAGCAAAATGGAAATTAATACTCTCAGAGGTTTAGTGAGTTCCTGTATTTGCTCTTGTCAAGATCCCACATTGTTGTCACCAAAAAGGCAAATCCCAACCAGAGTTTCTCTCTGAGCTGAGCAGCAGGTTTTAAAGACAGGAAGAAGGATTGAAAAGGAGAAGACACAGAAGCAAGGGGAATAGCTCAACCAGTTGATACGCAGGTTGAAATTTACTTCTGTCGGTAAATACCCATGCAGAAATTTGCATCTTATGACTTGTCACCTATTCGTCCTATCCAACCACCCCAAGCACAGCTATATTCCCATGATGGTAATGATGTTTGGCGGTAATAGTGTGTGTGTGTGTGTGTGTGTGTGTGTGTGTGAGATAACTGCTATGTTCTTTGCTGTTCAGTGTTGGCTAGTGTTATGATATGATGCTGCCCCACCCCCCATAGTGATCAGGACCAGAAGTGTGGGCAGTTGGGCAGACTTGCTCAAGATCACATCACAAGTTAGTGACAGAGCTGAGATTGAACCAGGCCTGATACTCAAGTCCTGTGTAATTGTCACATCTTGCTACTTCCTACAACCCCCTGGATAGTTGAAAAGCACTTGTCTAAACCTTATCTCTGAGGCTGGATAAGAGTTTCCTGTTTCAGCTTCCATGTCCCGCCAGCTCTGTCATGTTTGATCTAGCTATTTTGTGTTTTAGTTTAAGTGTTGGGGAAATTTTAGGGGGTAAATTCTTTTTCCTTCCTCTAGGGAAGTGTCACCATTCTTTGCCCGTCATTTAATGTTAAATTCTGTAGGATGTTAGGGACAAGCTTATACTGGTTAGGAAATTAAAACTAATTCTTCAGTGCACTGGCCAATGCATTTTAAAATTTAAATTTTGCTTTCTTGGGATGCTGTTTGAGGCAGAGACTTGTGTAGGAGAGTAAAGAAAGAATGACTGATAGAAAACAATTTTTAAAAAAGGAAGACATAAAGAAGTCATTTTCTGATCCTTGAAAATATCAGGATAAGTATTCAGTTCTCTTTTGAGGCTTACATCTCGAGAGTATCTTCCCATTTATGAAATGACATTATTTTTCTAAGCTGCAGCTTCTTACAGTGTTTAGAGTTTGGGAATTGCTTTTGTAGAACTACATTCTTCAGGTCAAGTATATTTATCTCATGAAAGCTTGGAATATAGGTGCCTGGACCCTGGGGTGGCCACTTGGCCTTGCAACTCAGTTTTTTTTTTTTTTTTTTAAGATTTTATTTATTTGAGAGAGAGAGAGAAAGAGAGAGTGCACATGAGCAGGGAGAGGGGAAGGGGTAGAGAGAAGCGACTCCCACTGAGCAGGGAGCCCAACATGGGGCTCAATCCCAGGACCCTGGGATCATGACCTGAACCGAAGGCAGACACTTAACTGACTGAGCCACCCAGGTGCCCCAGCAACTCAGTTTGTTATGGGAAAAAACACAGGGAAATGTTGGTCTCCTTGATTTTCATGAGCTGGGAGACTAGTCTGGGGGCAGCCTCCTCAGTCTTCTAGGCTCCCAAAAAAGGGTTGACATGGGTCTCCAAGAGTTGCTTAAACTTTCTGAATTGGAGGGACCTGTGATGTCACCAGACAGGCAGGAAACCTGCCACAGAACTATGTGACTGGCTGGATCTGGATCTGGGCTTCTCCATTGACCTTGCAGAAACTGGCTTTTCAATGACTCCCTGTTATTTTTTTTTTTAAAAAGATTTTATTTATTTATTTGTCAGAGAGAGAGAGAGAGCACAAGCAGGGGGAGCCACAGGCAGAGGGAGAAGCAGGCTGCCTGCTGAGTAGGGAGCCTGACGCAGGACCCTGGGATCATGACCTGAGCCAAAGGCAGCCGCTTAACTGACTGAGCCACCCAGGCGCCCCAATTGTCTCCCAGTTATAAAATCAGATGTTTCTGTTGCTTCTGTCTGGGCATTGTCGGTTCAGTGCATGTTCATCATTCCTGACTACAATTGCGTGTTTAATAGTTTATCCTCCTCATGTGACTGTAAACCTGGTGAGGGTAAGGACCGCGTTCATCTCAGTCATGCATGTTGAGTGCCTTGTATGTAGTCGTAAGAGTGACTGCCTGGGGGATGAGTGTGGAACATTGTGCCTTGGCCAGAATACAGTATGGATTCGATTAATGCCTGTGGAGTAAATATGTTTTTTTCTTACTTTGAAGTTGTGTTTATTTACTTAAAAATTGAGGGCTAACATAATACAGTGAAACACATAAGGTGCATTAACCTTAAGTATACAGCTCAATGATTTTATAAATAGACACACTCTCACTATATATATATATATAGTGAGATATATATATATATATATATATATATATATATATATATTAGTGCATATATACACGCACATACATACCACGGAACAGCCAATCAAATTGAGATATAGAAATTCCTGGCATTCCCTAAGGTTCATTTTTAGAGGGAGGTGTCTGTGTTATATATTCTAACAGTAAAATTCATTTACTCAACTTTATTTTCTAGAACACTTATCATGTACACAGCATTATGCTATGTTCCAACAGATACCTACCAAAAATAAGGTACATTCTGCCCTTCAGAAGCCTCCTTATTTGGTTTGCAAGACAGGACTAAACATGAAATAATCCAGTAACTTGATGTTTACCAAACTTAGCACTGTAGACCAATGGTTTCTGGATTTTATGCTTGTATTTATTTTTTTAATGACAGAATCCCTTCTTCAAATTAACACCTACCTGGAGCCCAACATAGAAAACAAACAAGCAGAGGGATGTTTGGGTTGAAGCTAGAGTAAGGAGCCCCTCCTCGCCCAGGAGTAAGTGCTATGGGAGTTCAAAGCCGAGGATTCCTGTGGCTGGAGCAGATAGGGGAGACCCTGGGACTGGAGATGAAAGGTTTATACTCCAGGGGTGGGAAGCTCAGGGCAGCTGGAGGAGGGGAAAGTGGCCTCCCAGCCTGGGAGACGTGTGCGGAAAAGGAGTCTGCGGTCTGTATCCATGTTATGGAGGGAGCCCCTTTGAGGTGGGTCCCTCGGGAGGGTGCTGGGCAAGGGTTAGTGAGGACCAAGGAGTGACACTAGCCACAGGTCGTGCAAAAAGGGTGAGGGTGACGAAGAGTTATTCTACTCAACATTACATTAGATTTCCTCATGCATTTTGTTTAAATTTTACTCCAGATAGACGCCCGTTATTTTTCTTTAGATAGCCAGATCAACCCCAGAGAATAACTTCAGGGGAAGGAAGGTGAATGGTTCCGTCTGTGCTCTGCTGGGGTCAGGGGCAGCGAATCTACAATACCGGGTGATACCGTTTCCTTGAGCCATCTGAAGACTTTCAGGACTGAGCAAAAGTCTTAGGACTTTAAAATGGGAGTTGCAAATAATAAGTGCAGAGACTAAAAAGAAAGGCACAGGAGGTGCATTTATATTTATAAAATCTAATGACACGGCGGTAGTATGAGTGCTCCTAATTATACATAGAAAGGTTGTTAAAAGGCTCAAATGTACCGAGTCTGTTTCGACCAAGGTGGAGTGAGCTATTGTTTGCCTGTTGGAGTGGCCTGCATTCCTACAGGTGAATAGGTTGTCATTAAATGTAGTTAAATGACAGTTTACGAAATGGATCCTGCTACCTGAGTTGTGCTTTGTAGCAACCCCTGCATGTCAGCAAAGGTGAGCTAGCCCACATTGATTAAAATAATGCTCTATCTGGTTCTATAAGAGGCTCGGAATTTAAGAGATTCAACTTTAGAAAGTAGTCATGAAAAATAATTTTTGTGGTTGTCGACAGCAAAATTGATTACATTTCCATTTGCAATTCTTGGACCACTGAATTCAGTCTTTTTTTGTGATTTAGTTCTACAAATTCAACAAATACGTGACAGACATTTATTGAGTGTCAGTTGTATCCCAGGCGTGGTACTGTGAGACATAGTAATGAACAGAATTGCCAAAGTTCTTGCTTTCATGGAACTTGTATTATTGTGTGGTATTTCTAATGTTTTTCTACAGTCTCATCAACAAGGTGAAATCATTGCTTACGAAAGCATAAGCAACTCATTTGGCTGAAGTCTCAGTGGATTTTCAAGTATATAAAATTTGGGGAAGGTGAAGATTTTAAGAAAAAAGTAGATATAAAAGTGAATTCCAATTCAACATGTTAATACCCTTTTGATGTCCACTAGTTAGCAGCATTGTAGAACTTTCTCTCTCTCCGTCTTAGTATTCCAGAATTCTTTCAAAATTACTAACAGATATTTTTAAATACTTCATTTCATGTGGAAAATAAATAGAATTTGACAGCCAATAGCCATAGCTAAGTATATACATGGACAAAGTATGTAAATATCAGTGATGTGGAAATGTGTCATCCATTGACCAGGAAGGTCTTGAGTGATTTTCATAGTTAAAAAAAAAATGTATCTGAAAAATGTATGTGAAAACTTTAGCCATTTCTTTTATATGTTTAGCTGTTAGAGTAAAGATATATCATAAACCACTAAACGTTAAGTGACACAAAGAAACATTATAGGGCATTAATGTGGTCCAGGGGCTAAATCACTCTCACTTTCATGATTTCTTGAGGATAGTGAGGGAGCAGAAATACATAAGCAAATGAGAGGAAAGACATTTAGTGACAATTGTCTACCTGAAAACCAAATAAACATGTTAAAATCATCGGTACACATGTTTCTCTTGTATATATAAAAAGCAGTTGCTTCTCAGAGAGGGATATTAAAAAAATGCAACCCCAACTTATAGTCCTTTCCTTAAATAGAAAAGCACCAGTATTAAAAAGAAGATGATTAATCACCCAATGTTTTATTTGGAGTTTTACTTCAAACCCAAGAATTCTTGGTGGTTTCTAAACTTGGTGCTAAGGAATTTTTCTGTTCCAAATTAAAAAATACCATAATTTGTCAGTTATTTTAACACTTCTTAAATTTAAGTTTTAGAGACAATTGAGAGAATAACAATGCAAATAAACTAAGAACTATGTATAACATTAGCAGAAAAAAAGTAATTTTCCTAAAGGTCCCCTATAATATATTTCTGTTATTTTTTTGTATTCAAAATTAGAGACCACTGAATGCACTAGCTTGAGTGCTTAGAAGTGTTTTGTTTTGTTTTGTTATAGCAAAAAAAAAAAAAAAAATCCCCCCAAAACAAAAAACCCTAAATTTTCTTGTCTGAATTTTAATTACTATAAGGGTAATAGCTCGAGAGAAATTTTTGAAAAGAAAAAAAATCCATCCATTATTTCATAATCGATTCATTCCACATTCCTCATATGCCGGTATATTTTCTGATAATTGTAATTATAGTTGACTCATAGTTCTGTACATTTGTTTTTCCTCAGTATATATCAACATATATTAATATATATTTATGTGTGTTTACATGTTATATAAAAATATATATTATAGATATAAAATAAATATATGTTGAAGGGCACCTGGGTGGCTCAGTCGGTTGAGCCGCTGACTTCGGCTCAGGTCATGGTCTCAGGGTCCTGAGTTCAGGTCCCATGTCAGGCTCCCCACTCACTGGGGAGTCTGCTTGTCCCTCTGCCCCTCCCCCTGCTTGTGCTCACTCACTCTCTCTCAAATAAATTTTATTTATTTATTTCAGAAAGAGACAGAGAGAGAGAGAGAGAGAGAGCGAGCACAAGCAAGGGGAGGGGCTGAGGGAGAAGCAGCAGACTCCCTGCTGAGCAGGGAGCCCTTTGTGGGGCTCGATCCCAGGACTTCCGGATCATGACCTGAGCCGAAGCCAGATGCTTAACCAATTGAGCCATCCAGGAATCCTCCAGTTCCAATTTCTTCCCTAAAAAGTCTAATAGATATTTTTATAAAAACAAAACCATTATTCAATTTGGTGAATTTACATTTGTTGAGTATTCTGGAATATCAGTCTCTGAAAAAGAGACACACCATCACAAGTAGTTATTAGGATGGCAGTCTTTTTTTTTTTTCTCCTTCTTTCTCTCTGAACCTGTCCAGGGAGTTCCCATGGTCCAGTTGAATATTTTCTGCTGAAAAATGTCTTCAGGAAAGCAACAGTGGATTTCTTAGAAAAACCAACCTGTGAACTCATTTCTCTTTTTAGGTTGCCTGAGATTTGTAGGTGAGTGAAACCGAGGTGAACAATTGCTTTATTTTACTATAAAATCAGTTTTACTCACTTAATCTTCTTGTATTTAAAGTCTTTTTTTGAAAAATAAAACTGGGTGTACTTTCACTATACCTAATGCAGTCAGTTTTTCTTCTCTTATTTTCGTTTGACAACTTCATTATTGAATTGTGAAAAACAGCCCTGGGTTCAGAAAATTTTTACCTTGAGGGATACCAAAAAAAAAAAAAAAGTCATGTTGGTAGTAAAGTAAGTCGTTGCTTGTGTTAAAAGTCAAGGTGAGTCATTTAACTGCATCTATTAAAAAAAATTCTTGTACTGATTACCTCTGGTAGAGATTATGGATTGGATGCTAAAATCATTAATAAAAATGCCTCTAAATTATTTTAAATTACTCAATTTCATCTCACCACAGAGTTAGCATGCTCGTTCATTCCACAAAAATTTATTGGGCCCCTCACCTACTATATGTTGAGTATTTTATTGGACATTAATGTGACTGAAATATGGACTCTGACCCTGGGATAAAATGTTAACTTCACAGATAAAGTTCATTTGTAAAATGAACTACACATTACAAATAACATCATTAAATTCTCACAAGAATTTCGTAAAACAGATGTTGTTTCACTTATTTTAACGATGAAGTGGAAACACAGAAAACATAATAGCCTCCCCAAGGCTGTCTCTAATGCAGTTCCTTAGATTACCAATCAGGTGATCTTTGTAAGCTACAGAGAGGACTCTCTGACAATCTAAAAAGAACAATAAAAACATGTCCACCACAGCTAAATACAAAATAGAAAGTAATACATACAATGAGGGAAGTACAGCAGAAGAGGTGCAAGAGACTAGAAGAGGGAGAGTTGGCTTCTGGGCAGGGGATGGACAAAGGAATACCGCCGGAATCTGGCTAGATGGACTTTACCCTTACAGAGCTGGGGAAGCTCTTTCCATCCAGCCCTGGAAAAGCTTCAGTGAAGCTTAAGCCGGGTAGGAAATGAGCATGGGAAGATTGGAAATAGGAGTAGTCAGCAGTTCCATTTATCTAGAGTGCAGAATGTGCCACACAGAGTTTTTAGAGTTGAAGCCAAAAAGATGGAAGAGAGACACATATTCCAAGTCTTTAATGGCAGATCAAGAAGTTTTAATTTTATTTCCTAGGAAATGAAGAACCATTTGGGGTCTCTAAGCAGAAGTGTGATTAATCTAGGAGGAGTTTCAAACACAGGAGTTGCAAACTCAAATGCCTCTAAATGCCAAGCAGGTAACAAGTGAAGTGGAGAGGATGTGGAAAAAGAAGAGGATGTCTTCAATTGGGGATCGTTGTCATTCATTGCTTTAGGAACCCAACCTCTCACCCTAACGCGGATTTATTGTTCTCTTGTGCATATGTGCTTTATTGTCACAAATTGCGTCTTTATACCACGTGTGCTTCTCGACATAGATTGTAATTATTGTTTTATGTAGTTGTCTTTTAGGTCATACACAGAAAAAGGAAATAAGTACATATACATTAATACTGATTTTTATATTTACCTATGTAGTTACCTCTGCTAGTGTTTTTATTTCTTCATGCAGATCAGGTTATTCCCAGTCTCCATTCATTTCAGCATGAGGGATTCTGTAGCATTTCTTGTAGGGTAGTTTACTAGTAGTTTTTGTTTATCTGGGAATGTCAATTTCTTTGTCAGTTTTGAAGGATAGTTTTGCTGAATATAGAATTCTTAGTTGATAGTATCTTTTAGCACCTAGATGTCATCCAGTTGCCTTCTGGTTTCTGTGGTTTCTAACTAGAAATCAGCTGTTAATCTTATAGTGGATCCTTTGTGTGTGACAAGTCTTTTCTCGCTTTCCACTTTTGAGATTCTCTCTGTTTTTAGGTACTTTGATTACAGTGTGTCTCAGTGTAGACCTCTGAGTTTATCATACTTGGAGTCCATTGAGCTTCTTGAATATGTAGATTAATGTTATGGTCATTATTTCTTCACGTGTTCTTTCTACTTCTTTTCCTCCTTTCTTTCTGGGTCTCCTATTATGCATATGTTCGTATGCTTGTGGTGTCCCTTGAATTTCTCAGACTCTGTTCATTTTTCTGCATTCTTTTTCTGCTCCTAAGATTGGGTAATTAAAATTAATTTATCTTCAAATTCACTAGTTCTTTCTTCTGTTTGCTCACATCTGTTATTGAACTCCTCTCTTCCAATTATTATACTTCTCAACTCCAGAATTTTCTCTTTTTCCCTCCTTCTTTCTCCCTCTCTCTCTCCTCCTCCCTCCCTCTCTCTCTCTCTCTCTCATGTGTGTGCATATATATACACACATATATGTATATATATATATGTAATATTTATTTATTGATATGTTCTATTTGGTGAGACACTGTTTTCTTGGTTTCCTTTAGTTTTTTGTATATGGTTTCTTTAGATTTTTGAGCATATTTAAAATAATTGATTTAAAGTATGTCTAGTGAGTTCAATATCTGGGCTTCCTCAGAGACAGTTTCTATTAATTTCTTTTTTCCCCTATGTATGGGCCATCCTTTCTTGTATCTTTGCATGCCTTGTAATTTTTTGTTGAAAACTGATGTTTTGAATACTGTAATGTGGCTACTTTGGAAATCAGATTTTTGCTTCACAGATTGTTCTTGCTTTTTGTGGTTTAGTGACTTTTCTGAACTGGTTTTGTGGAGTTTGTATTCTCTGTCATGTAAGATCATTGAAGTCTTAGCTTAGTGATCAACTAGCAATTTGACAGAGATTTCCTTAAACATCTCAAACAGACAGAAAGTAATAATAGTAATAATAATAATAAGAAGAAGAAGAAGTAGGAGGAGGAAAAGGAGAAGGAGAAGAAAGAAATTTTAAAAAGAAAATAAAACCACATAATAGGTTGTGTGTGTTCGGGCATGCCTTCAACACTCAGCCATGCAGTTTATGACTCTACCTTAGCCTGAAAGTCAGGTGGAAGTGAGAGATCAAGGCCTTCTCAGGTCTTTTCTGAGCATACCCTGCTCTGGACATGTGTAGGAGCTATTAGATTCCCAGCAATATGTGGGAGCTTTTCAAAGTCCTTATTTCCTGAAGTATCTCCTTCCCAGCCTTTTCTCGCAGGCTTTTTGGTTTGTCTGTTATTTGTTCTAAAGAGTATCCCTTGCCCCTAGTGGTGGCAGAAAATTCATTTGCCTTTAACATGTTTGATAAATGCCTCTTGGGTACTCACTTCTTCACCCAGGGAGAGCTCTGAATTAGGTGAAATAAAGAGAAGCCCTTTGCACCAGCCCTTCAGGGAGCCACCAGACAGATCCAAAAACAAATAACCATAATTATTTGGGAAGAAGGTCTGCACTGCTCCTTCCAGCACCAGGCACCCACACCAGGCAAGTGGGTTGTGTCTTCAGGACCACCACTGATCTAGGTTGGGGACATGGGGCTAGGGTAAGTTAAAATGCCACAAATGTCTCCTACTGATATTTAGCCACCTTTTTCTTGATTGTGTGTTCACCTCGTTGCTGTAAACATTTAACTGGTTTCCAGATTTAGGATGAAGTTGATTCTGACAGTTTTTATTAGCTGTTTGTGGAGGATCTAGCCCATGTTCCCCACTCCACTGTTTTCGGGGATGTCACTCATGTGCCTTAAAAGTATTGTACATCTCAAAGAAAATGTACGTATGAGCTAAGTACAAAATGGTGCCTTACTACTACCTTGGGTATAGAACGAATTGGGGAGGAGAGTGATTGAATGAGAAGAAGGGGGAAGGAAATGGGGGGTTATTGACCACCCCAACCCGGGGCCCCAAAACTCAGCAGTCTTCCTGGCAAGTAATGCAGTTCATGAGTCTCTTCTATTAGGGGAAAGGTGTTTGGTCACCTGTCACAGAAAACCTGGCTAATACTAGCTCAGACAGATAGGAATTTATTTGATTCACATAAAAGAAACCTGGAATGGACAGTCAAGAGCTAGAGAAGTAACCCAATGACGCTGTCAAGAATTCAGGCCCCATCTGTCTTTCTCTTCTAGCGTCATTAGAATATTGTCACCTATGTCCTCTGTTGTTGCCTTTTAATCGCAAGGTGGCTGCAGTAGCTCCAGATATTTCCTGTGCATTCAAGGCCTAGGATTGGCGCAAGGCCTTTTCCTGGTGATTTTTTAAAAATATCAGGACAGAAATCCTTCTCAGACAACTTCTTATATTGAATTAGCCAAAAATAAGTCGGACACCGTCTCCGATCAGTCACTGGACAAAAGGAATGAAATTTACCATGACCCTTTCCTTAGGGCCCAAGCAAGTCCTGTCTGTCAAGAGGTCAATGGACCAAGGTCCTGTAAGCCAGGAAGAAAGAAGGAGGCTAACTATTCAGTAGGCAATGGACAGTGGTGGTCATAGGCAGAAACTAGGAGAGTTGGCCGAGGCGGGTGGGAGGTGGCTGCTTGGAAGAATAGTAGCTGGCTGCTTTGTTCTAGACCATGCCCAAATGGGCGCAAGCTGTCATAGTTACGGGGGAAGTGGAAGGTTAGGAATGAGGATCAGAAACACAGAATGTCCAGGCAGCCATATAACGGGTAAAACCAGAAGTGTCGATTCAGAACCAAAATAAGCCAAAGCCGGTGGTGTGTCCAAAGCTGGAACAGGATGCCGGAGCCCATGTCAGGGCCCAGATGGAGCACATAGAGTTCTGCTGAGCACTTGGTTTCTGGCTCCGGTCTTTGCTTGGTGGGAGTTCACACTGCGCTGAGAGCCGGCAAGCGGTTTCTGACAGGTGTGGCGATCTCTAGGCCCTCCGACTACTAGTTAACTCCGGGGAGGAACATGGTGTGGCAGGGGCTAGCAGATTCCAAGTATTGAACTGGAGACGGAAGAAAGGTTTGTCAGGGCCAAGTTGGGAAACTGGCAGGAGTCCCAGACCCAGGAGGAGCCCGATGTTTTGGGCAATCCCCAAAACAGGAGCTTGGGAACAAGGCCTAGAGGGGAAGCCCTGTTATTTGAGGGTTGGAGGCAGGCTGGGATCAGGGAAATGGGAGCTCTTTGATTAAAAGTGGGACTTTCAAGAGGGACTGTCGGTCGGTGCTCCCTGCTGTCGGACTCCAGGGTGGAGCTGGCTCCGGTTAAATTTAAGGTCTCCTGCCCCAGGGTGGGATTGGTCGTGGGAATGGAAGAGTAGGCCAAGCCTACTGCCCATGGAGGTCCGCTCGTCCCACCTGGCGATGGAAAAGAGGATGTAGCTTCATAGGGGATAGACACAAGAAATATTTTGGAGAGAGTGTTTATAGGACTTTGCAAGAGGTAGATGGTGCTTGCCCTGGAGAGTAGGTGGCTGGGCTTATCAAAAAAAATGGAATGTTGGGCGCCTGGGTGGCTCAGTTGGTTGGGCGACTGCCTTCGGCTCAGGTCATGATCCTGGAGTCCCAGGATCGAGTCCCGCATCGGGCTCCCTGCTCGGCAGGGAGTCTGCTTCTCCCTCTCCCACTCCCCCCTCTTGTGCTCTCTCTCTCTCTCACTCTCTCTCTCAAATAAAAAAAAAATCTTTTAAAAAAAAAAAAAAAAAAAAAAAATGGAATGTGGAGGCAGTAACAAGCCCCTTGAGTCTGAGCCATAGGGCACCTAGGTGGGGCTGTCCGTAATTGGCCATGTGAGACTAGAACTTGGGAGACAGAGTAAAATAAAGGCTGGAGTCATCCACATCAAGATAATGACGGGGTAGGATTGGATCGGGGGAAGGCATGGGGAGAGTTCAGCACGCTGTTCTATTTATGTGCCACAAAGGAGAAGCCCTTCCCACAAACGGCGGTGTTTCTTTCCTGTTCGTTTTACTGCCCCATGAATTCTTTTTCCAGATCCCTCAGATTTCTGATGGATTTTTCTTCCCTAATGTTTTCAGTTATACCCGATTTCCCCAAATATCTGCATTTTCTTATTGAAAGGTTTATTCAGATTCTTAAAGGACCAAAAAAAAAAAAAAAAAAAATTGGAGAATATCATCTTTCCCAACCCCCAGATGAGATTTTTGTTTATTATTCTTTATGATTTCTATTTATAATAATTGTTATTTATGGGTCATCCCCAAGATTCTGTAGCGAGATTTCTTTTAAAAATGTCAAAAGAAGACTATGTTGCAACTTTCTCCTTCATGCTTTAATCAGGCAGCAAATGGGAGAAAGGAGGATGCTGCTTTGTGTCACACCCACATCAAAATTATTCTAGATTGGATGATCTGACCACACCTTGTACCTTGGGAGGAATATTCCTTTAAGGCATGAAGGATTCTTCTGTGTAAGTTAGAGGTGGGTTTTTAAGGATTTATCTTAATAAGGAAAAAGAAAAATACTTAAACCAAGCTAATAAAATAAGTTGACAGAAGGGTGCCTCAGTGTAAGTAACAGGTGGGAGAAAGGTGTCAATTCTTAACTGTCGGAATGGCTAAATAGTTACTTGAACCTGTGATTTCAGGGGTAGAGTGTCAGCTAGTTTCTCAGACGCACACGGTAAATGTAAAGAACTTTCCAGGGGCGCCTGGGTGGCTCAGTTGGTTAAGCGACTGCCTTCGGCTCAGGTCATGATCCCGGAGTCCCGGGATCGAGTCCCGCATCAGGCTCCCTGCTCAGCAGGGAGTCTGCTTCTCCCTCTGACCCTCCTCCCTCTCATGCTCTCTGTCTCTCATTCTCTCTCTCTCAAATAAATAAATAAAATCTTTAAAAAAAAAAAAAAAAAAGAACTTTCCAGAACTGAGGTCAAAAGCTACAGATGGGGTAACCAAGTGGTGATGAAAGCAGGACAGTGTTGAGGGTGGAAGGCAGTGTCGGGGATGGTTCCACACTGGGGACTGTCCTGGGCTGCATGAGACTTTGGTCACCTTAGTTCTAGACCTCTGTCGGGGTTCACTGTTCACATACTTCAGGGTGCAATGAAATGCAAGTAAGGCATTTCCTCCTCGTCCTGGTCTCCAAGCTGAAGCACTGTTTTGTGATATAAAACACAGGTGGTTCGAGGGCCTGGAAATGCCCAAATGAGATCGTCTTAGTTGTTAACGCTTTTCCGGTTGCTTTTCAAGTCTAGGTGACAGTGTTTGGAGACTGTGTTGAGTGCATTCAGGGCCCGGCTCCGCAGGTACTTAATGACTTCAGTGTGGGCTTTTAATCTCCTGCCCAAGTGCTATCTCGCTTGCCCAGACAAGCCCTTCACCATTGCAGGAGAGTGAGGGAAAATTAACGCCGCCAAAGCCACCGGGGAAGGAAAGGCATGTCGGAAGGTAGAAATGAATTGCATTAGTATTTATTTTCATGCGGTCTGGAAACTTTAAAGCTCTGTGCCGCTGCAAGAGGACCCAGCACCCTCCCATGGAAGGGGAAAAAGAGAATAAGGAGATTGAAAAATATCCAGAGCATGGCTATCTTTAATGTTGGAGTTAGCTATCGGGAAACCTGAAATGCTGAATGTAGTAAAATGCTGACTGCAGCTTCACTTCACATGCGGTAACCCCGGCACAGAACAGCGTCTCTGGCACCAAAGGAATTCAAGAGAATAAAGCAGAAGTCGTCAGGATTTGAAGGAAGCCGCAGATGATTACCATCTGTACATTTTACAGACTGCTCACAAAACCAAGAAGCCAGGACCCACACTGGAGAGTAAGTATATTGAACTCGGGGGTATGTTTCTAGATGGAGGAAACTCAGGAATTGGTCTGAATTTTTAAAATACAATACTTCATAAGACCTGACAGGTTTCTTTTCTTTTTTTTTTTTTTTTTTTTTGGTCTGGTGACATGGGCACTAATAGTTCATTTGTCCAAAACCTGGAACACCAGGAGGTTTATTTGTGTGTCTTGCGTGGGGGATACGATCGCTATAAACTTGTACTCCACCAGGCCCTCCTACTTTCATGATTTCTCCGTAAATGGAGAATTATTTGTCAATTGCTCTCCGCGTTCAGATGGTTCTCATAAATGCGTTTTCGTGTTCTTTCCAGACACTTGTGGAAAGGTCATCGTGAAACACATTTAAGGGTTTGGGAGAATGAATTGGTTCATCGCTGTCATAGATCACCTAGCTTGGACTTTCCTATTTATTAGCCAAAAGAAGGTACCTTTGGATGAGCCCGCAGGAAATATCTTTAGATGAGCTTTCTTTGCCCCGTGTTTGATTGACGTTGCAATTTGAGCCAATAGCAAGATTCCCTACAGCTGAGAGCTACGTGGAGACCAAGACATAAAACACAGAAGCTGTAGATGGTGCGTGTAGAAATGCATGTGCTTTCATCAGGATTTCTATTTGTTCTGAGAGCTTTGACCAAAACTTACAAACTCTGGCCCTTGAAAAAAACTAGATTCATGGGAGGCCGGGAGGGGTCGGGAAGGGGAGAGTTGAATTTGTTCTTTTTTATACAAAGTGAACGTATGTTTTAAAATAATAAGCAGTGCACAAGAGAGGCCCGCTTTTCTGAAATGTTTACATAAAAAGTTAAATCCTATATAAATGGAACCATTAGGTAGATTATTTGACATCTCATTGGGAAATAGAAGCTTGCTTATAAACGGGTTTGAAAGAGAGCCCTGGAAATAAATTTAATGGGATAATTTTTACTTGAAAATAGCAATTAATGACAGATTGCAGAAGTCAGCCAGTGAATCGTAACTTAGCGCTTTTCTGTCCAACGCATATGGAAGATTGTTTATAAACAGGGAGTATTTTTTTAATGTGCATATGAATTTAGTATAATACTTGGCAATTCTTGGCTAGTTTGGCAACATTGAAATCTCAAATCTTTGAGACTCAACAAAGTCTCCTGGATATGAAATGTTCCGTGGATAGATTTGTTCTTTCCTGACAAGCCCTGAAACCTTAGTGTTTAACAAGAAACTCTTCACCCTGGTTTTCTTTTTCCTTTGGTGATTAATCTAAAACCCACAGAATAATTCAATATGGAACATTTGGCCAAGTTAAAATGAGGGGGAGTGTAAATAACACAGAATTAATTCCCACACCTGTTGTACACTAGGTTAGCAAGGAAGTGGAATCACACACATTAGTTTTAAGTGCTTAATTCTGAAAACTCCTCATCCCAACTGTTCACTTTGCAATTACGGCGTACGTTCGAGTCTCTCCTACAGCAGGGTGCTCCCAGGTTAGTACAGACCGTTCCAGTTCTTTAATTAATGATGCAGATTCTTAGTCTATAGACTAGTCTTGGGGGAGTCGTTTAGCATATGTGAAAGGGGCCGTGAGGCTGGACTCTTGGGTCCTATTTGATAAATTGTTGCTTCAGTATATTAAATGGGCCCCAGCGTCCTGAAAACGTTCATGTAATTTCCACATGTTCACTTTTTCTCGCTGGAAAGTGTAACTTATAGCAAGAGTAGCTTGGAAAGAACCAAGCTCATTATTGAAGAGAAACCAACGGTTCATCTGTTTAGCATACATTTTGCAAATATCTCCGTGTGGGAAAATCTTCGGTAAAGTTTATTATGGATATGTTTATCATACGCTTTTTTATGTGTATGTAAGCATCTTCAAGCTTAAGGAAAAAAAAGTGCTTGAATGGGCAGAGTTGATTTTTTCCGATTGCAAAAATACATGTGAGCAAGCCACGAAGTTTTGTTCAGCAGAAGGTATGGCTGGAATGACGCATGGAGGAATGTTAATGGCTTGTCTGGAAGCGTGTGAATGGGGGGCAAATGTGAGCGCTTCACCTCCATCTGCCTGAGCAGGTCTGTTCTGAGTCAGCTTCCGGTCTCGGGCTTCATTCCCGGCCTTGCCGGGAGCTCCCTGACCGGCTTCTGGAAAGTCTTCCTGCAGAGATGTACCTCTCATCGAACCGCTCTGAGCGCGCCTTCTGAGGGCTGCGAAGCAAGCACGGGGATCTGCCCGCAGACGCCTTGACCGAGGCTGCCGCTGTTGTCACCCCCCGTCCCCCGCGGACTCGCGGCTGATAGCGCGGCCCATAGGAACGTCACCTTGCAATTAGCCAGCACGCATGGTGGGGGATGATAACTCCCCTGCTCGAGTACAATGGGGTGTGTTGCTGTTAGGGAAAAAGGGAAGGAAGATGTCAAGGTGCTACTTTAAAAATAGCCTTTTTTTGTTGTTGTTGTAGTGTGTGTTTAAAAGTTAGTGCCCGTGTATTTATGTCTGTGGCTGTGTTCTCTTTGGCCCTGATCCCAGGGGGGCCAAACCATCAACTACCAAATCTCATCGAGGAATTTACTATGGGAGTTTACCCCACGGTTTGGTGGGCCATCTGAATGAGAGGAGAGGACAGAAGCAGCTTCCGCGAATGATGTGAGCGTGTAATTAGAGCTCAGTTGCGTGGTGTGCGCTAGGAGTGCCGCGGGCGGTCAGAGCATGGGGCGATCACACGGGTTTTCCTCTTCCTTCTGCCTCCGACTGCTGCCTGTGCAGGTCCCCCGCTTGGATTCTGGACAAGTCGGCCCTGACTCAGCTTCTCCGAGAGCTGCGGTGTTTCACCTCCTCACTACACAGCTTCGGAGCGGGTTCTGCTTTCATTCATCGGATTTTGTCCCTGACACCATTCTCTCTTGAATCACCAGTAACCTTGTCACTGGTGACCTTTCCCGTCCTGTCCCCCTGGACCCTCACCTCTGCGGGTCCTTGTTGGTCTCCTTGTTGGCTTTGCAGCTCCCCTCCGGGGGTTTCTGGGAAGCTGCGTTGTCCTTGATCTGCATCTGTTTGGTTGGCAGTACTGTCCCTCCCACGCTTCTTGTATTTCCCAAGTGTCTGTCCGTTCAGCTCCTCCTCCTCTCAGACATTTCATCCACTCTCCCTGCTTCAGCGGTCACTGCGGAGGATTCAGCAGTCCGCCACACTCCTCGGGCACCTGTTCTGCCCCAGGCATTGACCTAGGCATTGAGGGGGACCTGACGCGTCAGCTGGGCCCTGCCTCCCGGAGTCCAAGGTCTAGTGAGGAAGGGAGACTAGAAGAAGGCTCGTCTGGGCACAGCCCAAGGGCTGCCCGGCTGGAGGAGTCCGGCTCCTGTGGGCATCGTGGAGGGGCGCTTACTCTGAGCTGGGGCTGGGCGTGACTCCTAAATCTACGGCCACCTTACTCCCCCCGCCCCCCGCCCCTGGTCTTGAACTTCAGTCCCTCTTGGATGACCTGTCGTTACTTCAAGCAGACATGGCAAGGGGAATGATCTTTTTTTTTTTTTTTGCGGATTTGCTGGTTTCTTTTTCTTTTTCTTTTACTTTATTTTATTATGTTATGTTAATCACCATACATAACATCATTAGCTTTTGATGTAGTGTTCCATGATTCATTGTTTGCGTATAACACCCAGTGCTCCATGTAGTACGTGCCCTCCTTAATACCCATCACCGGGCTAACCCATCCCCCCACCCCCCTCCCCAAAGGGGGAATGATCTTTTCGTCCAAACTCACTGCCCTCGTTGCTGGCCCCATTCCTGGCAGCATAACCAGCATTTCCTCCACGTGGGCTGAAAACCTGGGAGTCACATTGGATTTCTGATCGCCCTTAAATTCATCATCCAGTCAGGCGCCCACGTCTGTCAGCTCTTCTCCCCAGTTGCTCTTAGCTCTGCTTCCTTCTCAATTCCCATGGCCACCGCCTGGGGCCAAATCCTCGCCAACTCCTTCCTGCACTGTTTAATATTTATAAACGGGCTATTTACTTACTCAGAGGAGATTTACAAAAATTACCCAAGTGGTTCATGTTCATGGGAGAAAGAAATTTGGAAAATACAGATAAGCAAAGAGAGAGAAGGAAAGAAAGAAGGATGGGAAGAAGGAAGGGAAAAGTCACCTGTTTCACTGCTCAGATAATATCTCTGTTAACACTCTGAGGTTTTCCCTCCTAGTTATCTAAGTATTCTCATATATAAAAATGATAAAAATATCTTAAAAATTGCGATTCCATCACCTATATGGTTTTGTAGCCTACTTTTTGTATTTAACCTATATGATTGCTTTTCCACATCTATAAATATAATTGTCATAATTTTTCATGGCTGCATAATTAATGGAAATAATTTGTACTTTAATCTCTATGCCATTTGATTGTGATGTAATGAGTACTGGGTATTATATAAGACTGATGAATCACAGACCTCTACCTCTGAAACCAATAATACATTATATGTTAATTAATGGAATTAAAATAAAAAAATAAGTTAAAAAATAATCTCTATGCCATTTCAGTGTATTTATACACCACTGCGAGGTATCCTTCTTAAAACTTTTTTCTTTCTGGCTCTTCTTCCGTAGAAAAAACATCAGTGGGTTCCTATTACCTACACACACACACACACACACACAGACGCACGCACATGCGCGCACACACGCACACGTGCACACACACGCGTGCGCACACGTGCACACGCGCATGTGCACGCACACGTGCGCACACGCACATGTGCACACCCGCGCACACACATGCACACACACATGCACACACGCACACATGCGCACACACACCCTTCTCTTTATATAGGAAGGTTTTTCTGATTTTCTCAGTCTTTAGGATTCTTTCTCTCATGAGGAATAAGATTATTTAGACCATATTTTGGTGGTTATCGAACACTAACAACGTGTATGGTACATCTTTCAGGAAGGTGGGGCTCAGGATGATGGAGGTCGGTTCTTGGGATGTCCACAGTGCCTCGCTCAGCACCTTGCTTGCCCTTTGTCCATTCTCTCTTTTCCTCCTTTGCCATTCGGGTATCCTGGAGCTGCAGATGTGACCGAGGCCCCTCTGAGCTCTGGTTCCTGCAAAGTGAGGGCGGGAGGCCGCTGTGTTAACAGGCAGGTACAATAGGGCAGGATCACGCTGCTGTGGGAGCAGAGGACTCTGAACGGGGTGACATCAGTGCGACAGGCACTTACTGAGTCAAGTTGGTGGTGATCAAAGAGGATGAGGATGAGAGGATGAGGGATGTGGGATGCGAGAGGTGGGGGGCGCTGGGCAAACCAGACCTGGAAGTCCCCAAAATGAGATGTTGCGGGCAGCCCTTGGAAGGCAGGTGGGGAGCCGGGTTGTGGGTATTGGTGTGGCTGTGACAGGAAAGAGATGGTGGGTCCAGGGGCTGGGAAGCCTTTATGGGGAAGTCTCAATCCACTCCGCAGACGGTGTTGACTATGGATCACATAAAGGCAGCATGGTTCTTGCTCTCTAGGAGCTCATAATCCAAACCAAGATAGGTTCTGTGCTTTTATGAATTTTGATATTGCAAGTCAAATCCTGAAACCCAGATGTTACTGGGCAATCCAAATTATTTTATTAAATTAACCGGATTCTTTTTTTTTTTTCTAGTATACCAAAAGACTGAAACAGCTTTTTAATATCTAGGACTTTCTTTTCATTGCCTCAGTATCCCTTCCTGTCAGTGGGGATTCCTTCATGTCAGTGTGTGTGTATGTGTGTGTGTGTTTACATATTTATCAACCTATTAAAGCTAGGTGAGAAAACATATAGCTCTCTAGGGAAGAGAGGTATTCAAAGGTCGTACGTAATTTCACAGTTAAATGTCTGTGTGCCTTTAAATCACATCCCTCTTCGCTGATGTGTATACCTATTTGTATTTAGCGCAGTGTGAATTTTTAAGTCAAAGAGAATCACTTGCTCCAGCTTTTGGATAGGGAGACAAGGAATCATTCGAGCTTCACAAATAGGATCATAGTGTTTTAAACTGGGAGGGACTTTCTGTTTGGTCCAACCTTCTCCCTCATTTTGCTGAAAAGGAATCCGAGGCCCTCAAAGGTGAAGCAATTTGCCTAAAGTGACACAGCTAATTAGCAGCTCGGCCACAACCAGAATCCAGTCTGCTGCCTTCCAGTTCTGTGACCTTTCCATTACAAAGAAAAAAAGAAAAGAAAAGCAAAAAAAAAAAAAAAAAAATTCAAGAATTGAACCAACATTGCTTTAATGCTCCTACCTCTTTAGAGAGTGTGAAAAATCCTGATGTACTTTAAAAGAAACATTTAAAAATGTATCCGGACTCGTAAAGAAGATCAGGACTATTTGTGTTATGCTAATTAAGCAGTATCTCCTTATGCAAGGAACAGGAAATTTGGCAGAAGGATGGGATTCAGAGCAACTTAAGGAAACCTCAACGATCGGACAAACGAGTGTTCTTTTTATTTATTTGATAGTGTGTGGCTGCCCTCAAATTTCTGATAGGGTCTGACACCCTTGTAATAAACCCCAGAGGACCTGGGGGAATTTGTCAGACACATGGAAGGAAAAGCAAACAGTTTCATTTCCATCTGAGTTTCCTCTGGTGTAAGTCAGGGCCTTTCCCGTAGTGCTCGCCTGCCAAGCTCCTTCCTGTAGAAACTTGTCAGTGCCCCCATCCGTAGTTTGCAGAGGGATTATATTTTGGCAGCCATGCTAATCACTCCAAGGTGACCCTCTATTTGGAGAAATAAATCCTTTTCAGTTGTTGTTACGGTACACTAATCCAACGATGCAAGTAGTTATTTGGGGGGAGAAAAAAAACAACAAAGTCTGTTCTCTCCCCATGGTGGCTTATTCCCCCAGATCTCTTCTAACTAGAAGTGCTGTTTCTTCCAAAGAAGTTCTCGATGACGTAGAGAAAAACACACGAACCTGGTCAGATTTCAAACTCAGGACCAGACTGGAAGCCCCAGGTCTGACTCTGCCTCTGAGAAGTCCTCCGGGCCAGAGCAGGCCATCCTGTTACCTTAGCACGTCCTCACTGCCACCGCTCTGGGGCACTTCTGCTCACTGCATTTATGCCACATACGAGGATTTCTGGTGTGTTCCATGCAAAGGTGAAGTTCGTCTGGCGGTGGTGTTTGTAGATCCCTGAGAAGGTGTAGAGTAAGGGGCCGCATTCAACCCCTGTTGGTCTGTGACAGCCTCTAGGTAGGAAAGGGTCTGGGGAAGGATGAGGACACCTCAGAATACCAGTCCTGACTCTGTAAGTGACTTTCAAGCAGGACTCAGTAGAACACATATACATTTAAAATTAGAACAGATGAGTTTGGGATCCCAGTTGTGTTGACTTCCTACCTGTGTGACCACAATCAGATTACTTGGTCTCTCTGTGCCTCAGTTTCTCCATCTGTAAAATGGGTTGTGATGATTACTTAAGGTATTTTTGAGGATTCGATGTGATAATATAGACGAAGTGCCTAGCAGGATGTAGGGCTCATCGTGGGTCCTCAAAAATAATAACAATTACTCTCATTTCCATATTCATGATTATATAAACACCAATACATCAAAAACCATTTTGGCTTAAACCAAGACCAAAACAGAGCCTAAATAGACATTTACAGCTTGATGAATTATCACAAAGTGAATGCAGCCATGTAAACACTGTCGGGTAAAAGTGAGAACATGGACGCCTCCTCATCCTCCCCATCTACAGGATTCCTGCTTCTTCTCACCAAGTAGCTGTTTACTTGAACTTCTTGCATGCAACAGATATTTAATGAGGGTCTCCTAGATTCCTAGCACCAGACCACAGTGGACACAGTAGGCAGGGTGCTTGTCCTCATGGGGCTTACATCCTAGGAGGAGGAGCCAGGTAACAAAAATGTACATGAATACATTAATAGGTTGATTTCTGACAATGCTCAGTGTTATGAAGAAAATAAGCTAGGTCATGGCCATCGTGGGGTTTTTCTGAAAGGGTGGTCAGGGAAGACCCTTCTGCAGACATGACATTTGAGAAGAGCAGCCATGTAGAGGGAGCAGACATTGAGGTGGGAATGAGTGGGGGTCATGTCTGAAGAACAGGAAAAAGGCCAGAATGGTATGAGCAAGTGGTCCTTTATTCAGCAGGGTCCACGTCATGAGGACCTGATAGACTATGGGACAAAATTGGGTTTGTCCTCATTTAAGTGGGCTTTAAGATCAGTTGTAATCAGTGCCATGAGAGAAGCAAAGGACCAAGGAAATTCAGAAGAGGCAGACATTGCTTCTACTCCTCTTCCTACGGTGTCTTGCTGAACATTGTATACCGTGTTTTTCATTTATAAAGCATGCTTGCATGTAGGGTCTCCACTGGTCCTCACGCTCACCCTAAGAGGTCCACAAGAAAGGTAGGAGTATTTCCTGTCAGAGGAGGACCACTGAAGCTGTGAGGGCTTATGGCCTATTGCAGGACTTTACCACACCAAGGAGCCCACTGATCCTCACATTTGGATTATTCATGTCATAAGGGCTTAGAATCTTCCTGTCTAAAAAAACCAATTAACTCCTGCAGACAACAGGTAGTCTTGTGTCTTCCAAAAGGTTATCAGTGGAATATCAGGGACATACAGTACTCATGAAAGAAGCGGTCCTGGGTTGAGTGAATGAGGACATGAGGCACAGCACCTCCTCCCCACTGAGGTTTCTCAAAGTAAAATGTTGTAAAGTCTCTGGGAAGTTCTGCAGTAAAGAAATATAGTAACCTTGCCATTGCCCACACCTGGCCAAAGGACCCTTGTTTATATGCAACATCCATTGACATCTCAAGGAATACAAGTTCTGGACTAGCCATTTGGAAAATACCAGCCCAGAGAGTTGCTATTTAGTGTTTACTAAATGGTGTCTTGAAAGAATTCAATTATTTTCTGAGCATAAAACTCCTTTCTCCGTGAAAGGATTAGAAACCACAGATGTAAAGCACTTCCATATGCTTAGCATGAAGAACCTGGATAAATGGAGATTCAAAGTGATGAAAATCATAAATCTACTCCTGTTTTGAACACTAATGTTAATTACTTTGCCCTTTGGACTCCCAGCATTTCCATTAGTGTTGTGCTGTGATTGGCTTATACTTCTGGATTCTAGGATGTCAAAGCTGGAACTGGTTTCATCTGGTTTAAAAGATAAGTATTCTAAATCACACATGGCTTTGATTTTGGATTATTATCTACAAGGATATATCTTTACAAAGGAAGGAGTCCAATTACAGATCACTCACCATTTCCTGTACCTGTTTCCATACGGATTCCTCTTTTTTTTTTTTTTTTTTTGCTCTTACCTAGGGAGGTACAAACTGACCCTGCACTTGCAGGAGATGCTTTTGATAGATGTTCCCAGAAACCCCACTGAACCCTGGCAAAATTTGTGGAAAGTGCCTGATTCACTTCTAACTTCAACTTTATAATTTCTCACAGATTGTCACATCGCTTCACACCTTTGTTTCTCTCTGTTTCTTAGCTCCAGCCCCATCTGTGTTGTCTCCTTCATTTTGCTAAC
Organism: Phoca vitulina; assembly: GCF_004348235.1. Classification (NCBI taxonomy): domain Eukaryota; kingdom Metazoa; phylum Chordata; class Mammalia; order Carnivora; family Phocidae; genus Phoca; species Phoca vitulina. The sequence continues at coordinate 26,142,151 of NW_022589718.1, read as the reverse complement.
TCTGTGGTCTACACTCTTAAAAAATGTGTGTTACTTTATTTTAATACTCCGCACTGCCTGAAGTTCAGCATTTCTTAAATTAGGGTTCCCAAAGCAAAATTTTTGAAATATGTGAAAACCCAGAGGAAAATGGGGCTCTTTAATGCAGGACTTCTCAGTGCCTTTAATATTCTAATAGACATTGTTGATCTCCAGAAGGGAGGCTAAATAGTATTTTCCAAACTGATTTAACTACCAAAACTCTACTTCAACCCTTTTAATTGCAACTTGTAGGAATGTTATTCTGCAAATCTTGCTTTGGAAAATGCTGTCCTAGGATCCAACTCAAACCTCTCGGCCTGCGTTTTGCAGCATTATGCCCCATGTCCCCTTGGATTATCTGTCCCAGCCAAACTAATTATTTTATAATCCTCCTAAAACACTTTGCATTTCTCCACTTTTAGTCTAACCCTCTCTCGTCTCCTTGGATCCAATGATCTTTCCTCACAAGTCAGGTATGCTTTATTTTCTTTTCTTGGCACCTGTGTGAGAGATCACAGTTCTTCAAATCTCAACTCCTCTGGGAAGATTTTCCTGACCACCATAATCTACAAAGAATCTCTCTTAGAGTTCTTATCGTCTGTATCGCACTGTTAGCCAGTATTATTAATGTTTACTGCCTCGTGGTTTACCACATGTATGTTGTCTCTGATTCTGGAGGCTGAAACCTGTGTGTGTGTGTGTGTGTGTGTGTTTAATCTCCAGTTGAACTTTGCACATGGGGAAAACTCCGTTGAGTGAAAAGGATAGTTTATATTTTGTTTTGAAGACTAATGATTCATTTTCTCACTTCCTGGATAAGGTGTGGAGTGGGGGTGGGATTGTTGGTTTACCTACCGCCTGGTCCACGAGGTGGACAGAGGCTATAGAAGAGGAGTGAATAATTGCCGTGGAAATTGCAATAATTTGCAATTATTGCGCACAGAGGGTGCCAAGCTCTGTGAATAAAAGCACTGTTATTTTCCCTAAATGAGCTTGCAGTCTGTTGGGGGAGATATATACAATTTAATAAAAGGCCATGCTCATGGTACCAAAAACCATTATAGGAATACAGAATTCAGGATGGTTAGAGGAGGGCTGCTGGAAGGCAGATACAAGGAATTTCAGAGATGCAAAGAGAAAGACTCGCCAGAGAGGACACAGTGATGTAGGCAAAAAGAATAAGTGGACTTGGGAGTTTGGGAGGTGGAGGGGGAAGGAAAGCAGATTCCTTGCAGAGGAAAATCACCAAGAATGAAGTCCAGAAGGCATGTAGTTTGCTCGGGGAAGTATTGTGGAGATACAGGTAGAATTTTGGGGGGTCGTGTTGTGGAAGGCTTTTTACCACATAGGCATGGAGAGGCCGTTAAAACAAGTTTAAGCTACAAAGGGATGTGGTCAAATGTTTGGGCAAAATGGAAGGGGGGGTTGACCGTAGATGAGAAAAAAATGAAGGTCCAGCGGGGATGATAATGGATCCAATCCAACTGTCCTGGTTATCCCCAGCAGATCTGGGTCTAAGGAGTCGAGAAAACCTCCAGCCCCGTCGGGGGTGGCGGGGGGGGGGGGCGGTGGAGACAAGGATGAACGTGCAGGTGGGATTTCAGTTCCTTTGGCAACATAGGCACGGCCGGTGCCTTAAGCCCTTGCCGTCCGCCTTGGCGAGGCCACACCTTCTCGCGTTCTCTGATGACAAGTAAGTGCTCAGCCTGTTGGGGAGGGTCAACTCGCCTCTAAACAAGTGCTCTATTTGCCTGGAAGTCTCATCACTGGTCTCCCCCGGAGTCTCTCTCCGGGTTTCTCTAACTAGCTGCCTCCACGAGATCACATTCTACCGAGTGAGGAAAGAATGTTTTCCACAGAGAACCCGTTCTGACACTCTCAAGATCCTGTTTCTCCTGGTGTTATGAGTAGGATGTTTCAGTCTTCAGAGCTTCAGGCTATGATTTAAGAGCCATCTGTTTTAATCAGGCCTTTTTTGTGATTTATGGGGAAGAGGAGGATGTGGGGGGAAGGGGCTGGTATAAACTATATTCTCTTAATTAGATCAGAATTATTATGCAAGGACCAGAAGCCCAGGTGATGGTGTGTTTATATTATCTGATTGCCATTGTTTTTCCTCTAATTGCCCTTTAGCTTAAAGTTTCAAAACCCTTTGAGAGGTTTTCTAAAACTGCAACAATTTATATTTTTGGAGCTCTCAGACTTTGGATTTTTAGCATAAAATAATACAATATTTATCTTATACATATAACTATGCATAACATCTCCCTGCATGAAAAAATGCTTAACGGTTGTATAACATTTACTGTAGTTCAAAGAATTGTTCTATATGCCAGACAAAGAATTATTCTATATGCCATACAAATTCGTCTAACCTCCTAGGAACCCCCTGAAGGAGATCCCGATGTTACTACCACCACAGGACAGGTGAGGATGCTGGAGGAGAGGGAGGTCTTAGTAGCAGGAATGCCACGGCTGAGATTCGAACCCAGGCCCCTGAGATCCGCAGTCTGCCCACACAAGTGCTCCATGACACGACCTTTCCTTGGGTAATTTTCCCATTTGCTACAATGTGGAAAGATGCCGCGAGTGCCATTTTTCTAAAAGAAAAAAAAATTTAAACAGATGTTCCAGATCCGAATGATGCATTTCCTACTGTTGATCCCTTTCCCTTCCAGAAATTCTTGTGGCAGATACAAGTGACGTGAAAGGTTGCAAGGTGGACTTGGTTTTTAGGATGTGGTAGAGAGAGTGGAGTGACTTGAAAGTCAAAAGGAGTGAGTTTCAATTTGAGCTTTGACTCCGACATTGTGCAAGTTAATTTACATTTTCCGAAGCCTGTTCTTGACGTGTGAGACTGTTCCAGCTTTAAAGTTCCATGAAGCCGTTAACACAGAACGGTGGAGAGAAGGTTCTGGCTGCCTTTGAGAGAGACGTAGGGCGAGGGCTCGTGCCTTTCAGGATGACCAGACCTCGTGGAACTTTGCTGGAAGGTGTGGGGCTGGGCGGAACGGGGCTGGCGGGGTCTGCCAAAGAAACATCACCTGTAGGTAAGATTCATCTCAAACTAGCGTTTTATCTTTTCTGGCATGCTATTTGTCATTTTCATAGAATTGTGGGTTTTTTAAATCCAGGTTATAAATGACTGCCATTTGGAATGCTATCACTGTTTCTTGTTAGCACAAGCATCATCGTCACAAGGAACAAAAGTTAAAGGAGTTTGCTTTTCTTTTTTTCTGCTGGTAGTTTTGTTTATGAATCAGATTTAACTCGAATCCAGCATCCTGACAGTACGTTGCGTTTAACCGACCACGGTGCTCGGTGGGGACAGCATTCCAGTGGCTCTGACTTTTGAATCAGATGCTTATTCCCATTCTAAATGTAATATCTGATCTGTGAGATTTCTCTTTAGTTTCTCATAGTATTGTAGATGGAAACGTGCACCTGTGCAAAATGAGTATGAGGAGCTCCTACATTAACTGCATTTGCCCCGAAAAAGACATATTTAATCATATGGCATCTCACACTTTTCTTTGGGACCCTCCTCTTCTTGCTCTAAGTTTCACTTTTTTAAAAAATATTATTTGAAAAATCTAGGAGTGGAGTAAAATTTAGGCAGACGTCAACATCCAATCACCTGGGCCCTCCGTAGGGGGAGTCTCTGAAGTTTGTTTTCTTGTGACGAGAATATCTGGACTGCCAATTTGGTTGCAAATTAAGCTTTTTCCATTGCTGACTAGATAGGACTCGAACTGCACTCACTTTAAAGCATATGAAATATTAGGTCACGGATAATTAGGGGAGGCAAAGTAGGGAATATAGGTGTAAATATAGTGGACAGAAATGATCGGTGTATTTTATTTTGTAAATCAGTGATTGAAGTAATTCATCCTCACATTTGTTTTCTGTGGTACGAATTAGAGGGAAGAAAAATAGAGCTACCTTTTGTTTATAGTTTTTTCTTCCCCCACGAATGGGGGCTATTTTACGTGTTAAGGAAATTGGTGGCTACACTTCCTATCGTCGTGTTTCTGCTGTAGAGCGACCTGTAAACTGCTTCATTGATTGGAGTAGATCAAGGGAAGTGCATGTTCACCATCCATACGATTTTCCATGTGCGTGTCTGTTGCATGTTTAGAAGACAGTTTTTCTTGAAACTTCCATTATCATTTACTGACAGGTCCTTAAGAAATTTCTCCAACATTCTGATTGATTTTGAAACTCCCAGATGGCCTTTAAAACTTACCAGGACTATTTCCCTATTGACGATTTAGAGAGAGATTTTTTTTAAATGTGACATAAGGTGCCTGGGTGGCTCAGTCGGTTAAGCGTCCGACTCTTGATTTTGGCTCAGATCGTGATCTCGGGGTCATGAGATCGAGCCCTGTGTTGGGCTCCATGCTTGGCATGGAGCCCGCTTAAGATTCTCTCTGTCCCTTCTCTCTCTCTCTCTCCCCTCTCCCCCAAAATTAAATAAACAAATAAAATGAAGTTACAAAAAAATTAACTCAAAATGGATCAAAGACCTAAACGTAAGAGCTAAAACTATAGAACTCCCTCTTTCCCTCTCTCTCTCTCTTTTTCCCTCTCTAAAAATAAAATAAAATAAAATAAAATAAAATAAAATAAAATAAATGAATAAATAAAATGTGACCGAGGAAGGAAGGGTGAAAGAATAGAGCTTGTTAATTCCATGAGCCCTAAGGAGTAAAGACCGACATGGTGAAGGATGGGCATGTCACTCTCCGGATGGAGCTACTCGAACAGTGGTGTCAAATGAGGCTTCATCACCAAATGAGGCTTCAGTGAATCCTAAGTCTCAGTTTTTTTCTTGGCCAGATTATCATTAAAAGCATGTAAAACTGTCATAGTTTCTTGGATCAGTAGCCCATCCAGCCATGATCCTGCCTAATAACGGCACGGGTGAGCACCATCTGTCCTTCGTGATCGGGAGAAAGGGTTTCCCATCCAGGCTTGTCCCATACAGTGACTTCTTGTCTCGTGCAATGACTTTTAGTCTGTTGCTATTCACTGAGTCTCTTTTGTTGGTCCAGGTTCAGTTCTGGGCTTGGGAGATAACAAGGGGGAATAACTCCTCCCAAAGGCTGCCTCACAGCCCCAGAGAGGAAATACCCAGGGAAGCAAAAATGTCACAAAGTGCCCGGCGTTAGAACAGAACACCCACAGCATGCTGGGGATGCAAAAGGAGGAGCTGATTGCTCGGGGAAGTCAGAACTCCGGCAGCCCTTTATTCGTGTTGTTTGACGTGTGTGTGATAGGGAATCAAATTAATCGGCTGTGTCAACTGATGCCTTTCAGACATTGGAGTGCATCCGAGGTCAAGGATTTGGGCTCTTGCTCAGCAAGTCTGTATTTACCCTAAATGCCTCTCTTCAACATCATCCCCACGACTGTAGCCTTTCAGTGACATCCGAGGTGAAATGTTAAGAAAACATTTGGACATCAGGCCAATAAATCACAGAAATGATTTCGCTAATAAAGCACAGTGACATTTGAGAGAAGACACTAGAATCCCAGATAGCCACGGACAAGCCTGACTTCAGCTCCTTGCTGTGCCTGTGGGTTGGACAGCGGAAGACCTGTCTGAATCCTGCGAGGTTGCTAGGGTGGCGACAAATGGCTTGGCTGTGGTGAAGGTTGCCCAGGCGCACAAAGTCGGGAAATGAGCAACTGATCACTGAACTCCAAGGAGGCATGTCACAGCCCACCACATCCTGGCTGCTGAGAAGGATTCAGATACTCAGTTTTTGCCCCGAATGCTAGTCTTTTACAAGCCCAATTCAAGACCTTATGGAATGTAGCAAAACCTCACATGAGCCTGTCTTAACTAAAGTGCCTGGCTTAGCTGAATGCTCTGGTTTATTAAGAGTAAACCTTTGGGGGGCCTGGGTGGCTCAGTTGGTTAAGTGTCTGCCTTTGGCTCAGGTCATGATCCGGGAGGCCCGGGATTGAGCCCCGCATTGGGCTCCCCGCTCAGCGGGGAGTCTACTTCTCCCTCTGCCTCTAACCCTCCCCCCTGCTCATGCGCTCTCTCTCTCAAATAATGAAAAAATATCTTTTTTAAAAAAGAGTAAACCTTTTTAGTGAAATTAAACCCTTTTTTCCCTCTGCTCTTGTCTGTGAAAATATGTCTTCAATATGATACGGTGAATACTCATGAATCTTCTTTCTTGTTCATTTGGCGTTTTGAGGATTTCCCCAGGTTTATTTGACTTCGATATCCATCCTCATGGTAAGAGGATGAGAATGTAACTCTTGGAAATTCAGATTATTTTCTTAAACACTTAAATAAACACCGATTATGTATTTATTTGCTGTGAGAAGGTGCTGGTTAGTGAGGTTAAAGTTTACCAGTACAGTGTGATGTAGCCTGTCGTTAGTATACATGACGAACACAAGAAAGCAAGCTGTGCTGTCTTACAACACAGTTTTGCCACCAAAAAGGAAAGAAAACAGACAATAAAGAAAGCAGAAGTGATGCCTGGGTGGCTCAGTCATTAAGCATCTGCCTTCGGCTCAGGTCATGATCCCAGGGTCCTGGGATCGAGCCCCGCATCGGGCTCCTTGCTCAGCGGAGGGTCTGCTTCTCCCTCTCCCACTCCCCCTGCTTGTGCTCTCTCTCTCTCTGATAAATAAATAAATAAACTCTTAAAAAAAAAAAAAAGAAAGGAGAAACCACCAGTTAATAATACTGTCAGAGTCATTAAGTGGGGCTAGAAACTGAGTTATCATTGGAAGCTATTCATAATCCATGTCTGTTATCAGCGGTGCATACAGACTGATGGGTAGAAACAGGTGTTCTTAAGGCATTTCTCTTTTTTCTGTAGCCTTAGGAATCCCAGGAAAGGTTAAAAACTATAACGTTTCACCTTTCAACGTGCTAAGTTAGATTCATCATTGGAAGTAATTTGTGTTAATGTATATGTATACCACCTATTTATACAGTTGGAAAACAGAGAATGTTTTCACTCCTTAGATTAAACCAGTAAAGGTGAAATTTGGCATAGCTCTCAGAATACTAAGACTAGTCATGTATCACACTATGAATTTGTTAGCTCAGAACTTACCTTTATTAATTTTGGCCTCGCTGATTTTAAATGTGATTAAGTGGATACAATCGGGACTGGGGTTACCTTTGCAGGATGTGTGAAAGGCTTGTTAGATTATATAATTGTATACATAGACACAAGCAGTGACGATTTAGAGCTACTTAAGAGACCATTCTTTGGAAGTTTCCCTATACTTGCAAACATTGATGAGCTATTTAAAAATCATTCCTTTCAGTCTAAAGGAAGCCTGGAGACAGTTCGCTTTTCCTTGCTTCTCGACCGTGATGTGTTCATTCCAGGCTTTATCATGGCAGGACCAAGGAATGGGCTTCTGATGAACAGAGGGCTCCTTCAGATCGGCAGTCCATCATGTGACACGGGAATCTTTCCCAAAATTTGTCTTTGAGTGGATTTGAAGCAGCTCAGAACTCAGATTTCCAAAGGGAAAATAATTTAAAATAGCAAGTTTTTAATGCCCATTTCATTCCTGGTGCAGATGTGATATATATGATGGAAATAAGATCTCCAGGCTGTAATACGGTTAGATAGTTTGCTAGACTTAGAGGACCAGAGCCACATATGATTCAGATAGTTTGGTGAGCCAGCCCATCAAAGTAGTACATTACTACTCGTGCAATCTTACTGGTTATTTCACCTACATTAGGGATTATGTTGGTCTTTTGTACTCTGGACTGTGACGTGAATTACCGCTGAGAATATTGTTTCTTGAGACCATGCATACTGTGGTTTATAAATTTTGAGTCAGAGAACAACTGTGTGCATATTTGAATTATCAGGACGGGAGTAAACTCTGTTCAATAGTAAGAATCTTTAGATGAAAACTTGTTCTTTGAATAGTTATCGCTTACCCTGTTAGGGTTCTCATAGCATTGCTGTCCTTAGAAGGTCTTTCAACACCATAATTATGAATTTCGGTTGTTACACTGAGCAGGGTCGTGACTTGCAGTCACTATATATGGAAACTGGAAGTGCTGGTTAATAGAACCTTGTTTGTCGATAGAATTATATTCTTAAACATAGAGAAGTGTACTTTCTAAGAGGATTCCTTATTTTACAGTTTTTGTGAATTCCAACTTTACTTACCTTGGCAAGCCCACATTCGTGGAGTTTATTGAATGTAAGAATGCTCTTGCTTGAGATCTTCTATGATTCTATCCTTTCACTTAAATTTAAGAAACCTAGAAATCATGCAGATGCTGGGGATACGTGGCTTACCTAATGACTGCCTAAAATTAAGTGTGAGCTTTCAGTTTCTTTGATTCTCTTATCTGTCTTAACTAACATGGCACCACAGTGATGACACTCTGCTGAGCGGGCACCCTTCCTGGCTGGGCTTAAGAGGGATGCCATCCTTCCAGGGGAGCCAGAGTCTCTATACCTTGGAGTTGGATCTGTTGCCCTGGCTGTGCCCACAGATTTTAGTTTTTATTTTCCTCTCCAACTGTCACCCTCCCTATAACGACTACAAAATCTCTTCAGGGGATAAAAATTCTTCGCCCTCTTCCTGGCTGCCCTTTCAGGGGGCATGTCCGATAGGCATTTCCTGCTCTGTTTTCAAATCTTGCTAAACTTGGAAAAGTTTTTGAACCTCGCAAAATGTGTATCCTGATCTACTTTCAGTCCTAACGTCAGTGAGTAAAATTACACTAATTGCTTTTAATCTCCTAGTCACTTTAGCTTTGCTATGAGAACATTGTGGTGTTTGTGAACGGGCTTTTGTGCCAGAAAAATAACATAAAACCATTGCTCAGAAACACAGTGCCATTAGGAGCCTTCAGCAGCACATAATAATGGCAATTAATGACAATCAGGACTAACGTACCGCCTGCCACATCTGACATTTTTTTTTTTTTAAAGGAGCAAAGCATATGAAGTTTATTTTATTATTATTTTTTTTACTTTGTGCAAGTATTTTTACATCTGCTTGTGATTATTCTGCCTTGTAACTACCACCTCAGGCCCAGTTCTTTTTAGGGGGAAAAAAATGGATTCCTTATGTAATAAGTTATCGTTCGGAAAATTTCTCTGACAGACCGTGAGCTCTTCTTATGAAACATTCGATATGAAAAAAAGGTACGGCTATAATTCACTACAGAAATATGGGTTTCTAATGGCAAGATAGTGGATTTTATGTAGCCCAGTTAGTTATTTTTGTGAGGATGAAAATTTGTACCTCATATATTAATGTAATAATGTAATATGAAGTGTTGCAGAATAAAATTAAAAAACCCTATCATATGGATCAACTGGAGCTTGGACCAAGACAGCATGGCATAAGGGGGAACCATTTGGATCTTGCTCAAGATGACTTATTTATTAGAAATATCTTCAGCTCGGGATTGTACTGGAGCGTACACTCTAAAGGAGAACTATGGTCAGATTCCAGAACATGTATAAACATTGTATGTACTTAAAAAAAAAAAGCAAACACAGGGGCATTTAAAAAATTTAAATATAAGAGAGAAACACAAAGGCAATGTGTCGGAGGCTTGAAATAGCATATTTAACATTGATAACAAAAGGAACTTCTTGCAGATTGTGAAGTGGTGGTTTTTAAAATTAGAAGCCGGGTATGTTGTAACCTAAGAAGCATTTGATAGAGCTGTTGCTAGGGTGAGGGTACTGCTTTTGCCAGAATCTGAGTAAATAAACAAGATAAACCCACATAAATTGATGGCTCTGGTCCTCATAACTCATTGACCATCTGCTTATTTTTTCTTTTTTTTTTTTTAAATCCCTTCTTTTCTCACCCTGCAGTATCTGTGTATCTGACACTTTGGAATTCAGATCGGCTGTAATGAGATTAGTCACTCATCTTTGCGGTGTTTCTGTTGTTGGCTTTTCAGCGAAAGTTTGAAGGACCATGAAAACCCCAGAATCAACTGTAAGACGTAAAATGTTCGGCAAGTCACGTCCTGAGACTTGTGTGTAAGCCATGAATGTCACTTCTCAGATTTGGCAAGTGTTGCTTCGTTTTCGGAAGCTGTCTCTTTATTTTTCATAGGAAGGGGGTCTCCAGTCTTTCCCCTACGGGTTATGTCCTGTTGGCACGCTCTGATCTGTCCATACACATCTGCCTATTGTGCGTGTGTAGACATTTGGAGGATTGGTTTATTTTCTGGAACGTTCTGTCGAGCTTTCTAGGAGAGCATGGAAGACTGCCTTCACAACTATTAAAGGACAACTGCGCTAGTCACACCCACCCACCGCGGGCACCCTTTTGTCTGAAACACTGGGACTTGGGGACTGTTTTCACGGAGACCGTGGGCGTAATGACGCCACCCCTCACTATCTCACAGGTAGGCTGGAAGCATCCTGAGACAGTGTGCGCGCTCACAGGCTGGGAGTTCTTGCAAGAGAGCGCTTTCAACCAGGCATGTAATTAGCTTCATCCCCATTATTATCTGTGCTTCTCCTAAACATTTCCCAGGGAAGCTCCACGGTGATGCGGCGTGGCCGCTGTGGATGCGGCCGGGGCTGCCCTGCCCCTGGATGCCCTCATTTTCCCAGGACTGTCCCTCCGGGGCTCGGCAGGCCGTGAGTTTGAAATAGCATCATCTCTGCCGGGGAGTGTGGACGAGCTCTGTTCTCCAGACTTGCCGTCCCCTCCACCCGGGCAGGTGCCTTTTGGTGCCCAGGGGCCCACCTTTTTTTTTTTTTTTTCCCCACACGGGCTGGACATTGGAGACAGTTTTGCTCGTGGATCCTAGGCAGTCAATGAGTGGACAGTCCTTCCGATCTTGCTCAGAGAAGCGACGTTCTGACTCAGACGTGGTTGTACCCAGAGCCTAGCAGATGGCCAGAAGCAGACTGCAGAGACTTGGAGGGACTAAACGTGGCATGGGTGCCTCCAGCCCACGCTTGGAGCCACGTCTCCAGTTGGGCTGATTTCTTACCAGTGTCATCGTGAGGAAGTCTTCACGCCCTGGGACAAGTTGACCCTCTTGTCAGTCATCTCTCCTTGGGTGTGCCTGTCAGTCTCCTACTCTGCTCTCCAGGTCCAGCCACCCCCAGACCTGATTGAATAAGAGTCTTTTTTTTTTTTTTAATTTCCTGCCTCTCAGAGAAGTGGGGAGGCGTGTGGTCAGAGCTTAGATGCACACTTGGGTCGCCTGCTGGCGACGTCAGCGTCTCTGGGAGACTAAAGATGATTAACGAGCTCTTACCACTCGGTTGAGTGTTTTAAAATGTCCTTATTACTTTAAGCAATTGTACAGAAGTCTCTCCACTCGTATTTTTTTTTCTTGGTGGTAGAACTGTGCACACATTTATGCAGAGACCATACCTGTATATTTTAGGGTTTTACGGTAGAAGTTAAATTTGCACGTTGTGGGATATCTTGGGTTTGGGTGCATACTCAAGAAGAGCGTCCCATCCATTTCAGGAGCTCCCATGCCTCAGACTCGCCGTGACTCTCTGCTGCCTCTCTCACTGGCCGACATTCTGCCCAAGCAGCGGCCAGCAGAGCCCATCAGTAGGGGCTTGAAGCCATGGGCATTACAGAGAAACTGAACTCCGCTCCTTCTTTCAGTTCTTACTCTCTTACAAACACTCAGGCTCTTTTTGTCTTTCTCTTTCTTCACCCCCGCCCCTCCTTCCTACAGGCTTTAATCCCAGCCAGGTAGTGGTGAGTGCCAAGGTCAAGGTTTTAGAGATGGGACAGAAAGGAGAGGCATTGTGTTTCTGTTTTCTTCTCCTTGCTGCTAGCACTTTCCCCTGGCCGAATTGCTCTTCTAGGGGGTCTCTGCACCTGCCCAGGTCGCATCTCCTTTTGGGGGAAGGATCTGGGACTGCTGACTACGGGGCCGTGTTCCCTGGAAAGTTCTCTCTCACACGCCAGGGGAGCCAGCAACCCTGGGAAGCCGGGCAGCCAGCCTCCACACTGCTAGTCTTCCCCCCCCCCCTTCCACGCGACAGTGGTTGGTGGCTCTCTGCAGAGGGCTCTGAGAAGCGTGAGTGCCCGGATGTGTTCTATCAAAAGATGGAAGAAGAGGAGGGTCAACTTAAAACCTGGCTCTTGAGAATGATGGAGTTTTGCTTATTTTAGGTGTACATCGATACTTGAGATAGCGTCGACCCAGAGACCCCAAGTCAGCTAGAGTTTCTCCAGGAACGTTTTGCCTACGCTCACCTTGAACCTCACGTCCTCCCCAAGAGGTACAGATCTCCTGTTGACCCCTGTTCTGTTTCCCGGGGACACCTGAACCCTGTCCCTGACACACACACTTCTTTGACAGAGACCAAGTCTATAATTTGAACATTAAGGGGAGACTCCAAGCCGTCCGAGTCATTACCCCCGATTTGTCAGGCCCCAAGCACTTGGCAGTCTCCCAAACATGCCTGCAAAGACTGTGTGTGCCGGCCTTCCAGAGAGTCTAGGAAGTCTGGGCTTTGTTTCCTTGGGGGATGACAGCTTTGGCTCGGCAACCTACCTGGTTGGCTCTGACCAGTAAGTGGATGATGAATAGGCTTCTTGGTGTTCCTTGTTTATAGTATTAATATCCAGAAATGGAGTTCCACCAGAGAGGAGATTTTTACAAATGAAAGTAGTCAGTCACGTGAAGCCTGGGATGAGGAGGCGAGGTTGCCAACGTGAAGTGATTTGAGAGGCGCTAAAAGGCGCCACCTGCACGAAGGCTGCCCGCCCAGCTGTTAGTAATTCTCAGCATCCAGTGGGGGACTGACCAGCTGTGGCCTGAGCCAAGTCGCTCAACTGCCGTGCCCCCCACTTTCTTGTCTACAGAGCGGAGCGGGTCAGGGGTTGCCAGGTAGGGAATGTAAATGAGTGAAGTAGGCCAAGTAGACGTTCTTGTCTGTCCTTTCTTAAAACACGTGGCCCCCTGTGTACCGCTGTGACTTGAGAATTGAGAAATATGGTGTGAGAAGAGTTTACAACAGTGCATGCATCATGATACACAGTCCTGGACATGAGGCCTCTGTGTTGGAGAGGACTATGGTGCTCTGGGGTCCTGGAGAGCCATGTGGTCCATCCCGAGGGCCATTACTCAGCGCCTGTGTTGGTTGCCATTGAAGAATAAAGGCTCTATGTTATGGTATCTTCGGATTTCTTTTTCATGCTGTGGATCTGTAAAAATTCCCCAATTGCTGAAAACAGTTGGAGGACCAAAAAAAATAAAATAAAATAAAACACTTATGTGTGAGCTGAATTTGACAGTTTTCTATCTTTGGGATAAAAAACAATCTTGAAGTTCTTTGTAGCTCAAAGTTCAATGGGTCTTTGATTTTTATTACCCTGAACTAGAATCCTGTCACTCAAAATGTGGTCCGTGGACCAGGACCAGCTGCGGTCCTGGGAACCTGAGAGAAATGAAGCATCTCAGACCCCCGCCCCAGACTACACAGACCCCAAACATAGCGATTGGAGAAACGGTAGGTGAGAATATCCTTTCAGGAAAGGTCCTGCTGAAATATTTCAGAGTAGGGGAAAACATGAACACTCACTGCTATGTTAACATGAATCCAGTCTTTAGATTAATTCATTGACAGGAAGAATGAATGGGTCAAACACATGAAAATTTGTTTTGTTGAAAGGAGAAAATAATAAGGCTTGTGACTTTGGTTGCGATGTTTTGAATTCTCTGGGCAGCAGGGTGGGATGTGTGAAAGCTTCTGGTTGAGGATAGAGGTTTTTTGGTTTTTGTTTTAACTTTATTAAGAATCATAAGCACCTACCTGATGCCACACTGTGCTTATAAACCCTTTCCCGTAATTTATCTTATTAAGTCGTGACAACAGTGTTTTGAGGCAAAGATGATCACTTGAATGTTTTAGATGAATAAACCGGAGTTGTAGAAAAGCTTAAGAAACCAGCCTTCCAAGGCCACTTTCGAGGAGGAGAAAGGACTGGGATTTGCACCCAGGACAGCCGGATGCCCAAAGAGCTGGACAGTTCAGGTTTCTTTTCTATGCCTCTGCCACGGCCTGGCCTTGCCGGAGACACTTTCAGATTCGCTGACCCTGCCCACCGAAGGTACAGAATTTCCGGGAATGAATCAGACTGGAACGCAGGCCTTAGGATGCCGCGTCACCCGGATTCACTGCGTTTTATTTTTTACTTGTTTTTTGGGGAAAGACTGTTTCTTCGATCTCTGATGGCCAATAAAAAGTGAGAGCAGCTCCAAGATAAGAAATATTTGTCACTTCATAAGGACCAATTATTGTGTCTTCACAATTGTTTCCTGCACTTATTTGATCCGGGAAGTTGGGTCCTGATTTTGACTTTTCAATGAGAATTGCAGACAGTAAGTAGCAAATGTGGAACATTCACATGGTTTTGGTGTGGGGGAAAAAGAACTGAAGGAGTGTGAATTTAAAAAGCGTGTTCTTTGTGCACCTTTTATGAAAAAGTTGCCCCTGTAAGGACCGCTTCACTTTATTATTTAACATTTCAAAGGATTTTGGAAGGACTCTGCTTTCTCAAAGGTTGCCAGAGATTTTAGCTATTGTCATCATTAGACTTCAAAGCAGAAACCGCAGGCTATTTTAATGCCAATGCTTTTAATCCTAACCTTTGTATTGAGATTAGGAACACAAAGAGTAGCCTGTGAGGGGCAAGCTGCATTTTGTTTTGTTTTGCTTTGTTTTTCTTTTTCCCAAAGAGTTACAATGAACACTCCACTCTCTGGAATTGTTCTTTACTCATTGATAGATTTTTAAATTTTTTTTTGAGTTCGAAACTATGTTGAAATCCGCACAGTGGGATCTGTCATTAAAAAAAATAGTTGGAGTAAGGGAAGGCCTTGGCACTTACAAATTAACTTCATGTGCTCACAGCCTGTTTCCATAAAGGATAAAAAGCCATAAATCTCTCTCAAAGTATCTTCTGTGTATTGTGATTTCAGTGTTTGAAGGGTATATATATGCAATGCGGGGGGTGGTATAAATTAGTTGCAGTGACGTCAAGCAGTCTTAGCCCAGCCTCCATGGACCCTTTGCCCAAGGGATCCCCCTATTTTAGGTGCTGTCCCCCCTGCCTCTCACCATACCTGCCTTCCCCACCCCCACCGCCCCTGCACACTCCATTCACACACCTTCTTACTCTCAGCCGGTGGATGTGTTGTATAGCTTCTCCACAGGATAAAGACCGCCCAGAAGCACGCCGTGGAGGGAGCCACAGAACTGTGGCGTGGTGTCACGAGCTCTTGTAGGTCTTGCGTGAGTTCACAAAGTGGCTGGACAGCGGGTTACAGGTAGTGGTTTTCTCTTCTAATTGCAATAACCCTACGTCCAAGCGAGATCCATCTCAAGTACAGCATTTCTCGTGGCAACATTCACGGGCAGCAGTGTATGTTATCTTCTTGGAGAAATAACATGGGGGCACGGTTTCAGGAGGTACGAGTGGCTGGTTGGTTTGGCTGCTGCCGAGTCCAGGGAGAGGTTAGCGGGAACGGTTTTCGGTGTGTGGCCGGCTTCATAGGAGGCTTAGGGGATGAGAGAGAAAGAGAACAGGGATCAGTTATGCTTGAGAAGAGTGGAGGAGAGGACTGTGGGAAAGTGGTAGCAGTGTGATCTGACCAACAGCACTGATTCCCGAGTCAGAGACGTGGGGCCTGGTCCTACTGTGTCCTGCCGACCAGCCGCATAGCCTTGGGAAAAACATTCACTGCCTCACCAAACTGTAGGTGTAGAAGATGACTTTAAAAGTCTTCTTTTTCAGCTATCAGACTATTTGATTCTAATCTGATGACTCCAGTCAACCAACCAACCAACCAACCAACCAAATAAGGCACCCTCCATTCAAAAGTCTTGATGAGGAGAACCAAATGTTGTGCTAATTTTGCAGAGGAATTGAGAGATACTGTTAGAATTTTTTATTTTTAATTTTAATTTTTTTAAAAATTTTTAAGTGATCTCCACACCCAACATGGGGCTCGAACTCACAACCCCGAGATCAAGAGTCACAGGCTCTATTGACTGAGCCAGCCGGGTGCCCCGATATTGTTAGAATGTCATGGCCCGATCTGGAACAAAGATAATTTTGTCATTTACATTAAATATGACCAGAAAAAGTGTTTCTGGGGTCCGGGAAAATGGAAAAGACAAAACTGAAATGTTTAGGTTTGAATTAAGTTGGGGGAGTTTGTGCCATTAAAGACAAGGTGGAGAGAACTGGAGAGATTAAAAAAGATTGTGAATGAGAGAGCAGAAAGATTGGACCACATCTCTGTTCGTTATTTTCCCCTCCTTTTAAAATTTGAGCAACCAAAGTGTGAAATTTTGGGATCTTATCTCCAACAGATGAAGAATACTGTAGGGTAATAAATTTGACTGGTAACTCATTTCTGAATAGGATTTAGTGACCTTTTAAAATCTGTGTAAAAACTCTCAGGAGGAAAATTTCCCAAGGAATACATGTTATTGTTGGATTTTTAAGATGTAGCTTTGGCTCATTGGTTGGATGGTTCATGCTTCAGATGCCAAGCGAAAGAATGGAGATGAAAACATTCTCAAAACATGACAAAAGACACTGTTGGTGGTGCAGGTCCCTTCAAGATCCTTTCTGTCTTCTGTGACACTAAAGTAAAGTGTCTTGTCTGAGCTCCAAGGGCTGCGAAAGTTACCCATACGCTCAGAGATTGTCCGGGAAAGAAGTACAACCTCAGGCAGGTCCCAAGAGGGAGAGGAAGTCTCTGGCCCATTTGTGGAGAACAAGAAAAGGCTTGGTCAGTACATTAAAAGGATATCACTGTGGCACATCTTTGACTCTCAGGTATTTGTTAAATGACGAAATGAGATTGTCGTTTATGAGAACGAGATTCCAACATGAATTTATTGCCTAGGGCACATAGGAAAACCTGATGAAAGTATTGAAATCTCTCTATAAGATGATTTTTAGGCAGAAATGCACAGAAAGAGTGATTTTTCTATGCTTCATTGTGCTGTTCCCATTTCCACTCAAACCTATTTCATACTATGGTTTAGAATTTCCGTCTGATTTCGTTCTGTGTGACGTGTGAGCTATCATCTGGGTGGCTTCATAACACTGCCAAATATTGACCAGAATAATTTCTGATGGAGACATCTTTAGGCACCCTCCATTCTAGTGGTAGAACTAATTTGAACCAGTAACTTTAAAATACTTAATTTCAACTGGTTCGAACTTGAACTGATCTAGAACTGAATGAAGGACATGTGATGAGGGCCCCAGTGGAAGTACCATTCTGTGACGTGCTTTGTGACCCACAGTGCTATGTGAGAAGTACGGGTAAGCGACAGATAGTAGGACTTCAGGTCTAATGTACATAAATACCCAACTCACTGTTCTGAAAATTTACAGTGGAAATGTTTGTTCTAAAACAGATCCCAGCCTGTTGTGTCTTTACAAGGACTCCCAAAATGGAATTTGGGAAACTGAATCCCTGGGATGAAATGCTATTCCCTTGATCCGAGTTAGACCCTCTGTTTTTCTGTAAAGGAGTCTTCTGTTCATTGACCCTTTTACTTTGCCTGTACATTGATCTTTACGGGTTCCTGAGTGCTGGGCTCCCACTTTTTAAAGCAATTATAAAAGAGAAAACAGGGCATTTCCCAGACATAAAACTCTTTCTCATGTCCCAGTGGGTCAGTTAATCCTGGGATACTGCAAGAGTTCAGCGAAACCTAATTCAGTTAAATTCTATCACTTCATTCTATCCGGATTCTGGGGTATACTTCTGGCTGCATAAAGAGGAACAAAGCCAACACTTTGGTCAGTGTCAGAAAATCCCTTTTTTCCAACATTCAGGTTGAATGCTTCGTGTTTGTCGTCGAGCACATGTACTGTAGAGTTTTAGCAGCTGTTGGGATTTATTGTGCCTGGGTTGTACTTTAAACTGCTTGTCTGACATATTTTGCTGCTTATTTTTAAGTGGGCTTCGTATTTCATAGAATCTTATAGCTGGAAAAGAGCTCAGAAAACTTCTGGCTTGACCCATTTGCCTTAGACAAGAAGCAACAAACCAGCAGGAGTCAAGAGACCGGCTCAAGGTCACAGAGCCCGGAAGTGGCCAAACCCAGGCTAGAACCCATATCCTGACTCCTGCATAAGTGTTTCCGGTCGCTTATTTCCAGATGGAATTTGGTGATATTTTTCACCTCTGTCCAGCACCGGGAGGACAGTTTCCCAAGGAATGCATGTTATTGTTGGAGATTTATAAAACTTAGGCCATTTTATGTAGCTGTTACTTTTTTTCCTTTTTGCTGTGCACCATTTCTAATGGGTACAAAGGTGGAGAGCCTCGAGCATAAACCAATAGCCAGCTTCACCGATTTCCAGCTCATGGCTCACCTTGCTTCATCTACATCCCTCCTGACTCTCCCACCCAGGTTAGTTTCAAGCAAACCCGGACATCCTATTATTTCACCCATAAATATTTCGGTATGCATCTCCAAAAGATGAATGCTTTAAAAAAAAAAAAAAGCCCATAACTACCATGCTATTATTAATCTAAATAAATTAGCAGTAATTCCATAATGTCACAGAATATCCCAGAACCTTTTAAAGACTCTATTATAAATACTATTTGACCATTTTATTTTCAAATATGTTTTTTTTTTTTTAAAGGGGAAACAAAACCTTTTAAAAAAGGGTTGGTGGAGGGGGGGGGGGGGGGAGGGATGGGGTGGCTGGGTGATGGACATTGGGGAGGGTATGTGCTATGGTGAGCGCTCTGAATTGTGTAAGACTGATGAATCACAGACCTGTACCTCTGAAACAAATAATACATTATATGTTTTAAAAAGAAGAAGAAGAAGAAGATAACAGGAAGAGAAAAATGAAGGGGGGGAAATCGGAGGGGGAGATGAACCATGAGAGACTATGGACTCTGAGAAACAAACTGAGGCTTCTAGAGGGGAGGGGGGTAGGGGGATGGGTTAGCCTGGTGATGGGTATTAAAGAGGGCACGTATTGAATGGAGCACTGGGTATTATACGCAAACAATGAATCATGGAACACTACATCAAAAACTAATGATGTAATGTATGGTGATTAACATAACATAATAAAATAAAATTAAAAAAGAAAAGAATGATGGGTGTTTTAGGTCAATGAAAAGAGAGAGGGGCTAATCAGGGACTCTAAATATCAGTGATAAAAACCTGCCATGCCTTTACAATCACTGAGGAATTTACTAGATATTCATTTGATTTTTGGAGTGTTTTAATTCTCCTTTCTACTGAAACTAGACAATTTTAATACGATGTTTTCCAAAGACATTGCAGCTATTGTTTTCATATCGGGTTGAGTTAAGGATCCGGAGGTTTAAAGAAACTTATCACCACCGAGGAGGGGAAAGTCGTGGTGATTTTGGGTGGTGGGTCCATCACTGATTTTTCCTTCCCATCTGCAGATGTGAATAGCCCGGGCTCCTCAACCTCTGGTTTCCTAGGATGGGCTATAAAATATTTTACGGTTAGAGACGTGTTCTGTTGACTGCAAGTGACGTTCCAAGGAAGCATGTTAGGGGAGACAGGCTGATGCTTGAGGGGCACATTGTTGATATTGCATTTCTCGTTTCTTCGACCTCTCCTTTTACTTTTTTTTATTTTTTAAAGGATTTTTTTTAATTTTATTTTTTAAAGATTATTTATTTACTCATTTGACAGCGAGAGAGGAAACACAAGCAGGGGGAGTGGGAGAGGGAGAAGCAGGCTTCCCTACGGAGCAGGAAGCCTGATGTGGGGCTCGATCCCAGGACCCTGGGACCATGACCTGAGCTGAAGGCAGACGCTTAACTGACTGAGCCACCCAGGCGCCCCTGACCTCTCCTTTAAAATGTCTTCAGTGAGAGAAGCCAAGAGCAGGTTTTGAATGAATACCCCATCTCAATAATATCTCCAGACTGGCCTGGCATTTTGTGTTGCCCGATACAGAGCACGTAACAAAAATTTCCTCCTTGCTCGTCTGGTGTCATGAGAAAGCTATGAATTTTGTCAGGCTGGCTGAAACCAGACGTCTTCTTCCTTAGAGAAAAGGTAGGGAGAGTTGGGTCCTGGGGGTAGAAAGCAGGAAGCAGGATTTTCCAGCAACCAGCAGGCATTAAGCCTGACCGCACGGTGTATGCAGCCGGCTGGGGGACAGGAGAAACCCCAGCCACCGGGGAGGGACAGCGCGTGCCCGGGTGCCCGCTCCTGTCACCGCACCCCTGAAACCCGACCGAGGACAGAAGTGTGATCTGAAGGCAGCTTCAGACTTGCTCTAAGTAGGTCAGACTGACTTCCGGGATGACATGAAAACCGGTGTCACGCGCTGATCAGGGCCACAGATACACCTGTGATTTGCTTGCTCTCACCTCTCGGTCACCAGCTTCCCCACAACTTCCCATACGGTGTTTGTTGTCGTCGTCGTATGCCTTTTCTCTCTGCCAGTGGTTCTGGCTGGTCTAAGAAGCACAAGGGTTTCAGGAAAACAACAACAGAAAAAGAGGGAGGAATTATAGAGCTGATCGATCCTATGGCTGGAACAGCTGTTCGTGATTCGGGGTGAACACTTGGGTCTCCAGGGCCTGTGCTCTGGGATCAGTGCCTCCCGTCCTCGGCCTCTTAGCCCTGTTTGAGCTATGGGGACTCTAGTTCTTGTGCCCGGAGACAAATGAGGCTCCTCCATCCGTGGGAGCTGCGCTGGGCCGGTCACCTCATATTTGCTTTGTTAGTGGTGCTGAGGAAGGAAGAGGAGACGCCTCAGCTTCTGGAAGCTAAACAATGTGGACGTCCAGCCTGATGGATGAGTACAATTTCTGTCTCCCTCCCTGATAGTTCATTTATCCACAGCCCTGCTCTTTAAACCCGTTGATGTGTAACTCCGACTGTGGGAATGAGAGGCAGCCCACCTTTAAAATTGCCTATTTGTTTACCTACTACAATTGGCTCATTTATTACAATTGGCTAATAGCCAAAGGCCCAAGCTAGTAGAGCGTACCCTACAAAGAGAACCTTAGCCACTTCTGTAACAATGCCCGTGTGGAAGGTACCGGAAAGGTTCCAGTGTCACCCCGTCTCCTCGGCTCCTGACATCTGAGATCGCTGGCCAGGGGGAGTGAACTTCCCCGGCCCAGAAATTGGGCCCCAAGTGGCAGGGTGGACACAGAGGATTCTGGAAGGAAATAAGGAGCAGGGGCAGAAGCAAGGGGTCCAAAAGCCTGTGCAGGCTAGAGGGTGTGACGGGGTTTCAGGTGGCTGCTTGGCAGGGGTTGCAGATGAGGGTCGTGAGGGTTGGCTGTTGCAGAGGAGAAAGAACGGAGCAAGGGCGAGAAAGCAACCTTGGAGATGGGCCTTGTACTTAAGAGATGCTTTGCAAATGGAATGTTTCTACCTGGGGGCCACCTGGATTTTTCGGTAACACAAACCTGGAGAGTTAATCCTGCCTGCGTGTCTGTGAGTCCATCAAGGGTACTTGGGGACACAGGAGAAGGGGAAAGCGCTAAACGCCTGGGCAGAAGTTGGCACTGCTTCCCAGGTGTAGGACGAGGACAGACCCAGACCGGGAGGCACCTGTTAGTAGGGCAAGATGCGCAGGAAAGGACAAGCGATAGTGGTCTTTTTCTTCCAACTGTCTTTCTCTCTGATATCCTTTTACCCTCCGAACAGCATGTCTGGAACACTGACATCCATCAGTTGAACACAGAACAATCCTTAATGACAACCGCCTACCGTCCCCTTTCCCCTCTCCCTCCCTTCCTACTGTAAATAGTCTCTATTTATTTATTTTTAAAGATTTTCTTTATTTATTTGACAGAGAGAGACACAGCGAGAGAGGGAAAACAAGCAGGGGGAGCAGCAGAGGGAGAGGCAGGCTCCCCGCCGAGCAGGGAGCCCGATGTGGGGCTCGATCCCAGGACCCTGGGACCATGACCTGAGCTGAAGGCAGATGCTTAACGACTGAGCCACCCAGGCGCCCCTGAAAATAGTCTTTAAATACCTTCTATGCACAAGCAATAATGCTAGGTACTTGGAGGACATGTCCCTGTCCATGTTGAGAAATCTTTTCTAGGGCACACCAGCTCATAGCATTAAGCAGACCAACCCTGCCCAAGGATGTTTTAACGATGAAGGTGTCATTCACATCAGGAGTTTATAGAGCAATGACAACCGTTTTTTTGGAGAGACAAAGTAACATGTCCTTAGGGTACTCTCCCCCCCTTCCCCCAGTTGTCACAAAGGTACTGTGTAAGCTGGGTCTGAATCTAGGCTCTGACTCTACCTGCTTTCCCCCCTTTAATCAGACGCATTACTGCTAATGATTGAACTGCGTAAATAGTTATTAGCAGGCACCCTGCTGAGCACTTTACATACATTTTCATATTCATTCTTCACATAACATTAGGGGAAAGCTATTTTTCCCATTTTTACCTTAGAGGAAATGAAGGCTTAGCAAAAATTTTGGACTTTGCTCAAGGTTATGCATCTAATAAATGTTAGATCCGGGCTCCCAAGCCCAGGCTCTTCTTAATACCTTAGAATGGTAGGTAAAATATCTGAGACCCATCTGTATCCTCGTACCCCATGGGAGAAAAATACGGTGTTGGAGACCTCCATTTCTCTTTATTATTCCTGAGACAACTTCCTTTTTCAAAGGATGGGGATCAAGGCTCCAAGCAAGAACCTCCCCTTAGACTATGCCCCTCAAACAGTGATAATAGTAGCTTACATTTACAATGCTGCCTCTATATTAGCTGTTGTTCCAAGCTGTTCATGTGGATTAATTTATTTGAATCTTATGGCAGGCCTGAGTTCTATTTTATATATATATATATACATTTTTTTTTAAGTAGGCTCCACACTCAGTGTGGAGCCCAACGTGGGGCTTGAACTCACAACGCTGAGATTAAGATCTGAGCTGAGATTGAGAGTTGGACACCCAACCGACTGAGCCACCTGGGTGCCCCCTGAGAGTTTTATTATTATCCCCGTTTTACAGTTGAGAATATTGAGGCACAGAGATGCCCACACAGGGAATATCAGTGGCCCAGGGCATTTGGCCGGGGCCAGCGGGCTCCAGAGTCTCCACCCACAGCCTCTCTGACGTGCCACCTGGATCCCAGGTACTACTGAGGCCTGGTCCTGCTTGTTTTCTCCTGGCTTCCATGGAACCTGAGGAGGAGGCCTTTGTGAGGTCTGAGGGAGACAGCGCAGCCTAATTGGGACCTGGATGTGTTCTCTTGCCTGCTCTCTGCCAATCCTGTGGATACTTCTTATTCTGACTTGCCTGTTTAGGGGCCCTGGGGCTTGGCACGGAAGAGACTGGAGGTCCACACAGTCTGCGCTAAAATGAGACAGATTCTTGCTCCTGTTAATGAGAGTTAAACATCTCCAGTGCTACTTTTTTCCCACCCCTATCTCCCACTTTATTTTTTCGGGTAGTGCTCAAATCCTGCAATTATGCTGGTGGCTGTAAGGCAGAGCTGATTTGCCACTTACTTGTTCCTTGGACTCTTTTGGTTTGGTGCAAGGAAAAGGGGCAAATGCTCGCTTTCTCTAGAGCTCAGAAAACAAGTTGGCTTCTTCCTTGTGTAAGTGATGTGCACAGGTTTACCCAAAAGGGAAGTTCTGCTTTTATAAACTGCCAGAGAAGTTCTTGAAGCATTGTTGGCCCATCTTGCTTTTGTTGTTGTTGTTGTTATTTGTTTTTTTGGTTGGTTGGTTTGTTTTTGCTTTTTCTTAATGAATCTAGCTTTGGTTTAAGACTTTGAAGGAGTGTCAAAGGATTGTCATTAACAACACTGTTACGTGTCAGGTTGTGTCCCCCTCCAAATTCATATGTTGACGTCCTAGCCTCTAAGACCTCAGAATATGACCTCATTAGGAGCTAGGGTTGTTGGAGATGTAATTAGTTAAGACGAGGTCATAGGTAGGGTGGCCCCCAATCCAAAATGACTGGTGTTCTTATGAAAACGGGGGAAATTTGGACAGAGATACACACACAAGGAGAATGCCATGTGAAGGTCAGGATGGTGCCCCAGCTAACAGCAATTAACAGGAACCACCAGCAGCTAGGAGAGAGGCCTGGGACAGCCCTCGGAAGGAGCCAGCCCTGCCAGCACCTTGATCTTGGACTTCTGACTCCAGAACTGTGAGACAGTTTCTGTTGGTGAAGCCACTCAGTGTGGTATTTTCTGCTGGCAGCCCTTGCAAACTCATACAAATTCTTCCCTTAAGCAAACAAATAAAAGAAAACAGCAAAAATGAAAGCGTTAATTCAGCAACGTTTGTGAAGGTGGGCTTTCCTTTTTCCAACATTGTAGCGGCTTAGAAGCAGAGGACCTCGGTGCTGGTGGGGACCTGCCTGGGGCGCGCAGGGGACCTGACGGCTTTAGTCTGAGCCCAGGCACACTGCCCACCGCTCTTCCCCACCCTGGCGCTTTTCCCTTCCCTCTCGTCATTGGGTCCCTTTCACCAGCTCCGAATCCCAGAGACTGTCTCCTCTCAGCCTGCTAACCTCTTTCTCTTTTCCCACCTTTACCTTTAAATCTTCCTTGTTGGATAAAAATACGCTGACTGCTTCCTTTCAGCTTTCCCAATCTGGAAGTGAAATCACCACCCCCCTGTATTGTGGAAGAAACACCACCCTAATTTTAGACTTATTCCCAGCCTTAACCCCTCCCGTGCCTTTACCCTTTGCCTGTGTATTTGGATGCCACATTTTGTGCCTCCTTGTCTGGTGCTTGCCCTACTTCTGCCACGTGTTAGGTCAAGTTGGAGCCAGGGTGGGACTGGCGTTGGTAGGGAAGCCCATGACTGGACTAGGCTGCAGCTGGAGGTGAAGGAGGGCGTGGGTAGCACCCACGAACCCTGAAGGGGAGGCAGACCGTGGTTAGAAACACAAGCCAACGCATTGGTGACTTCACAACTGCGGGATCTGGCAGAGAATCAAAGACAGAGAAGAGAAAGAACCAGCAGACTGGGAGTATGCATTTAGGATCCAGGCTGAACGCACAGCGGTGTAGACAGTCTCTTATAGTCGCGGGAAGTGTATGTGCATGCCACCGGGCAGTGAGTAGGGCTTGTAGAGCTCAGAGCCCTACACCCAGGAGGTGCAGAGACCATGGGACCTGCCATTGTGTCACCCGAGATGAAAATCTCTTGAATTCACGGACCCAGCCTGTGGAGGGTTTTGAGTATTATGCTTTCTACAATATCATGCTTTACTGACAGTAATAATTCTTTCTAAAAGTTTGCTCATTTTCTCTTTGGAACCCCAGGGGTTTTCTTTTCTTCCTTCCTTCCTTCCTTCCTTCCTTCCTTCCTTCCTTCCTTCCTTCCTTCCTTCCTTCCTTCTTTCCTTCCTTCCTTTGAACTGAGCCACCCAGGTGCCCCACCCCAGTGGTTTTCAAATCTGCTCTGTCTGGAAGAGTGGCCAAGAGCTATTCCAAGGGGATGGGAGAGAGTGTGCTGCACCCTGGCCATTCCTGGAGGGTGGGAGTTGCTGGCTCAGGCACTGTTGTTGAGTGTTTTGTGCAAATGTGGAGGATCATGGGGAAGATGCCGGAATACCTGCGCATCTCGTTGGCTGGGTGTTTTCCCCAGATGGCAAATCCTTTTTTTTCCCTAGCAGACACCAAAGTAGAGCTGGGTTGCTACTTCTATTTTTCTGTTCTCTTTGGGAGATGAAACAAGCCTATTCTACACCCCCCCCCCCCAACAAGGACTTAAGGTATAAGTTAAATAAAGGCCTAATGAAAATCCTTGACTTTACTAAGTTTTGCCTCATTTGCTCGTCTTTGATGGCAGGGACTTTCTGGGTATAAGACTGAGCCAAAATAATCCTAAAATTTGTATGGAACCAGAAAAGACCCCGCATAGCCAGAGGAATGTTGAAAAAGAAAAGCAAAGCTGGCGGCATCACAATTCCAGACTTCCAGCTCTACTACAAAGCTGTCATCATCAAGACAGTATGGTACTGGCACAAAAACAGGCACATAGATCAATGGAACAGAATAGAGAGCCCAGAAATGGACCCTCAACTCTATGGTCAACTAATCTTCGACAAAGCAGGAAAGAATGTCCAATGGAAAAAAGACAGTCTCTTCAACAAATGGTGTTGGGAAAATTGGACAGCCACATGCAGAAGAATGAAACTGGACCATTTCCTTACACCACACACAAAAATAGACTCCAAATGGTTGAAAGACCTCAATGTGAGACAGGAGTCCATCAAAATCCTAAAGGAGAACACAGGCAGCAACCTCTTCGACCTCAGCCGCAGCAACTTCTTCCTAGAAACATCGCCAAAGGCAAGGGAAGCAAGGGCAAAAATGAACTATTGGGACTTCATCAAGATAAAAAGCTTTTGCAAAGCAAAGGAAACAGTCAACAAAACCAAAAGACAACTGACAGAATGGGAGAAGATATTTGCAAATGACATATCAGATAAAGGGCTAGTATCCAAAATCTATAAAGAACTCATCCAACTCAACACCAAAAGAACAAAGAATCCAATCAAGAAATGGGCAGAAGACATGAACAGACATTTCTCCAAAGAAGACATCCAAATGGCCAACAGACACATGAAAAAGTGTTCAATATCGCTCGGCATCAGGGAAATCCAAATCAAAACCTCAATGAGATACCACCTCACACCAGTCAGAATGGCTAAAATTAACAAGTCAGGAAATGACAGATGTTGGCGGGGATGCGGAGAAAGGGGAACCCTCCTACACTGTTGGTGGGAATGCAAGCTGGTGCAGCCACTCTGGAAAACAGTATGGAGGTTCCTCAAAAAGTTGAAAATAGAGCTACCATATGATCCAGCAATTGCACTACTGGGTATTTACCCCAAAGATACAAAAGTAGGGACCCGAAAGGCTACGTGCACCCCGATGTTTATAGCAGCAATGTCCACAATAGCCAAACTGTGGAAAGAGCCAAGATGTCCATCAACAGATGAATGGATAAAGAAGATGTGGTATATATATACAATGGAATATTATGCAGCCATCAAAAGGAATAAGATCTTGCCATTTGCAACGACGTGGATGGAACTGGAGGGTATTATGCTGAGCGAAATAAGTCAAACAGAGAAAGACATGTATCATATGACCTCACTGATATGAGGAATTCTTAATCTCAGGAAACAAACTGAGGGTTGCTGGAGTGGGGGGTGGGGTGGGAGGGATGGGGTGACTGGGTGATGGACACTGGGGAGGGTATGTGTTCTGGTAAGCGCTGTGAATTGTGCAGGACTGTTGAATCTCAGATCTGTACCTCTGAAACAAATAATGCAATATATGTTAAGAAAGAAAAAAAGAAGAAGAAGAATGTAGCAGGAGGGGAAGAATGAAGGGGGGGAAATCGGAGGGGGAGAAGAACCATGAGAGACGATGGACTCTGAAAAACAAACTGAGGGTTCTAGAGGGGAGGGGGTTGGGAGGATGGGTTAGCCTGGTGATGGGTATTGAGGAGGGCACGTTCTGCATGGAGCACTGGGTGTTATGCACAAACAATGAATCATGGAACACTATATCTAAAACTAATGATGTAATGTATGGGGATTAACATAACAATAAAAAAATTAAAAAAAAAAAAAAAAAGACTGAGCCAAGAGCTTCACATTTATTATGTTATTTGAACTCTCCACTAATGTAATATTGTTCTCATTTTAAAGATGAGAAGACTGAGGCTTATAGAGATTAAATAATTTGTCCAGGGACGTAGAAATAGTTAGAGGCAGAGCTAGCACTTAACTGAGATCTGACTTCGAATTGAACTGGCATAACCTGTCATGTCATACTTAGCAATCCTGGGTTCCCAAGAATTCCTCTTCACTATTCTTGTTGTCCCAAAGTAAAATTGTCCCATAACCTGCTGTATTATCACCTCAAAATCACAAAGAAATAGAAAAATGACCTACCATTTATTATTACTCCAGCCCTCATCAACTCCTCTCTGTAAAACTGAGTTATAGTGCTTACATAGACCTCAAAGTGTGTTCGCATTGATTATCTCATTGTAATAACACGGGATGGAGTTTGAGCCAGGAAAGGGAGCCCGCAGCTGTCTAATGCACTCCCCGGCTTTTCTAAATGAAGATGTCGAGACTCACAGAGGCTTTTTGAGTTGACTATTATAGGGATCATTAAAGTCTGGCATGGGACTCGAGTTTCCACACTTCCATTTTGGTGTTCTTTCCCTGTGCTTGCTGTCCTGCCCAGAGCCCTGATCCTCCCCAGAACCTCGCTGAGGTGGTGGGTGAAGAAGCAGAGGCTCAGAGCAGTGTAGTGACAATTACTGAAGAAGCCAAAGGGAATTAGGAGCTGAAGCAAGACATGGGCTTCAGAACCTTGGTTACTGTCTTGGGGTGCTTTCCATCACCCCACCCCAGCTCCCCAAGCCTTGCCATGTTGTGCCCAGTAGGGACTGCCCTCTCTGTAGGTCTCCGAGTGGCTATGTCGTCTTGAGCCCACTGAGAGAGAGAGAGGGAGGAAGGGAGGGAGGGAGAACCATAACCACATTGTATCTTATAGTGACTTATTGTGAAACTCTTAGAAGATGGCCGGGCACTTTTGTTGCATGTGTGTGTCTGTGTGTGTGTTTGTGTGTTTCTTTAACTCTCCTCTATTTTTCTTTCTTTTTTTGGTAAAAAAAAAACAGATTTTATAAATATTAAGGGATTCTTCCTATTTATCGACCAAAAAAAAAAGAGGAAAAGAGAACTGCTTGCTTCCATTTCCAGCAATATAGCTGACTACCCTGAAAAGCCCCAGATTAGAAAAAGTAAATCTATAAATTTCCAGGTGAAATATTTCATAGTATTTCTTGGCTCTTCAATCTCATAAAACACAGTGATCTCCATCCACCATTAAGCTAGCAACTCAGACCCAAGGGAGCTGGTCTGCTCATGTTGAGCAAGGAAACTGGTAGACGGGCCAATTGCAACAAGGTTTATTTAAAACAGTAATAGAAAAGAAAGAGAGAAAGAAAGAGAGAGAGAGGAAGGGAGGGAGGGAGGCAGACAGGGAGGGAGGGAAGAGAGAGAGTAAGAGGGAGAGTGAGAGGGAGGGAGGAAGATGGGAAGAGGGAGGAAAAAGAAGCAGGAGGAGGAAGAAAAAGGGGAGGGAAGGAGAGGACAGACAACAGTAGCCTGGGAGCCAATATGTGTGTGGACAGAGCTGAATCATTCTAAGGTCTTTGTGTTGTTGGGGAGAACATGGAGATAGTGATTAATTTTAGATTAAAAAAAAATGTAAGAATGTTTGCCAAACTAGGGTAATCCCTGAAAGAACAGAAGGAGAGGAAGAAATGGAATGGAGAAAAAAGAGAGAGCTTCAACCATCTCATGTGGCACATAGACTTTTGCGAGCTTTCCAGGGGTGGACCCCTTGCCTTGGCGGGAAGAAGAAGGTGTCTGTGTGTCCAGCCCTGGACCAGATAGAGGGAGTTAATTAAAAATAATTAGGGGCGCCTGAGTGATGCAGTTGGTTAAGTGACCGACTCTTGGTCTTTGGCTCAGGTCATGATCTCAGGGTCATGAGATCAAGCCCTGCATGGGGCTCAATGCTCAGCGCGAAGTCTGCTGGAGACTTTCTCTCCCTCTCCCTCTGCCCTTCCTGCCTCTCTTTCTCAAATAAATAAATCTTAAAAAAAAAATAAATTAACATTTACTGAGCAATAACTAATTGCCAGGCCCAATTCTAAGCTCTTCCTCGTCCTCTTGATGTGGAAAAAGAGCGATTGTAGGGCATGTCCACAGTCACCTGGCTGGGAAGCGGAGATGCCAGGATTTGGACACTGACGCACGCATTCCAGAGCCTTCCCTTGTGACTCCTACACCACGTTGCCCTGGAAAAATTCTTGAAGGGAAATCCTTGCCCTAGCAAAATTCCAGAGAGGGAGTCAAGGGAACCATGTTCCTCTAAGATGGCTCAAGGCCTGTCCCGTCCATTCTCGGGTCTTGGGCCCCCGAGCCCCCTTCCAGGAACCTGCAGCTGCACAAAGACGGGACCCGTTGCCCTGATGTCATGGGTACAGTCTAGAACTGCAGTTCTTGAATTTGGATCATGTGTGAACTACAACAAGTACGTAGAATCACTTTCTCTTAAACTTTTAGATTTTGGTGGCTAAGGTTGTGGTGGTGATTACAACAATCTGTAATGACACATAAAAGCCAACTGGATGGTCTTCTCCTAATTGATGCATACATAGGACATATCAAGCCTCTCACCCCAAGCAGTTAGTTTTCACTTGTTACAGCATCTAAATTTAAAATACCACACTCGCAATTCCACCTTTTCATTAGCATATGGGTGATGACTCCAAATAGCATTTATTTGTTAGGACTACACGTGGATGGATTTCCTTATGCCCGAAACTGAAATAATGTAAGTTTAAAATTGTACAGTGGTTCTGGAAAATTCCATGGAAGGCTTGCCTCCAGGGACTTGGAAGTGTTTAAAACACAGTGTCTGGAGGCCAGGAAGCCAGATAAGATATCCCCTGGAAATCAGTCTTTGAGATTTTGGAAGAAAACTATGTCACGTAACTGTGACCCTTTCTTATCTCTGTGTTCAATTTTCCTCTTTCCTTCATTGCCTTCTGTCTCTTCCTTGTAGCTTCTTATTTGGGTTCGGCCCTTTCCCACCTCTAGGATACTTTCCCTCCTTCCTTCTGAGAAGCCACTGAGATAGACAGGTAGAGTTTCCCGACTGGCACAGAGGTCTGTCTGCACAAAGCCCAAATGTAGGCTGAGGCCAGGGCTTGACTGTCAGACCTAGTTTTGTTTGTGTGCTGAAGCGTGTTCCACATGTAAAATGTTAGGAAGTGTAGCATTTGTCCCTTCCCTCTGCTGCCAGTGTCCTCAATGTGGTGGCCTGGAGGGAACCACCAGTGGCTTCTTCACACAGTCAGTCCCTCCTTCTCCGTGGGAAGCGGGGGAGTGCCGGGGACGGAAATCTGGGCAATGCTGAGTTCACGTTCCCTTCACAAGGACCATTTGCCATCACATGCAGTTACCTGAGCCGGTTGGTGTTTTGTTTTTTGGCAAAGGGGTTCATAGCAGAGCTGATTCAATACATGTCTCGGCCAAAACTAAACGTTTGCTTCAGATCTTTGAATCCTCACCATTTGAGTCGGAAGAGAGAGAAGAGCAGATAGAGACACCCCAAAATATTACTATTTTACATTTAAAAATGACTGATCTTCCTGGTAACTACTCTTGTCTCCCCACTTTAGATTTATTTATTTGCTCCTATAAAGGAAAACTTACATTTTTTTTTTTTATTAATTGTCTTGAAAGTAGGGTGACCAGATGTCCCTGTTTGCCCAGGAGGGCACTGGTTTAAGTATTTTGTCCTAGTCTAATTAATAGCATCCTTTCTACTTTAAAAAGTGTCTTAGTGGAATAATAAATAATATGGTAACTCTAATGAAGGCTGCTGCAAACAATTTTTAGGTTATAGCTACTCCTCTGTGTTTGAACTAGAGGGTCCACAGCACCTTTAAAATAACCAGATGAATAATAATAAGAAGATTGAAGATTATTATCCACAAGTCTAATTACTTCAACTCCTAAATATTGAAAGAAAGCTAAAGGAATATTTCAAATGGACTTAGCAGAAATTATTAAATAACTGCATCTGTGTGCTTTTCACTCCATATTAAAGTTTAAAATGTTGTTAGTAATTATGTAATTTGATAGAATAGGAAACTATTGGAGCTTGGCTTCTTTTTTGATATATGATTTTAATTTTCGTATATAACATTTCCTTTAAATTACAGGAAGGCACATGTTGGAAAAAAAGATCCATCCTTTAAAATCCGCCTGTGGTCTGGTGTGGTTTTTTTCATGGGCTTGGGAAACGGGTCTGCAGTGACCTGCAAACAGAACTGAAGAAAGAAAACTTTCAAGATTGATTAGTCTGAAGGAGGCGTGTGGATTTAACTCTAGATCTCACGCACCGTCTGCACAAAGCAGCCCAGGGAGTTATTTGAATCATCTGCAGAAATTCGTCTTGTTTTACATGCGCCCCTATTCATAAAAATTTATTAATAAGATAACAGAAATTTGGGAGCTATTCCAGCAATATAAAAATGTGTGTGAACTTCATTCATACTATGGAAAAGCAATGAGCAGATGAGCCTTTGAACCACTCACATCAGTCCTTCCAGAGGCAGGTGGGTGGGGAGGGAAACTTCTGGACTGGGAATCTCAAGGATGGAAACCTGGGTCTTCAACCTCCGTATGGCTTCAGGCAAATCCCTTACTGCCTTTGGGTCTTCGTTTCTTCGTTTTTATATTTATAACTCCTGCCTTGCTCACCTCAGACCCCAGAGACTCAACCTATAAAGTCCGGTGCAAACAGAAGGCATCATGTATTATTCCTTAGTTCCAAGCGGATCTGAAGGACAATGCAATAGATACAATATTAGGTCCCTTACGATCCCAAATCCACTTTACATATCCATGGCATTTGTTGCATTCTGCTAGGACCACAGCACTGAAGAGGGTCTCAAATTAGCACTGCACACATTTATTGAGGGCCTGCTTTTGGAAAGGCACGAGGCATCCCTGATTACTAGAGTGAAGCTGTCCCCGGCCACCCCATTTTAAATCGCAAACCTTCAGCCTCCGTGTTTGTCCCTGGCTTTATTTTCTTCCATGGCAGTATTGCTATTTCACGTTCTCTGTAACTTTAACTTATTACTTTATTTGTTTATTGTTGTCTCTTCCCATGAGGATGCAGACTCCTTAGTGACAGAACGTTTTGTTCTTATGGCTGTGACTTTGTTATCCCAGAACTGACAGCCTTTATTAGCACATAGCACGTGCTCAGCGCACAGTGGTTCCATGAGCAAAACGGTCCTTGGTCTCAAGGAGTATACAAACCAGGGAGGCAGCTGGCGGCTCTGTGCAATATTATATTGTATTGCAATGGCTTCTCTGCAGGAGAACGGGAACGGGAGGGCTGAGGGAGGGAGAAGGTGGAAAGTTTAAGTAAGAGTACTGACCACAGTTTGAATCTTGAAGGATGAGTGAGAGTTTTGCGGGAGGATAAAGAGGTGAGAGGCATCTCGGGCAAGCAGGGCGGCTTCCAAGAAGGCCCAGAGAAGGGAAATGACGTTGTTGAGGAGTGGCCGTAGTTC
This sequence comes from Phoca vitulina, assembly GCF_004348235.1. Classification (NCBI taxonomy): domain Eukaryota; kingdom Metazoa; phylum Chordata; class Mammalia; order Carnivora; family Phocidae; genus Phoca; species Phoca vitulina. Next base: position 26,108,966 of record NW_022589718.1, on the reverse strand, counting down.
AGCCTGTTGCGCACATTGCGATGCATGCCCCAGGTGATTCGTTGGGCCTTCGGGAGAAAATGCAAGGACTTGTATTCATATTGCTCTTCTGAGTAAAAGGTACAACAGAAATGAAGACTGACAGATTGAGGGCAGGACCCGCACTGGGTGAGTGTGTCGGGTGGCTGCGTGTCACCTGGGATGGGTTTTGGGAGTACATTCTGTGGGGCCCCCGTGCTGTGTGTGTGTGTTTTTTCAAATTTTTAATTTAAATTCAATTTAGTTAACATATAGTGTATTATTAGATTCAGGGGTAGAATTTAGTGATTCATCAGATGCATATAATACCCAGTGCTCATTACATCCAGTGCCCTCCTTAATGTCTATCACCCAATTATCCCTTCCCCCCACCCGCCTCCCCTCCAGCAACCCTCAGTTTGTTTCTATAGTTAAGTCTCTTGTTTGTCTCCCTCTCAATTTTCATCTTATTTTATTTTTCCTTTCTTTCCCCTAGGTTCATCTGTTTTGTTTCTTAAATTCCACATATGAGTGAAATCATATGGTATTTGTCTTTCTCTGACTTATTTCGCTTAGCATAATACCCTCTAGTTGCGTCCACATCGTTGCAAATGGCAAGATTTCACTCTTTTTGATGGCTGAGTAGTATTCCATTGTATATATACACCACATCTTCTTTATCCATTCACTGTCAATGGATATCTAGGCTCATTCTATATTTTGGCTATGGGGGACATTGCTGCTATAAACATTGGGGTGCATGTGCCCCTTCAAATCAGTATTTTTGTATCCTTTAGTTAAATACCTAGTAGTGCAATTGCTGGGTCGTAGGGTAGCTCTGTTTTTAATTTTTTGAGAAACCTCCATACTGTTTTCCAGAGTAAACTGAAAAACACCAGTTTGCATTCCCACCAACAGCATAAGAGGGTTCCTCTTTCTCCAGCTGTGTTTTACTTTTAGGATATTACTCTGTTGCAGATTATCTATGCTCAGAAAGTGGATTTACAGCTCACACAATCTTCACATTTTGTCATGAGGTGAGGAGTAACCACGAGAAGAATTTCAAACACACAAAGGCGGCTGGTTATCTTGCGGCAGAACACTTTAAGGAGTTGTTCAACATAAAGATACAGTATTTTTCGTTATAAAATGATGAGAGTTGGGCGCCTGGGTGGCTCAGTTGGTTAAGCAACTGCCTTCGGCTCGGGTCATGATCCTGGAGTCCCGCATCGGGCTCCCTGCTGAGCAGGGAGTCTGCTTCTCCCTCTGACCCTCCCCCTTCTCATGCTCTCTGTCTCTCATTCTCTCTCTCTCAAATAAATAAATAAAATCTTAAAAAAATAGAAAATAAAATAAATAAAATGATGAGAGTTGACAATTTTGCTGGTACAAGGTTGATACTACTCACTACAACCTGAGGAACCCACCAATACTGTGATTTTAGCTAGTCTTCTGTGGTTAGTCAAGAATGAGCGGAACATTCACGGAGACATTGTGTCGGGTTGTGACCAAAGTCCTGGTGGTCCAAGGGAGAGCTCAGCCTACCTGCTGAGGCTTGGCTGGGGAAGCAGATATTTCTCACTGTCCTGTGCACAGGGTAAGTCTGACATGTATGTGAAAAACGGAAAGAGTTACTTAATGAATTGTTAATATTACCAGTCCTGTCAATCGGGCAACAACGTTCTACTTTTTCTTCTCTCAATCTGTATGGTGGTGAGGTGGTTCACATTTTTCATTCACTCCATTCACTCAAATTGTTTCGTTCTGAAGCTTATTAGATCCTGTAAGAAAGTCCAGTATGCATCTGTATGGGTTTCAGAAAAATATTAGGCCTTTCTAGAGGAAGCCTATTCTCTGTGAGAACGTGCCTAGTTGCCTCTGGCCTTGTAAGTGGCCATATTTTGGTGCTGTCTTTAATTACTTAAAGTCTTGTGAGTATAACTTTAGGTTCTTTAAATGAACAAATGTAGCTGTAACACGTGCTATTTCGCAAAGACAGTTTTTCGGGGTAAGGAGGATTAAAAGAGGTGGTTTTGTAGCCGGACATAGAGGCTGCACACCGAGATCATCGTGAACGGTGTTCTCTTAGTTGGTTGAACAACCAGATGAAAACTCTTCTGATTTTACTGAAAGGATTTTAAGCATTTTGAAGAGAGACTTGAAAGCTTGATATGAGATCCTCATGGGTACTTTTCCAAAGAAGAGGGCAGAAGATATTACTAACCATGTGGTTTACCTCAGGTAACAGAACTTGTTGAACAGAAGTCAGCTGCCTCATGGTCAGTGTCAAAATCTTATCAGAGAAGATGGTTAAATAGTTTTATGATTTCCAGCTGCGTTCACGTATGATTTGGGGCTTCTCCATGCTCGTTAATATAAAGACTGAAATGTATAATCTTTTTATGACCAAACAGTCTGATTTTTGCCTTCAACTATTTAATATTGAGCCAAATTACTGATGATCAGTTTCCATTTTTAATTGAAAAACTTATTTTGAAGTATGTATTTAGACAAATAAATTAGGCATATGATTATATATATCTTATTTTAATTTTTGATATTTAAATTTATAATATAGTCTTATTTCATTGAAGATTTTAGGTTACCTTTTATGTATCTTTGGCAAGTGATACCGGTTTTCTCTTTATGGCCAGTCGCTGCTTCCCCAGGGCCTTGCCTCAGGCCTTTGGGACAAAGGCAGGCAGTAGAAAGTGGGAGGAATATGGTGATAACTGGGGGTGGTGAGGGTCATGGGATGGATGGGAGGGAGTCCTGAGAGAGAGAAGCGTAGGCTGGTTGATGCCCATGTTCTTGCTCTACGAGCCTGGGTGTCTGGGAGCACCACTGACCATGCCTGGAAATGTGTGTCAGAAAGCCAGAGGTTGGGGGAGAGCGGAGATAAAGATGATTAATTTTGTGTAATGAGCAGCTTGAGTTTGATTGTCCATGGAGAATCTGGGGAAAACATTCAGCTGGCAGTAGGAAGTAGGGATTTGCAGACTAGGGGAGAGGTCAGATGGTGAGAGTTTAGGGAAGGCTTTCACTTATGGGGTTAACACTAAGCAGAGGGTGTAGTTCAGCTCAGCTAGGTAGACTGGAGGAACCCAGAGAACGCCAGGGTTTCGTGGGCAGAGGGGAATTGAGAAGTGGGACGAGAGCCAGTGGAGAGGGACAGTAAAACAGACAAAGGAGAGACACACTTTAAGGGGAGAGTGGGGGGCGCCTGGATGGCTCAGTTGGTTAAGCGTCTGCCTTCGGCTCAGGTCATGATCCCGGGATCCTGGGATCGAGCCCCGCATCAGGCTCCCTGCTTAGTGGGGAGTCTGCATCTCCCTCTCCCACTCCCCCTGCTTGTGCACACGCTCTCTCTCAAATAAGTAAATAAAATCTTTAAAAAAAAAAAGAGGAGAGTGTGAGCACCAGTACCGAACAAGAACCCAGATAAGGACTGACATCGTCAACGGATTTGGCAATGGAGAGATCGTCAGTTACATCAGCAAAAAGAAAATTGTGTGCGTATAATATTTAGGAATTAGGTAATATTGAAAAGTATGAAAATAAGAGCCAAAATGTGTAGCATAAATAATCAGAGCTACAAAGTTCAGGAAAGGGGAGGGTCCAGAAGTAAAACGACTTCCTGGTTTCTGTGTGTGGAATCACTAGTCCATAAACCTTGGAGGTATCTCTGATCCTCTCTCCTTGGTCTGTCCTCCTCGCTTATCCCCTTGTAAGATCAGCTGTGTAGGTCTGCAGGTTCTAACCTGGCAGTGTCCCCATCCACACTTCTCCATTCTTCCAGCAAGAACTCAAATTCGGACTCACATCGTGTCAACCACACTATTGCAATAGTCTCCCAGCTGGTCTTCTGGGGCAGGTCTCTCTCTTTTCCAGATAATCCTCCACTCTATGGCTGGGTAATTTTTTTTTTTTTTTTTTTTTTTTTTTAGAGAGGTATAATTCGAATGCCATAAAATTCACCCATCTTTAAGTGTTTGATGTGTTTTGATACATTTGTGAAATTTTCAGCGGCGGCCACAGTTCAGTTGTAACAATATTTTCAACACCCCAAAAAGCTTCCTCCTGCCTGTTTGCAGCTAGTTCCCACTGGATTAAATTTATAAGTGCTACCCAGTTATGTCTCTCCTTTGCTCAGTATTCATTATGCCCCTTTTCCTTGTGAATTATGCACAGACTCATCGGCCCAAGTCCCAAACCCTCCCTCCACCAACTGTCCCAATATACCTTTACACCCCAGTTGCTCACTATTCGCTACATCTCCCTACCTTTCAGCTGGACGAGACCATTAGCTTCCTCTGTTGATTTCTGACCAGTATCATTGCTCAGGCTACTTTCTCCCATTGGTAGAAATGGAGTGTTAGAATGGAGTGTTCGTTAATACTCATTCATTCATTCATTCATAATATACATTTAAAGAGCAAAAACTTCAGTGTCTGTAAACCTAAAAGAAATCTTAAAAAATTTGTTCTCTCAATCTTTGCAAATTCCAATGCATCCTTGAAGGACCCCTTTCCCACTAATACTTTGCCACTAATACTAATACCCGACCCTGCTGGTTTGCTTCTGAGCTTGTTCTATGCTTATGGCCTCCCTGATGTTAGCCTGGTGTTCAAAGGTGATGAAGGAGAAGATGTGTGCAACCAGTGTGGGCAGGTCCAAAGGCCAGTTCGCACTAGCTCGTCCTCCCGGCAACAGTGCACACACAAAACCACTTCTTGAGGGTGGCTTTGTTCCATGTCCTCTATTCTTCTTACAATTTTGATGAAATATACATAAAACAGTTACCATTTTAATTATGTTTGAGTCAGCAGCATGAAGCACATTCACGTTGTTGTGCAGCCATCCGCCTCTGGAACTTGTTCATCTTCCCAAATGGAAACTCTCTACCCACTAATCACTAGCTCCCCCGCCCCACTCTCCCTAGGCCCTGGTGACCGTGAGTGTTCTTTCTGTGGCTATCAGTTTGTCTACACTAAGTACCTCATTTAAGGGGAATCATACAGTTCTTTTGTGTCTGGCATCTTTCACTTCGCTAATGTCTTCACGGTCCATCCACGTTGTGGCCTGTGTCAGAATGCCTTCCTCCTTAAGGCTGAGCACCATTCCATGGTCTGGACAAGCCACCTTCTGTTCGTCCATTCGTTGATGGGCACTTGGGCTGTTTCCACCTTCTCTGGACTCTCTTCTTGATCCCAGTGACATCTCCACTTGAATCCAGGTGTGCGGGGCAGTGAATGCCTTAGCTCCTGAGTATGTTCTAGCTGGGCTGGGTGCTGTTTTCTTCTTCCCTTTTTTCTAGCCCAGTGTGTGGATGCTGTGTATTTCAGCTCTGCAACTCAGCAGCACCTGCCATGTCAGCGTGCTCGCTGGTAGCCTCCCTGGCGCCCCCGCACCCCCGGAATTAGTCAAAGTAAACTGCTTTGTTAATTTGCTACAAAGCAGCGTTCATAGGTGAACAAAAGGATCTAGAAAGGATTCAGGTTTTTAAAATGCTTCCCTCCCTCAGTGTTCAATAAATAATAATAATAATAATAGTAAAAAAGGCTATATTTTACTGATGCTTTCCACTTGGTAGCGGTGAATCGGGACATTGGTATATTTACCTCAAATCCTTGCTACAACATTTTAAGAGACATATTATTGCCATCACAATTGAAAAAAACAAATGGAACTCAAAGACTAACTTTTCCCAGGCCCCCCCACAAAGATATGATTGCCTGTTACCTGGGCATCCCCGCGCCTCAGGCCCTCTGGCACTCTACCTGCCATCAGTCTGGTGTCAGGATGTGCATCACATCACAATGGTACCAGCCCTCCCATCGGCAGGCCTCCCAAACGCAGGCCCCTCTTGAATTACTTCTCCTTGGTGAATCCCTCCATCCCTGGACGTTGCTGTCTTTGAGGGTGGCATTCACCGATAACCATTACTCATTACGGCCCTGTCAGGGGTGAATGGCAAGTGACAACGTACCTAAGTGGAGAATAAGAGACATTCAACTTAGATTTTGGTAGCAACGGAAAGGAAATACACACACACACACACACACACACACACATTCTCATTATTCATAGGAGTTCTCTTAAATGTGTTTTATCCTATGGATTTATCACTTCCTGGGGTGTTTCAGCCACCACCTGTCTAGCATCTTCTAAGAAAGACCGTAGGGTGCTGGAGCTTTCTGTTAAAATTGTAACTAGCAGTTTGGAACCTGGGTTAGGAAGACAAAATGTGGACAAAAGTGCCCCGGGGGATGAAGCCTTGGTCAGCTACCTTAATTAGCTGTCTTTGGAGGCCAGCATATCCCAGGCCCCATGGATGCACAAACATATATACCTAGGGACGTAGGAGTGTAGATATTGTCCCATAAGAAATTCCCCCAATTTTCCATCTCACAAGCCTCTGAAAAAGCCCTAGTCCTTCAGGAGCATGCTCTTTTCCAGATTCCTTTAGCTTTATAACCTCGGCCACACAACTGCCTGACTTCAAGGTGCGTCTATCTCTCTCTCTCTCTTTTTTTTTTTTTTTGACTAATCAGCTCATTAGTCATAGTAACCTATTAATATCATCTGTAAATCATGTTTCCGGAAGAAGCAGAAAGAGAAATTACTATCAGACTCGGAATTCTGATTTTTAGGAGCACCTGGGTGGCTGAGTTGGTTAAGCATCTGACTCTTGATTTCAGCTCAGGTCATGATCTCAGGGTTGTGAGATCGAGCCCCGCGTCGGGCTCTGTGCTGGCATGGAGCCTGCTTAAGATTCTCTCTCTCCCTCTGCCCCTGCCCGCTCACGCTCTTGCTCTTTCTCTCTCTAAAAAAAAATAAAATAAATAAAAATAATAAAATTAAAAATTAAAAAAATTCTGATTTTTATTTGACAAATATTTTAATCACAAAGTTCCATGCATGTATCACATAACATACATGGATGACTATATCCTTTCTGCACACTTTAGGTCTCTTACCATACCAGTCATACTTGGGCAGAAAAATGAGGCCACAGGCAACTTTGGCTACAGTTTCAATGGAATGCTTCTTGAACATTCCAATTTGAGGAGTCTAATATGCCAATGGAAATTGCTAGTGTCCTATCGATGGGCATCCCTGCATCCCAGGGTACTGTGTGCTTAGGAGGCCCTGGATTGAAATTCATCTTTGCTAGGCTACAGGGTCAAGGCTTAGAGCTGTTACCACTCAGGTTTATGTTTGTGTTTATTTCTCACTCATATCAACCTTTACTCCAGTGATTCGGTTTCTCCCCGATCTATTCCACATTCAGTCTATAGTCAGTATGGGCTTTCTAATGTCTGGGGGGGGTGCTTTCTGTGCACAACAAAGATCGTTAACAGCTACTTAGGTCTTTAATGTTCAGTATGCTAGAGGTACAAATTCAAAAAATCAAATTTTCTTTTCCTAGAGTTACACACTGAAAAAAATAAAAATGTCCTTAAGTTTTTAGATTCCGTTAGCTCTATTTGTAAATTTAAAAGAAGATAAAATAAAATAAAAACTGTAACTCTTGGGGGAACTTTGAAAATCATTTGATTAATTCAAATTGAAGACTAAAGTCCCTTTACTCAACAATTAGTTCCATTTAGAAACACAGTTAAGTACATTCTCTTAAAACCTTAAATTGCATTTATGAATTTGGTATATTTAATTTTTAAAAAGCACTTAGTGTGTCTGACTGGGAAGGCTTCAAACCACATTTTCCAGAGTACTCACCCTGGCTTCATGAGTCATCAAATACATGTCAGGCATTGCTGGCCACTGGAGATAGAGTGAGCAAAACAGAACAATGAGCAACAATGAATAAAACAGAAAAATCCCTTGCCTTCATGGAGTTTATATTCTTATAACTCTTAAGTGCATTAAACTCTTAAAAACCTAATAAACTGAAGTTTTAAATGAGAATTTCAAAGTCAGAATTCTTACACCTTTCAACTTAAAATTGTAAGTCTAAAATCAATTATACATTTCAATTAGAATCATAAACCAGATGTGTATCTAATTAGTGTCTATAATCTGATGGTCTTTCATCTGATACCTAAATACCAAGTGTACAAATGATTCTTAAGCCTGATTTAAAAAATACTAATACTGTAAACTTGATTTGCTTTATCATTTCTCCATTTATTTCTAAACTTTGGAGTACTGAATCCTGGGTTATGCAACTGAGCTTCTGTGATGTTCCTAACCCAGTTCATAACCCAGATACCTGATCATCTCATGTAGGTTGAGACACTTGAAACTAGTGGGACTGGGGACCTACAGGTCGCATATGACCAGAGTGAACGTTTCCATTGAACAGATGGACACACTGAGCCAGATTTTAACAGTGACTACAATAACAGGGGATTCCACATCTACTTTCCTCAGACAAGATTGGTTTCATAATATGCTGTTTGCTAGATTCAAGCCTTAACTTCATCTTTTTTGATGTTGTCATCTGATTTGGATGGATAAATTACATAACTGTCCCTACCTCTCCTACTTTACTATCTGATTCCATTCAGCTAATCCAAACTATTCTAATTCTTCTGTGTTTGGCTCTTTGGCCTTGCCTCCCAGGATACTGTTTATGTGTACTAGAAGATGCCACTCCCCTGCAAGGCCAACATTCAGAGGTGGCTGAGTGTAGCTCTCCTCCCCACATCTCCATCAACCCATCCCCTTTTTTTTTTTCCCATACACACAATGACTATATTCTTAGTTTTAAGTCAAGGACAATTCAGGCTTGCTCTCCAGAAAATTCCCGGCTGACCCCTCCCTTCAAACAGATTCTCTCTGCTGAGCCCCTTCTATATAGAAATTCTAAAACTATCATTGCGTCTTTGCTTAAAACCCTTCAGCAGTTCACGCTGCACTTGGGATAGAATACAAAACCCTTAATGCAAGTCCTTGCATGATCTGGCTCTCACCTTCCTCCATGACCTCATCATACGCCTTTCTCTCTTATGCTCCACTTCCAGCCACACTGGCCTCCTTTAACTTCTTCCAACAGAAGCTACACTTCTTTCCTACCTCAGGTCCTTTGCATGTACTGTTCCCACTTTCTGAAACACCATTTTCCCTACTCTTTGCTTGGATGACTCCTCATCCCATAGGTCTCAGATGAACTGTCATTTTTTCATAGAGGTTATTCTTCTTCGTAGAACGTGGCACACTTTGTGCATTTATTTGCTTACTGCGGAGACCTTAAACTGTGTGGGGCCGTGTGTGGTGTTCTGTTTGTCCAGCACCCATCACAGTGCTGGCATATTCTAGATAGTCAATAATTCCTTGCTGAACGAGTAAATACCACAGTTGCCACAGCAATCACCATTAGCCTTCAGTCATAACTTGTAATCATTCATATCACCACTTTTGGCTCATGGGAGGTACTGAGTAATTGTATGTTGAACTGGATTGAGATATCTAAATGTCAATATCTGGTGCATTCATTAATACAATTATTTTGTATTACCTCTATGGTTCTTTGCACATTTAGTCTTCTATTGCTTCTAAAGCTGTAGTCTTTCTGTTCTTAGAAGATCTCTTACAGTAAACAAGACATTTTAGCAAAATGTGCCTTTTGGGGGGACTAGCCTTTCCTAATTTTTAAAAAATGTCACTGACCAGTAGCTAATTGTCTTACAGATAGAACTAAATTTTGATCAGTGTAAGTATAAGTTCCGTATGATACTTAGTGATTTTGTTTGTTTGCTTGTTTGTTTACCCCCCACCATCCCAAGAGATGGATTAGTTCCGCTGGCCCCAGGTTACAGAGGGCAGCCTTAAGATACTGAACGGAAGCTCTAGTTCTAGATTATCTAAAGCTTGGGGTTTAAACCCCGCCTCCTCCGCATAGTTCTTCAAGAACCTTGGGCCCCCTTCTCCCCCCGCCCCCCCGCAAAGAATTCAAGCCTCGGAATAGCACCGAATTGCGCTAGAACTCTTGAGTCTTAACCATTTAGAGCCTGCTGTTTTTCTGGGTTTTGTTTTTTTGCGGTATCAGCCTGATAAGATCATAGCCCCATAAAAGATTTCGCGTATCCTTATCTCTGCACCTTGGCAGCTGTAGCTACGAAACTACGGCATAAAAAAAAAAAAAAATGATTTTGAGCGTTGCATCGTTAGTAATTTTTTAAAAAGCGCAAAAAAAGGTAAAATAAAATACAATGCTGAGAAAGAAAAATCAGGTTTATTTTTGTTGTTTATAATGCCTGAGCATTTTTGGAAACCCAAATGGGGGTGTGGGCGTTTTGAAAAAACGGCCGCGGCACAGCGTCGTCGGGGTTCGCAGCATTGTGACCGCGCGCCTTTAACTCGGCGTGACCTCGGCGTCCCGGGCCCCGCGCCCCCCTCCCCTCCCGCGTCGCGCGCATTGTTGTCCTTTAGCGATTGGTTGCTGGACGCGAAGCCGCTGTGCAGAGCCGTGCTGTGTAAAGGACCTGAATGCAGGTTAGCGGGCGGCCAGTGACTTCCACGGGGGATCCAGGGCGAGAGAGGAAGAGCCGGAGGCCACCACCACTGCGTTTCCCAGGCGGCGTGGAGCAGGCGGCCCGGCGTTCGCGGCTGTCGCAGGAGCCCCCGGGGGCGCCCCCTCCTCCGGCTCTCGCCGACTTCGGGGTTGGCGCAGGTGGGCAAGACAGGGCACCGCCGACCTCCCGGTTCCCGCCGAGGGGGTTCTGTCTCTCCCTGCGAGGGGGAGGGAGCATCCTAAAAATATGTAAATATCCAAGCGCTGACTTCGGGCTGGGGCACCAGCCAAGGTCCCCGCGCCGCCGCAGGGTGCTTTACATGAAAAAGAGAAGCCTGTCAGGATCCGTGCTCTAACTTAAGGCAGCGCCGTGGTTAGCATGAGCCTGGGCGGCTGAACTGCTTCCTGCCCTTCAGGAGCCGTTCTGCGCGCTCGCGACCGAGCAGCGGTGCTGCCGTGCGGGTGTGGATCGGCCGGCACGGCCTCGTTGGCAGCCATGGCTCCCGACGCCCCCTCGGCCAGTAAGTAGGAGCATGCATGTGTAGGGGGGCACATGCGTGTCGGCGCGCGAGCGCGCGCGCGCGCGCACACACACACACGCACGCACGCACACCACCCTGAGCCTCGGAAGGAGGAAGATTGACGAGGCGCTGCAGTTGCGAGGACGACTCGGGCTCTTCCTGGATTCCGCAGGAGCCCGCCCGCCGCAGCTGCTGTCTGCAGAGCCCGCTCGGACCCCCGTGCACACGCGCCCCCCATTCGAGCCTCTGTAATGAAGACTGCCTCCCGAGGACTGCAGGAGAGGCAGAGCCAGCCTGCGCCCGCCACTGCGGGCCGCGCGGCCGAAAGGCCCTGGGGGACACGACTTGGACACTGTCAACCCCACGCCTCGCTCTGAGCCGCCCGGTGCGGAGGGTCTGCCGCCGCCCCTCCGGCTTCCCGGGCGCCCGATCCCGGGTCAGCCCCGGAGGCCTCGGCTTCCTCATTTGTTTGGATCTTTTGTGCCGTGGCTCACAGTTGGCTAAGCACTCCTGCGCTGAATCGGGCCATTGTGTGCGCTCCCATTGCTTTCACGCTGCAAGTCTCGGCGCCCCCACCCCGCCCGCCCCCTCCCCGCCTCCTCCTGGCCGGGGAGCCTGCTAACGTGCCTTTCCCCCCAGGAATCTGGAAGCTATAAGCCGGGCGGATTGCAAATGAAGTGTAATGCATTGTGGGACGTGTGTAAAATCGGAGCCTTCACCGTGGGGGTGTGTGGGGGCGTGGGGAGGGCCGGACCCGCCGCTGGCGGTGTAGACGCCGACGAGGAGGGGCTGGGAAAATGTGCGCAGAGTCCGCCCGGGTCGTGCCCGCCGTAGACGGATGAAGCAGCGCGCTGCGCCCCGGCGCTGAGGCCCCCAGGATCGGGGTGGCAGGTCGCGCTCCCCACCATGAAGAAGACCCGGAGCACAACCTTGCGGCGAGCCTGGCCTAGCTCGGATTTCTCGGACCGGGCCTCGGACCGCATGAGGTCCCGGAGCGAGAAGGACTACCGCCTGCACAAGCGCTTCCCCGCGGCCTTCGCGCCCCAGGCTTCGCGGGGCTACATGACATCAGGTGGGTACCCGCGTTTCTGCCCCCGGGCCGGGTCCGCGGGGCGTGCTCGGTGCGCCGCTGCCGGGGAGGTGGGGGGGGCGCTTAGGTGGGAGGACGGCCGGTGATGGATGCGCTAAGTTACGGGGAAAGCAGGAAAAAATTAGCTCACATCCACCATTTTGTACCTCCGCAAGATCCACAGCAGGCCCTCTCAATATGGGGTTGGAGAGCTATTAGTTAGGTAAAATAAGGGAGGGGGACGTGCCGGGCGTTTTGGCTGCAGGAGATAAATGACTGCAAGCTCCTTGCGCGGCAGCCTCCTGGAGCTTTGTGGAAGAGCCTGCGTCCGGTGCTGCCTGCGGTCCCGAGCTGGCTGGCTCCTGCCTTGTGGCCAGTTATCCTAGCGGCTATTTAAATAGCCCCCTGTTCTTAAAAGGGAACAGGTTCCATGCACAGTTCTGGATGGTCTGAGTCAGGCAAGAGCCCCACGTACATCGCAGGCTCGTCCGATGTGCACGCAGAGAACTCTGTTGGAGCTCATTGAACGCATTCTGTGGGGTAATGGTGTGGATGCGGATTGCACGCTCACATGATACCGTGTGGGTTTAACATATGTTGCTTTGAATTAGGTTGTATGGAAAGCATGGAGGCTGTGTTTGCATGTCAGACAGGAAGGACGAACAAAACGGTAAATGGGAACGAAGGCTTCAGAAAAGGGTTCATCATCATAAAACGCAGTGCTGTAAAAAAGCATTTCGGAAGGAGCCGGTTCCCTTTGGCAACACAACGGAATGGCTTTGGTTGTGACTTGGGAACCCAAGGGGTAACATACTGGAGGAAATGCTGAAGGAGGAAAATCCTGGAACTCTTTCCTTGTTTTCTCCTTACTGACTGTTGACCACTTGTATGCGGTGATGTATAAGACATCAATTTTTGTTCGTTTTTCATTCTGAAGGAATTAATTTTCTGCTGAACATAATGTGATGGAAGAGCTGAGTTTATATTCGAAACCACATACTATTCCAAATCACCCTGAGCCCTGTCTTAACTGGCAAGATTGCCTTAAGCCTGTGGTTGTTGCTCACAGGGTGTCTCTACTATCTTTCCCTAAAACAGCAAGTTTTTTTTTTTTTTTTTTTTAAACTGGGGCCAGTATCTCATGCTTTAAAAATGCCTTGTGACCACATTTCCATAAATATAAAACCTAAATAAAATAACCATCTTTTTTATTGCAAAATCTGGTGACAGAAGGATGTTGTACTATTTTGGCAATAAGGCTCCCTTGATTCTCTCTTTCATGAAAAGCCAGATTTGCAAAGTGACAAGTACAGTTTATACTTTAGTAATTTCAGTCAATCACTGCTGTGGTTGCTACATTCCTCAAACTTGTGATAGTAAATTTTGAAACACACCTAAGTCGAAATCTAAATCTCAAAACACATATGTACATAAACGCATGTCTGCGCCGAGTGTTTTTAGATAATCCCAGGTTTCAAATGCTTGGGTCTGAATGTCTTCATTCCACACTGAATGGTTCCCCTCTTTTTTTAATCCCTCTTCAGGTGTTAGGCTATAGGAGGGCAGGTGGCCATAATTTCTTCGACAAACCTGTGAGATTCTTTAATGATTTCAGGCGTAATCCCATGGAGCCTGTTTTTATCTGTCTTTGGCATAGCTTCATTATGATCACATTTTCATTATTTGCTAACGTACTTCGCTACATTGCCAGTTCTGCAAGGTGTTTCTGAGGGCTCAGGGAAGAAACTCTTAATTTTATTTGATTCTCTTTTCTTATTTTATTTCTTGATCTGCAAATGGCAAGCTGGTCTTAACGGTGATACTGAAAGATAAGCTGTTTCAGGTTGGTGGTTATCTATGCAGATTAACGTTAGGCGCCCACGGAGAAAAGAAACCCAAGAGGTGGGGGAAGAAGAGCTGTGTCATTCATTCAGCATTTTCTGGAGTGTCCCCTAAGAGCAGAGTGCCTTGCTAGATTCTCATGGGGCTACAGGGTTGGATATAATATGGTTTGGCCCAGGGACGGAGGGCTATTATTTATTCATCATTTTAAATGTTAGCTAGAACATGTAATAAAAGCTATTGGTGCTAACGGGAGGCAATAGTAAATATTAAGACAGATACCTACAATGAACACTGGGAGAATAGATGGGATCGCTCATGTGCATCTTTTGTGTGTTGCGGGGGGGAGGTATCTTATCAATTTCCTTTTCAAATATGGCTCTTTTCCAAATCTGAGTCTTGATGGGAATAGACAGTATATGGAAACACGCAGAGATCATTTACAGGAAGTTCTCTTCCTCTTAAGAAATGTAAAGGAAATCCACTTGTATCAAGTTAGTGACTCTGGATACAAACAGAGCCTTTGTCAAATAAAATGGAATAGAAAATGAAGCAGCTAAGAAACACATGAGCCTTTTCATATTCTTTCTGTTTGTCCAGTCATTTGGGATAATGTCGACTGGCATTATCATACTTCATTTTCAGTAAAAAAATGGTTTTTTTGTTAATTGAGTTCAAAGGACAAGATAAGTTACCGAGTTACTTAAGACGAGGAACTTAAAATAACTTCAGTTGAGACTCTTTTTAGAAATCCACACCCTCCCCCCACAAATAGTCCTAAAAAATATGGGGAGGGGGAATCACTTTTTTTTTAACTTTAGGAGAGGGGAGAGAGAGACAGAGAGAGAGAGAGATCCTTGGAAATGTTAATAGCTGTTGTTTGGTCTGGGATAACTGTCACGCAGTAGATTCTGGAAGTTTAACTCTGTTTATTAAGGTAGAATTGCAGGAGTTCCATAATAGCTTTCTAATGAGACAGCACCATTTCAAACAGCCCTCTCTCCACCAATAAGTAATTACCAGTTTGAAATGTGATTTATAGCAATAGGCTTGACATTTAGCCTGGACTTTTTCATATAGCTTCGGGATAAACGACACTTAAACTCAAGAGGTTCAGATAGGCGCGTATAAAACTTAAAAGAGATCCTGTTGAAGCATAGTTCAATAGAGAATTCTGAAACTTTAAATCTTGAAAACCGCGGCTTTTATGACTTTGTAAGCTCCCAATTCATGCTACCAAATCTAAAATAATCCTAAGAATTCACAGACCTCCTCCTGGCACCCGGCAAGTCCACGGGTCATGGGATGAATCCATTGTTCATCTTGAATATTAATTTCCCATTGGTAGTTTCTGGGCAGAAGGGGGGACAATCTTGCCTTTTGTTCAAATCAAGATGAATAACTGAATGTGAATGCATTATCTGAAGAAGAAAAGAGGTTAGATCAAATGGAGGTAAGATCATTCTTCTGCGTTTTCTAAAACTAGAAATGATGATAGCAATTAACTAGAGATAAAAGCAAACCCCCCTCCCCAAAGAGGAAAATATCAGTATAATTCCTAATGCTTTACATATGAAAACATGCTCACAGACCTCCGTGAAATAATTTTCAAGGCGCCAAAGCTTTTGTTGGTGAAACTGTTAGAGCCCCCTGTCTGTTAACTGTGTGACCTGTGACCTCTTCACACCAGTGATGCTACTGAATCCATTTTCTTCACTGCCTTCTCCCCCAGCCCTGGGGATGGGTGCTTCTGGATGTTCTACGTGTAATGCCACCAAGTTTGGGGGCATTCTGTAGATCGGGCTTGGAAGGTAGTTTTTCCACGAGAAAGGTTCTCCTGAGCATGTTCATAAAAGGGGTTGCTTAATGTGAGACCCTTCCAAAGTTATGGCACTTTCACACGGATACTTGTCACTTTAAAGAACAGGAAAGCAGACAGTTTTAATACCATGGCTTTAAAGGATTTGAAAAGAAAGATCCATTAAAAAGCGCCAAATTGACGTCTTTTAGGAAAATTTAAATTGGGGTTGTCTGCCCATCAGACTCATACCATCAGTGGGGAGGAATGACCAGCCCACCACATTGATGAGTATATTAGTTTTCATTTTATAGAAACGAATTCTGGGGCACAGCTGATGGCGTGTCCCAGTTCCTTATGTTCTGTTATTTTAAGAGATGTGAGAGTTTTCTGGGAGTGGAGGATGGACACTCGAGGTTCTAATCTGGGCCTGCCACCAACCAGCTGTGTCCCTGGCGAGTAACATGACCTCCCTTCCCGTCTGCAACGGGTCCTTCTGGTCCCCGCTTCCATTACAAAATTGGGCTCCGCGGTGACTCTGTAATGAGCCATCCCAGGACTTGTGAGCACTCACACAGAAATCCTTAGAAATAACCTTTGCCCTTTCTGCTTATTGGAGTCATGTGCTTCCCCGTATGTGGGGTATGTGGGAACAGTGCTCATTTTGCAATAGAATCCTACTTCCTGCCATCCCCCAGCATTGCGTTAAATATGCCCAGGGCTTGTCCTGGCAATCAGAGTAATGGGGGTAGGAGATGATGGACGAAGCTATACTCATATGCAAGTTTTAATAAACAGCAACCTGTCACCTCCTTTCCCCTCTTTGCAGAGATCCATTTTTAGCAAGCTCCCCCAACTGTGTTTTAATTTGAAGCTACCTGTGTTGACTCCTTTCATCAGGCCAGTGGAAGTGAGGAATATTACACTTGGTGGTGAATGACTTTATTCTTTATTTCCCAGGAGAACATGAATGCGCTCACAAAAGGTCACCTCTCTTGGTATTTCAGTATCTTTTACACCCTTGTGAACGTTTTTATTTGAAAAAAAGGAATATGAGTATATTGCATAAAAGCCTTAGCATTTTTACACCCTGAGAGCAATTCTGACTGAAATTCCCTATGCCCCAGAGAGTTAGGACAGTTCACACAATAGCACGTTCTGTGGTACGTGATTGCTTATGCTGAGCTGCAGTTATAACCGAGAAACAAAATCTGGTTAGATCCTGGCTAGTGGGATAACATGCTGACTTTTGAATTTAGGACAGGCTTTTGTAGATCAGTCCTAGAAACCGTGTGGAGCCCCATCTGTAAGGTGTAGAGTAGGGGGTCTTGTAGTTTGTAAGAATGTAAGCTGTAGTCAACTCTAAATTAACCCTTAGCCGCAGTAACACCAGAAGGAAATGACATGGGTAATTTTTTAAGTAGATAGTAAACTTTTCCTTAAGTAGTTAGTCCCTAGGCTATTTTTATGTGGCATTGGAATGTACAACCAGTTGGTCAGAAAATCCACCTAAATATTTCTAAGATCTGCCCCTAATTCTTCATCTGTGGTGTTTAAATCTTCTTCTGTTCTATTATAGTATCTTCCAGACTGACTTTTCTTCCAGTCCAGTTCATCCTTCCTGTGTCCCCAGAGGGTTTTGGGGTTATAGTTAAATCATTTCTCTTTTCAGTGTTTCTCATGCTTGTGGATAAAGTCCTAGACCAAGGCTCTTCATGTCATGACCTCCCTCACCTTTTTCCCCTCTTCTTCCTGGGCGTTCCTCACCACCCTGTGCGCTAGGCTCGGGAGACTCTTTACCTTCAGCAATACCTTGCTGCTGTTTCGTGACTTTCGTAATTTCTCCTACCCTGCTGAGAACATGCTCCCCTTCTTCAGAGGTCTGATGGAATACTTCCAGAACCAGCTCATACACCCCTTCTCTTTCCGTCTTCCTCCACATCCTTTCTGGAGTAAATCACTCCTATGACATTCGTTCCGTACCCCTGTCATAGCCCCGTGGCCACACTAGGTCACACCACGAGTTCACGTGTGGGTCTCCTGTCTGAGCCGGTGAGTTCCTCAGTGGCGGCCCGTATTTTATTCACATCTCTCTTTTGCCAGCAACCGCAGAGCTTGGCACAGATTGGGTACTCAGTAAATGTTTATTGGACGAATGAATAAAATATGACTTCTCTTAAAAAACTGGATGAAGACAGGAGCACCTCTCCATGAATGGAGCATTAGAAAGCAGTAAATAATAGGAAATGATCAAGAGGCAAGTGGGGTGGTTGATGTGGTTGGTGTGAATGGAATGGGACTTCCGAGAATGATACCAATTAGAAGAGGCTGCCCAGAGGGAGGATTTCCCGGTGTCTTGAAGGACTGACTGGGTAGGTAGGATTTGAGGAGACAGGGAAGGAGGCGGATGGGGGGAAGGTTGTTGACACAGTAAGAACCAAGGATGAGAGGAGCATTTCGGGAGAGGTGTCTGTGGTGGCTTGCAGGACAGATGGGAGAGATGAGAGTCTCGAGGCCAGGAAACCAGCGAGGAGGTGGTCGAGGGGGCCCATGTGATAAAGCCATGAGATGGTGAGCGACCGCCACAGAACAGTGCTCCCAACACTGCTGGGCATTAGCCTACCGCCCCCAAGGTTTTAACCATGTCCACACACCACCCATATTATGTACTTAATATTTTTCCTTCATCTCACCCACTGTTTTATTGAAATGAATTGAAAAGAAGATTTTGTATTCTCTCTGAAATTACAGGTTTCATTTGATAATTCTTTTTTTCCAATCCCCATGTAAATTATTAATATATTACTATTTCAGTTAAAATACTCAACTAAGTACCACCTCACATACCTGAGTGGTACTCATGCCAAGGTAGTGGAAAACCTGTATCAGCCAAGCAAGAAGGGGTGGGACTGAAGGGGAAAGGGAGAATCTGGGAGAACAAAGAACTGGCTGTTCCTTGTAACTGGATTTAAGAGGTTAAAAAGAAAAGAAAAGAAAGGTAAACCAGATCTGTGTTGGAAGAATGCGGTATATGACAGGGAAACATGGGCCGCGGAGCCAATGATGAGTTTCCATTTTGGATGTCAGGGGCTGGTTAGTCACACAAGTAACAGTAAAGGTTACAGATATAGTTTGGGGGTCATCCACTTAGCCACGTTAGTTGAGAACACGAGGATAGCTTAGCTTTTTGTACTTTATGTTCCGTTTCTTAGAGGGGAGCAGATGACTGACTTATTTTTATTTCCAGCAGATGGAGGGTCTGTTGGATTCCGTTCACTTTGAGTCCTACTTGGGTTTCTGCAAATGTGGGGAATCAAGGTTAGGATTGCTTGGAGATCATCTGCTCTCCTGTTCCTAAATGGGAAGTGCTTTTCATTGCTAGGATCTGTTTTATTCGTGTTTGCATTTATTCAGAAGCCACTGTGTTGTTGATAAAAGGGATATATGTTTGATGTCTGTAGTCAGGTGTGAAAAGGGTTGGAGCTATGCACGTCGCAGCCCAGAAGACTAGACCAGCTATGTAAATAATGTACATTTCAAACATCTGTCATATACCTCTGCAGCTGAAAAATTATGGCTTAGGTAACTCATATACACAGTTAAAATCTCCATTTATCTTTCTACTCAAATCCATGATGGCCCCTCCAGGCCAAGTTTTCTCTTTTTGAAGATAAAAGAGAGATTTGGCAGATGCCTGGGGCATTCGTGGCAGCAGGACTTACGCCTGGCCCTATCCTTCTGATGGCCATAGTTTCAGAGGGAGGAACCATCTCGCTTTGCAATTAACACCCCCACCTCGCCCCCACTGCACATTCCTGTCTAGCTGATTCCCCTAAGAGAGCTAACAGGCCACGTATTGCTCTCGGCATATCCAACTTTCGCTTTGAAATCATTTATTCATCATTACGTGAAATGAAGGGCCCTCAGAGCAATTGAGGTACTGTGGATATTTCTCATTTTGGGGGGCTGCCCAGCATCTGAACACCCCATCGTGTGTAATTCCCCACTGTCATGGGTTGAATGAGTGAATGAGCCCCCCCCCCACCCCGCCCCCAACCGGAGCCATTCAAGTCCTAACCTCTGGTACCTGCGAATATGACCTTCCTTGGAAATAGGTCAGATGTAAGTAAGGTAATCCGGTAAGGCTGGTGTCCTTGTAAGTAGAAGAAAAGAAACACAGACGCAGGCACAAGGTCATGTGAAGACAAAGGCAGAGATGTGAAGGACGCCTCTACAAGCCAAGGAAGGCCAGGGATGGCTGGCAGCCACCACGAGGCAGGAGAAAGGCGTGGGATGGGTTCTCCCTCAGAGCCCCCCGAGGGGAAACAGCCTTGCTTCTGTCTTCCGGCCTCCAGCACCTTGAGAGAATAAATATCTCTTGTTTGAAGCCGTCTAGTTTAGGGCACTTGGTTTTGGCAGCCCCTGGGAATTCATACACCCTCCTTATGAATGTTGGCGGGAGGCTGAAACCTCATTTCTCCGTGTGGGTGCTGAACTTGCCATGGGATCGCTTTCCTGGCCTGCCTGGCACGGAGGGCATGGGTGCATGATCTGGGTTTCACCCCGTCACCCACGCCCTTCCAGACTTGTTGGGAGCGGGCGCTTGTCGGCAGAGCAGTGGGGGCTGTGAGGCATCGTCCCGTCGCAGGGTGGCGCTGTTGAGCCAGGCGGCGTTCTGGAGGCGGGGGGCGGGGGGGCGGGGGGGGGGGGGGGAGGGGAGGTGGCAGGGCTGGTAGCACGTGAGCTTGATAGTGGCTGCTGAGGATTCCTCACCGAAGCAGCTCTGGCTGCAGAGTTCCAAGCCTGGATCTCCACCCCCCCCCCCCGAAATTCCCCGAGTTCCTCAAAATATTTCAGTAAATATTTCAGCCTCTCTTTTCTGAGAGTCTGTGTGGCATCGCTTCATAATCCAGCCTTTCCAAGACTAGCTGGGTAAATGTGACTAAAGAACGGGGCCTTCGGGGCCTCGGTTTCCTCACCTGCAAAATGGGAATAATAATGGTCTGTCCCCATGAGGTTTGGGGAGAATTAGGTGAATATACGCGAAGCGCTTGCAACCAAGCTTGGCACATAGGAAGCATTATATCAGGACCGCTTGTCATTAGCATTCTTAAAAGAGTCAGCATTGGTTTCTGCTAACCTAGTGAACTCATTCGAGTTCTCATTTTGATTGGTTTTAAAATAACTGAGAGGAGTATTTGGACATTTTTTTCCCCCCACTCTTGCTGGTTATTTATAATGAAGACAACGGTCGGCTGTTGATAAACTTTAAAAAAAATGCTTTAAAAGAGTTTGTTTGGCCAGGGAGTAAACGTGCCCCCAAGAGCTGAACAGGAAGGATGGCCGTAGTGTCAGATGGGGTTTTCCGCCTCTGTGAGACTGGCTTCATTCAGTCACTTCATACAGCAGTAGAGCCTTGTGACTTAGGGCTTTAAAATCAGAGGGTTGTACATCGGTGTCCTGGCACCCACTCGCTGGCCCTATAATCTCGGCAATTTATGGGCTCAGTCTATCCTCTGTTTCTCCTCTGTAAAACGAGGATAAAGTAGCATCTAACTGATAGTTGTTATGGGCATTAAAGGAGCAAAGCGAGCAAAATGATTAGCATGGTACCTGACACAGGGTAAGAACTTTTGCACATTTTTGCTACTATGTTATTATTTCTTTGGAGGCGTAACTACAGGACTGACTTGTTCCTAAATGTTTAACACCTGAGGGTGCAGAAGAAGGGAGACAGCAGGTAACATGTCCATGATCTGGGAGAGTTAAAAACAGCATTCAGTCTGACTCTTACACTTGGTACTCATTTCATCAGAAATCACACATTCCATCCCTCATTGATTTTGGAATGTGATCTTCTAAGAAATCTACAGAATTATTCGTTTACCTAAGTGGGCTCACTTGTCCTTGAATTTCCATCTTAGGAAGAGTGGTAGAGAATTGTTGTGTATTCAGTACTCCTGTGGGATATACATCTAGGAGAACTTGGCTTCACTCGAATCAGAGGAACAGTGCCTCGTATAATCAGACTCAGCTTCATCAGAGATACCTGCATTGGCTTTTCAGTTGAAGATAAAGGGGAAAAAAGCCTCTTCTGAGCTGAGGGTTGAGCTGCGTGCTTGCGTGTGTTTGTGCGTGCAGTGAAATCGACTATCACAGAAATGCAGCGTAAGAAAGCAATGCTGTGTCTATGGTGTATCTATCCAGGGCAGTTTTGAAAGTGAAGCCCAGTGGCTTCTCTCCTCCAGACCAAGCCCATTTCCCTCCGTAGGTGGCTTGTGATGGTCCCATGGAATCTCAGGTCAGAAGTCCCCCTGAATTGTGTAGGAGGTCAAGGGGTGCTACAGCTTGGGGTCCGCTTGTCAAACGTGTTACTATTTCAGCAGCTTTTCTTTCTTTCTTTATTTTTATTTATTTTTAAAGATTTTATTTATTTATTCATGAGAGACAGAGAGAGAGAGAGGCAGATGCAGAGGGAGAAGCAGGGTCCCTGCGGAGCAGGGAGCCTGATGCGGGACTCGATCCCAGGATGCTGGGATCATGACCTGAGCCGAAGGCAGACGCTTAACCGACTGAGCCACCCAGGCGTCCCTTCAGCAGCTTTTCTAAGAGCAGCTGGTTTGGCTACAGGACTCGGGGCTTTGGGATGGCAGCCTGAGCTGGGGGAGAAAGGGCCCCCCCCCAGCTTTCAGAGCTGCCACCACCCCCCGCTTTGCCTCCCTTCCCAGACAGACATGTGAGCCACGGCCACTGGGATTTGGGAACTCAGAGCTTCCCACTTTTGCCTTGTTTACTCCTGAGTTTGCATTTTACCTACTCATTTTCAACACTTCCCCCCCCACCCACCCACCCATCCTCCTTCCTTAAAGTCCAGGGAAGGATATTAAAGGGCACCGAGGACCTTACTTTACATGGTTGTGGCCAATTCATTGAACTTCAAAAGCCCCCTCTAATTAGAACTCCAGAATGGGACAAAAGCGTTGGCTTTTGTTGGCTGAAGCAGCATTTCTGGAGAATGCAGATGTTTTCCCATAGGTTTGGGATGCCAAAGCGAAATAAGCAGTATACCATCCCGATCTTAAGGACCAGTAATGGAGGTTTACGTTTTCAAATGCAGCCAGAGGTGTGCAAGTTTCTCTCCAATGAGGCCCTGTGAGCGTCCTCGGGCTGGGGCTGATGCTGTGGGTTTGTGGTAGTTGTGACTAATGGTTACCCACCATTTGTGTAGATAGCGTGGGCCTGGGAGGTTTCTGTTCAGCTTGATGGTGGGAGGCCAGAGGTCGAAGGCCCTGGGACCTAAGCATAGTTCCCGTGTGGCCCTGAAATGTAGATATTAGTGGGGAGCCTTTTTACTCTCAATCCCCCTTTCCCCCCAGGAAGGGAACCAGTTTATTGGGCATGTACTTGGTACCAGCCAGTGGTTAAGAGTGATCTCATTCATTTCACACAACGGTCCTGGGAGGCAGCCACTAATTAATATTTTAAGCAGCACAGATCAGAAAACTGAGATTTTATATACTCACACACACACATACACACTCACGCACATACACACGCATACACTTTAAGTCATGTACGTATTCAAATACTGTTAGTCTCTAGGTTAGATGTTAGTAAAATTAACTTCTTATTTTTAAGTAAATATTAAGTAATTTCTTTGACCGCTTTGGTGGTTCGTCTTGCTCTTACTCTAGGTCTCCCCCGCCCTTGAGAGACCTGAGTTGTACTGAGAGGACAGATTTTCACCTTTCCTGCATATTCTGATGAGTTTAAGCTCAAATATTCATGTATGTTATGTTAGAGTTATCTCTACTCTGCCAGCAAAAGTTCTAAGAGTTACCTTGACTTGCCTAAAGGATTGTAGTCTCCCAAAATCTAGCAGGTGATGGGGCGGCGGTGGAGGGGATGGGAGGGAATGGTGGGGGGGGACAGTGGGTGGGAGGTTGCTGGAATCTTTTCCTTCTGGTGTTTCATACCCTTTCTCTTACCGCCTTAGACAGAGTTTCTTAATCTGTCTGTCGTGAGCCCCTCCTTGTCTTAATTGGTCTCATGTTTCCATGAGCCATGCGGTGAACATCCCTGATTCTTGGAGGAGATGAAACAGTTGGGATCATAAACTTCCTAGGTCTTAACTTGTTTGGGACCTGACAACCAAATTAGAAACTTTAAATGGAAAGAAGTCCCCCCACATAAACATCATTTCATTTATTTGTAAACCATTTTCTTCTGCAGGCTCATTTTCCCTTGTACTCTTCTTTCCTTTTTTAGTTATGAACAATCGCTAAAGAAACTATAGTGCAGTTGAACTTTTGCCGTCTGTTGTTGTAAGAGCTCAGACTGAGCATTATTCTGAGCAGTACTATAGGCCAGGATCCAAATAATTGAATAATTGGACAGTACTCTGCTCAATAATTTTAAATGATGGGATGGGGGGGCAAAGAAGGAGGAGCTATATGCATCTGAATGGTACAAGATAGGATTAAGTAAAAAGTAGTCAGGAAATTAATAAACTCAGAATTTTGGTGACTATGTTAAAAAAAAAAGTATAGATGGTTAAAAGGGATAAGTGGACTATATCTTTGAAAAGAATCAGTTAACTGGTTTAGAGTACATCAGATGTATATTATGACATCTTCAGTTGAGAGGAAAAGGGAAAAAAAGTCTTTGTGATTCCCCATAGGAATCACTCAGAAAATCCTGTGCAGTCTTTCCTACTGTTTCAGTGGCCAAGGGAGATGAGTTCAGTGACCCATGACAATGTAGTGAATGTGGATAATATGAAAACATAATCTTCATTTAGTACTTAGGCTGGGACTTGCAAAATCTAGCACCTATGTAACCCTTGGAGTGTACTTTTTTTTTTTTAAATATTTTATTTTTAAGTAATCTCTATACCCAATGTAGGGCTCGAACTTACAACCCTGAGATCAAGTGATGCACGCTCTACCAACTGAGCCAGCCAAGCGCCCCTGGAGTGTATAACATTTAAAGTAAAACAAATAAAGCAAACTCCCCTATTCTTTAGAATATTAAAGAACAGCCACAAAGCTTTCAGATACATACTGGGTTTTCAAGAAAACCAAAACCCAGAAATTGCTTTTAGACTATGTAATTGTTAAAAACTGTATCTATTAACTCTTCCCGTTTTATGGCTGATCAGCGAACACTTACATTCTGTCTGTACCAGACTTAAAAATACTAAATAAATATAACAAAATTGCCAGCTCTTAAATAAAAAAAAAAATGTGACTTATAGTTTCTCTGTCTTAACTTTAGAATCAAGGCACCAAACTAGCTAAACTCACAGGAATGAAAAAGGTCACATTCCCTTGTATTCAGTTTCCCAAGATTAGAATTTCTGAATATTTGCATATCTCTGTTTTAACTTCTTATTGCCAGGAAAGCAGTCTGGGAGAGAGCACTTCTTTAGAGAAAAGCGTTTAACGATATGCAGGAAATAAGTGGAAATAACAAGACTTCTCACCAATTCTCCGTGCCCTGCTGCTTTGAGATGAATAGTTTTGCTTCTCACGTACAGGCATATTTTAACTCGATAGACTCATTCTTTAGTCATGTATTTTTTTTTTTTTTACCTTTTATTTTCATTGTGGTAAGATCCATGTACTGTAAAATTTGTCATCTTAATTCTTTCTAAGTGTAGTTCAGTGGCATTAAGTACGTTCGTGTCGTGCAACCCCCACCATCCATCCACAGAACTGCTACCATCTTGCAAAAAGAAAACTCTGTTCCCATTATGTAATAATTCCCTGTCTCCCTCCTCCCAGCCCCTGGCAACCACCGTTCTATCTCTGTGACTTTGTCTACTCTGAGTACCTGATACCAGTGCAATCAAGCCATATTTGTCCTTTTGTGACCAATGTGTCCTCATGTCCTTTTATTTCACTCAGCATAATCTCCTCAGAGTTTATGTCCATGGGTTTCCTTCCTTTTTAAGGATAGGTAATATTCCAGCGTATGGATAGACTGTATTCTGTGTGTCCATTCATCTGTCGACGACCCTTGGGTTGCTCTCACATCTTGGTGACTGTGAATAATGCTGCTGTGGATGTGGGGGTACAAATATCTCTTCAAGCCCTGCTTTCAGTTCTTCCGGGTATATACCCAGAAGGGGAATTGCTGGATCATAGGGTCATTCTGGGGTTAATTTTTTGAGGAAACTCCATGCTGTTTCCACAGCAGCTACAGCATTTCACATCCCCACCGACTGCAAAGGGTTCCAGGTTCTCCACATCCTCGCCAACATTTGTTCTTTTCTTTCCCTCCTTTTCCCCTTCCTTCCTTCTTCCTTCCCTCCTCTCCTTTTTCTTTTTTTTAATAAAGATTTTATTTATTTGAGAGAGAGAGAGAGAGGTAGAAGAGAGAGAGAGAGCACGAGCAGGGGGGAGGGGTAGAGACTTGGGGAGAAGTAAGCTCCCCGCAGAGCAGGGAGCCCGATGCGGGGCTCCATCCCAGGACCCTGGGATCATGACCGGAGCCAAAGGTAGATGCTTAATGACTGAGCCACCACCCAGGTGCCCTTTTCTTTTGACAGTAGCCATCCTAATGGATGTGAGGTAGTCTTAGTCATGTATTTTAGGAAGTGTAGATATTCATAGCTTCACTCTGTTACAGATGATCTTTCTTCCCTGGGAAGCTGGAAGGAAGGGGGAGTGATCTCCGTGTGGTCATCTCCCCCCACCCCAGAGAAACATGATGAGTGTTGGATGCTTTTTTTTCCCCCAAGAAGGCCACGGTCCCCTGGTTAATAAGCACAGTGGAAGGTAAAGGTAGAGCAGATACAACAAGGAGCTTCTGGTTTCTTTGAATGCTGTTTTCTTATTTTTTCCCCAAATGAGAGACATATTTAAATGTGGGTAAAGTCAACTTCTGATCATCCGAACGCTGTTCCTGCCTGTGGCGTATGCTTGGAAGCAGTGCTCTGGGACGTAAAGACAAGAACCCTGACCCTCCAGGTGCGTGGAGAGCCTGGCGCATCCGTGGAGGTGAACTGTAGAGATGAAATATTGGGTTGTGAGCAGTCACGAGTCCTCATCGAGGGTAGAGAGAGGGCAGCCCGAAGTTGTGCGGTGCGTTTGGCGGGTCGGCACGGAGATGCCCCTGTCCTCGCATTCTGGACACGCTCGCCCGGAGGGAGCCAGGCTAGGAACGTGCTGTGTGGACCGTGGGCTCCTGGATACCATCTGTGGGCCCGCGTGGGGTTGGTTCCTTCTGCAGAATCACCCAGGGAGCTTGGTAAGCACACACAGGTCTTGGCGTCCTTCCTCAAGGATTTAGGTTTGTAAGTTTGGGATGAGGCCCAGGATCCTGTAGTTTTGAAGACTCCCCAGGTGATTCTGAGGCACCGTGAGGTGTGGTAGCCACTGAAAACGTTCCTCGCCCAGGGCAGCGAGTCTCTCTGTGTTTTCGTCCCTTTATTCACTTGGCCTGTCCTCTCATATGCACGGATTGCTTATGGGAGAGCCTGAGTGCCCATGGTGGTGGAGCATGCAGACCAGCCCTGGCCTTTAGGAATCCGGCAGTTTTCCGGAGCCCCAGAAGAAGCAGTTGTAGGATAGTATCATGCAAGCTTGGGGGGAGCTGAGTGAGGTATCACACTGCAGGAGTGCCTGGCAGAAATCTGGGGGACTGCAGGGGACTTCAGAAGAGGGACAGTGGCCCCGAGCCAGCCCTTAAAGGTTCCAGGAGGGTCAGCTGGGCAGGGAGGGACAGACAGCTGGAGGGGGGTTCGCATAGGCAGGCAGTTCTCGTCCTTTGGAGGCAAGCTCGGGGTGGTGGGAGATACTGCTTAAGATCTAGAGGGGTCCTCGAGTTTAAGCCAAGGAGCTGTGATTTTATTCACAGGATAAAATCTGGTTTTTCCACTTCTGCACTCAGATTAAAGAGCACTGATTATGAAAACCACTCAATCAAACTAAATTAAATTTAGTTAATTTAATAACTATTAGTTATTATAATAACTGCTGCAGGGTGGTGACATGTTGTGATTTGCATGAGATCATCCTGACTCGGGACAGTGGGTTGTGGACCTCGAGAAAGAACTGGAGAGGAGAGTGGTTATCAATAGGCTTGGAAGGGTCACAGGGGCCAGGATGTGGAGGGATTTCGATGCCATGGTGTCTGTCTCCTCCTTGAAGCAGGAAGTTGGCCATCGGCTGTAAGAGGTGGAAGGGGAGATGGGCAAGGGGGTGAAGTCAAAGTAGTCGTGTTGGTACCAGGAGAGGGATGTGTAGACGGATTGGTGAGCAACTTCTTGAGGAGCTCAGCTGAGGCTAGATATGGTGAATTTGTGGTGGCATTTAATTTTAAATTTAATTTAGTTTGATTGAGTGGTTTTCATAACCAGTGCTCTTTTTTTTTTTTTTAGATTTTTTTTTTTTTTAATTCATTTGAGAGAGATAGAGAGAGAGCATGAGCAGGAAGAGAGGCAGAGGGAGAGGGAGAAGCAGGCTCCCCGCCGAGCCAGGAGCCCGCTGTGGGGCTCGATCCCAGGACCCCGGGATCATGACCTGAGCCGAAGGCAGACGCTTAACCATCTGAGCCACCCAGGCGGCCCCATAACCAGTGCTCTTTAATCTGAGTGCAGAAGTGGAAAAACCAGGGGCGCCTGGGTGGCTCAGTCGGTTAAGCGGCTGCCTTCGGCCCAGGTCATGACTCCAGGGTCCTTGGATCGAGCCCCACGTCAGGCTCCCTGTTGAGTGGGGAGCCTGCTTCTCCCTCTACCTGCCGCTCCCCCTGCTTGTACTCTCTCTCTCTAATAAAAAAAAAAAGAAAAAAAAAAAGAAATATTAAAAAAAAAAGTGGAAAAACCAGACATTCGGATTTCTCTAGGTTTGGCACTTTGCCAGGCAGAAGGATCAAGAGTCCTAAAGAGCTGAGGTTCCTTCTCTCTGTGTGTTGTCACCTTCCAGGGAAGCCGGAGCTGGTGTCTCATTGGAGGTGTGGTCTTGGAAGTGCAGGTACAGCATATGACGAGGGATCCAGGGGATTTTGCTTAATCTTCTGGATGGTTCTCTGATGATGGTATTCTGAATACTCAAAAGGTGAATCCAAATTCCACAGAAATAGAGAGGGCAATAATTTGAGTCTTTTTCTCAAACCGAGTCATCCCAAACTCCTTTTAACATTGTTCCAAGAACAATTCAGATCTGAGTGTAGCATCACGAAGAAGTTTTTCTTCAGGACTGTTGGTATTCTTCTGTAGCTCTAGACAAGAAAAATTGATCATCTAATTAGGCCTTTGTCAGATGGGACTTGCTATGTATATAATGTCTCACTAGACAATGTAATAAATATAACTAGGACTAGAATTGCACTAATTTGGGATAATTAGGAGGAAGACTTGTCTAAATAAGTGAAAGATTTAAATTTTATAGAATGTCTAATGAAATGGAGTCATTACTTTCATGTCCTCAGGCTATCTAACGAATGGGTAAATTATTTATAATTAGCATATCAGTTGTTGCCATATAAGAATTTGCTCCTTTAGTATTTGAAAACAGGTTATTTTTCCTTCTTCAGTAATTGATATGATCCCTTGAAACCGTATTTATGCCACTTATCCATCCTAACTAAAGTAAAGATGACCTTCAGCCTAGCCCAATTCTATAATTCCCTAACTCCAGATTGGTAGATAACAAATTAAAATGAAATTTTTTTATAAGGGAGGATGAGGTAATTCTGCATTCTTAGAGACATCTTGGGTCTTCTGCTTTCCTTTTAAAAAGAAATACATATTTCTGCCATCTATATGAGAACAGATACGTTTCTTTTTTTTATCTAAAATTCATAAGTAATACACTAAAAATGCACACTACATAAATACATCATGCATAAATATGCAAGATAAATTAAGAGTTATTCAAGATGAACTTAAAAAGTAAAATTGAAAGAAGGTGATAGTCAAGATAAAATAAATACTAAAATTAAAAATAAGTAAAGCATACAAGATAAACACTCAGAATGATAAATATATATCCCAGAAGAAATAAGTAAAAACCATGCTGTTTTTCCCTAAGGATTTTAGAATTTTGTGCCAATAATCTCCTTCATTATTGAGGGCCTGTGAGATGCCAGTTACATACATGCTTAATAGAACAAACAACCCTTTGAGTTCGGTACTATGATCATATCAGTTTACTGATGAGTCTGAGGTTGAATATTATTACATAGTCAGTAAACATCAGAGTTAGGATTGGAAGCCAGGTCCAAGTTTCCTTAGTAAAAACCTTTAGTTCTTCATCCTCCAGTTTAGAATTAGGGTAAAAGCAAATGGTGGTTTTTGTTTGTTTTTTTGTTTGTTTTTTGAGAGAGAGAAAGAGAAAGAGGTGGGAATAGGGGCAGAGGGAGAGGGAGAGAGAATCTCAAGCAGGCTCCATGCTCAGCGCAGAGCCTGACACGGAGCTTGATCTCACGACCCTGAGATCATGACCTGAGCCAAAACCAAGAGTCGGAGGCTTACCTAACTACACCACCCAGGTGCCCCAAGTGGTGTCTTTAACCAAATCTAACAGAATTAGGAGGTGGACCCTGGGTTGTGAGCCAGGTATCAATGTACAGCTAACAGAAAGAAAAAAGAAAGATATGGTAATGCAAAAATGGCGGCATACCATGAGGATCACAACGATAGGTCATGGCGAGTGTTCGTCATCGACCCTCATCTGTTTTCCAGCCAGTTATCTATTCTTTGTACACACAGACTTTTCAGTTGGTTTTCTGGAAGTAGAGTCAACGGCAGCCACAGTGGCCCCAGACCCAGGTTTGGGAGAAGGCTGCCGGAGTCTGGACACGGGTCATGCACCTAACCGGCGGGGTAGCCCCGCCTCTCTCTGTCTCGTGTGTAAAATGGGATAATAACAGCATCTATTTATGGGGTTGTTTTGAGGATTAATGCCTTAATAAATGTAAAACCTTGAGAGTAGTGCTTGGCACAAAATTGGCGCTCAATAACAGTTAACAGTTCTTCTTATTAATAATAACCTTATGGTCTGAGGATAGCAATAAGCAGCTTTGGGTCTAAAAAGGGGTCATTTAGGGGCGCCTGGGTGGCTCAGTTGGTTAAGCGACTGCCTTCGGCTCAGGTCATGATCCTGGAGTCCCTGGATCGAGTCCCGCATCGGGCTCCCTGCTCGGCAGGGAGTCTGCTTCTCCCTCTGACCCTCCCCCCTCTCATGTGTTCTCTCTCATTCTCTCTCTCTCAAATAAATAAATAAAATCTTTAAAAAATAAAAATAAAAATAAAAAAAAAAATAAAAAGGGGTCATTTATTTCTTACAACTATATCTTTTTTTTTTTTTTTTTTTTAGGGGTAGGAAAGGCTTAACTGCCAGTAATTACAATTTCCCTGACCCATAGGGAGCAGTTTTAAACCGTGTGTTTAAAATAGATTGGCTTGGGCGCCTGGGTGGCTCAGTTGGTTAAGCGACTGCCTTCGGCTCAGGTCATGATCCTGGAGTCCCTGGATCGAGTCCCGCATCGGGCTCCCTGCTCGGCGGGGAGCCTGCTTCTCCCTCTGACCCTCCCCCCTCTCATGTGCTCTCTCTCTCATTCTCTCTCTCAAATAAATAAATAAAATCTTTAAAAAAAAAAAAAATAAAAAATAAAATAGATTGGCTTTGTGGGGTAGACGTGGTACTTTTTCAGCGCACGTGTTACTGATCTGGAAGTAGCAATTAGGACTTAATAGTCATGAGGTTGCCAACTGATGTGTTTGATAGGAGGTAGGAGTGTGCGTGTGTGCTGGCGTGACATCCTAATCACCGCCTTGTTTTGCCCTTTCTGGGACTTACCCAGGGCTCTCCCTCTGTGAGGAGCTCCCATCAGTCTGTTCTGTCCTCTCCCTTAGCAGATACCCCACTTTCTATCTGCAGGTCAGTGAGCAGCTCCCTCAGCAAGGGCACTCAAGCTTCCCCCCGACATTGCCCAGAAACTGACCTAGGCTCTGCACCTCTCCTTGCTGTTGAAGGATTGTCTTGCGGAGGCTCTGATAGGACCAGCATGGCGGTCATGGTCGTCCGCGGAGAGGACAAAACTGCAGATTTGTTCCCAGTTGAATGGAGGCCCTGAGGATCCACAGCGTGGGATTGCATTGGTTCCATTTTGCATTGTTTGCTTTGTGGCAGCTTCTTTCTCACTCATTCGTTTTCGTGTCAGGCCATCCGTCTTGAGCGCGGTTGTTCCGCTCACCTCGGTGAGGAAGGGGCTCAGCTCTAACAATGGGGCATTTTTGAATCCGGTCCTGCCTCTCCTGTTCCTTGTGGCGTCTTCCCAGAGGGGTGCCCTGAATGTTCGTAGCCCTGGTTGCTGCCTTCATTTGCAGAAGATAAGCTCTGGGGATTCAAAACAACAACAGTAAGAAAACACACCTACGTAAGGCTACTTCCGTGCCTGAAGGATTTTGGATTTTGCCTTCTCAAGGTTCTTGAGAAATTTCTATTTCAGGTGGAGAATACTGCGAAGAAGATAATGGAAGAGAGCCTTGAGGTTCAGGGATTTATTTATTAGCGATTTCATTTATTAATGAATGATCATGAAGGAGGTCTAGAATGAACTCGTCGTTTATTTTTGTTTTGTTTTGTTTTGCGGAGGCACAAATTTTGGATCAAGTGTCCTGTCTATGTGGGTGTGGGCCGTGAACCCAGTGAGTGGGCTGAGCAACCTGTCCAGCGTCCAGTCCAGTGTGGCCTGAGTCTTCTCTCAAAGTTTCCAAGACAGGAGAGAATTTCCTTGGTTTCCTTTTGGGAAAGGTCCTGAAAAGAACCCCGGCCGCTCCTTTTGGTGGTAAGAATTAAAAGAAAATGAAAATGTCTGAGAAAGCCGTAGTTCTTACACAGAGAAATAGAAGCTTTGGATAAAGTGTGAAATACAAAATTGGGTGATGGGTTGGGTCTGTGATGTAACTCAAAGCCCAAAAAGATCAACTTCTGTAACTGTCCAAAAATGCACTCAGATGAATACCGTATTTTAATTGCTGTCTTAAGTTTCATGCACACAATCTTTAAAGATGTAAAGAGGTAACTTAAAATTTGTAGTTATTTGGGAAAATTACATGGAATCATAGCCATATTTAGGAATGTAGAGATTTGCTGAAGTCCTGGGACTTACTCATTACTAATAATTATGTTCTTGTGTACAACATGGAGGGTGAGTCCAAAGAATGTAGAGCTCACCCTGGATATTGAATAACTAACTATACCTACGTCAAATAATTTATGCTATGTTTTGGTTCTATGGTGACATCTGCCTTCCCTCACCGACTAATCCAGCACATATTTACATACAAATGTTTTAAGAATTCAAGGAAAAGAGTAGTCTTGGTGTGGTGGGTTTAGAAGTAGTATGCAGTTTCTCCTCATACTACATTAAGTGTAAATAATGTCGGGCCATTGCCTTCATGAGGGTAATTTTGTGATATCATTTATATCAATAACCAATTGATTGTTGGGCATATTTCAGATATACAAGTGAGACTGAGAAAGTGCTAGACTCTTCGGCCATAGATCGCACCAAGTTCTTCTGAGTCTTTTGTAAACATGAAAACCAAGTGAACAAAGAGACTTGCGAAGGATTCATAACTTTGACTTCTCACTCGACCCCCACATGTACCCAAAGAAAGACCATTTAGCTGCACTGTATGGTGGAAGTCCGCAGCATTGATGAGCTCGTAGTTAGATGTATTTCTGAGGTACAACAGCTGTCTTGTTGGCATTATGTGTACCCCTTTCTGATTATTTTTGTCCGTCTCTTGCGACTAATTATCCTAGGTACATAACTTTTGTTTTTAAGAAGGAAGTTGGGTTTCAGTATTAATTTTTAAAGCATAGTAGAATAATATGAAGTTATATTTCTCGCCTTTTTCTTTCTTGGAGGAAGAAGCCATATATATATATATATATGCACATATATATATAAATTTATGCCATCCGTCAGTATTTCTGAAAACCTGGCTCAGAATACTGATCCATTTCTACAGTATTTTGCGTGAGACTCTAAGAGCCATATGTGGTTTCTATAGATGTCTTCAAATCAAAGAGACTGAGCATCAGCCCTAATAGAAATCTCTGTTGAGGGATTATGAAAATGTATTAGTATCAAAACAGCCCTTTCAAACAGTCATCTAGGAACTAGAGTTTGTTGTTGAAATGAGTGCCTTAAATCCAAACCCTAGCTTGCTGAGTTGTTTTTCCTTTTAATTTCTCAAAAGATCTTCATCAGTCATCTGCTACAATATACTCATTATGGAGCTACCATATTCCTGGGACTCTCTTCGGTTGGTTTATTGCGTGATATCTGGTGTCTGTGTGCAAGTAGTAGATTAGGTGCCAGGTGCCTAGGGAGAGTACAAGACACAGGCTCCTGTTCTTAGAGTCTGCAGACGTGGGGAAAGCAGGGGACTGAAAGACATTCACTATGCCTAGAAGGTAGTGTGCAAGGTAAGGAGAAGCCAGACCTGAGTCGGGAGAGTAAGGCAAATCAGAAGGGGCTTTGTAGGTAGGGTGACCGTGTAATTTATCATCCGAACTGGAACCCGTGGGCCTGTCAAAGGGGGCATTATTAATAAATACACCAGAACAGCAGGCATGAGGTGCAACTATCCCAGATAGACTGAGACGCATGATAGTTACCCTGCTTCTAGGGTTAAGGAATTTGCGTATTATTCAAGAAGCGGTAAACAAGGAGCTGTGGCAGGTTTTTAATCTAGAAAATGACGTTAGAGTACTTTGCATTGTGGAAGGCAGAAGGGGAGACATGGAGACCATGTAAGGGCTGTTCCAGGGACCCAGGCCTCAGAAGGTGGCGGCCAGGAGCTTGTGAAGACAGTGGAGAGGCAGAGTGGTGAACAGAGCTGAGGTTCCCTCGGAGACCCAACTGACAGAGCTTGGTGATCCATGAGACATGGCGGGTGAGCAGGACGGAGGAGGAGAGGATAGCACCCAGCTGTCTGGGTGAGGGAAGGACATCGTTTACTGAGATGAAAAACGCTTGAGGAGAGGAGCGGCTTTGGGGTAGAGGACGTTGGTGAGTTCTGTCTTGCACAGGTTGTGTTCGAGGTACTGCGGGAGATACACCAATTGCAGATGCTTGATAGACATTTCCCCCTTGTGTTCATCTGAGAAATCCGCCTGTACAATATACCAGTACGCATGGCTTTAATTCCCTATAAAGGTCTTAAGCGCCTAGATTTGCCGTGTTTCACACAAGGGATCATGTCGCTCCGGAATAATCCAGTTACTGTTTTGAGCCTGGTGCAAAGTGCGGAGTATGGTCTCTCCTCCTGAAGCAAGTTCAGTTTGGCTACGAAATGGGGAACCCGGCTTCCTGCAGCACAGTGTTTCCCCACTGCCTGTCAGGCTGGGGGAGATGTGGGTGTTTCTGTAGCTTTAGAACTAAAGAAATGTCCCGCATGAGAGCTCCTCATTGGAACAATATTTATAGCCTCTTGCAGAATACTATTTCAAAAATACCTGGTATTTATAAAGCACTTGTTCTTTTTTTTCTTTTTAAAGATTTTATTTATTTTTTTATTGGAGGGGGGGCGGCGAGGAGCAGAGGGAGAGGGAGAATCCTAAGCAGGCTCCAAGCTCAGCGCAAGCCAGATGCTGGGGTGGATCTCATGACCTTGAGATCTTGACCTGAGCCAAGATCGAGAGTCTGACACTCAACCGACTGAGCCACCCAGGCGCCCCTATAAACTACTTCAAAGAGCTTGCCTGTATCTTTCCATATGTCCTTAGAACGTACATATGAAATTGGCAAGAGGCAGATTCACATTCTAAATGACAGTGAAAAAAACACAAATATCACAACACTTTCTGAATGCTTTATTGCTTAATGTTTATATTACCCTAATATTTCCATTTTTAATGTGCAGCCATCTAAAGGCTTCCCCTTAATCTCCTGGATAATTTCAGAAGCAGATTATCTAGTTCGCATTCAACGTTTATTTCAATTTATGGACAGATACTAATATCATACCTTTCCCCAACGTATTTGAAATGATAGTGGTTCATTTTAAATTTCATACCGTAGATTTAGCAAAAGGCATCATTGGGAATGGCTTTTCTTAAGCGTGTTTAATCTTACTGAAATTAAAGTGATTATATAAAAATCTATACAAAAAGATGGGGGGGTAGTTTTAGGTCATAATAACACTGCGCCCAACCTGGGTATCCCTCACCATTTTGGTTTGGGATGCAGAGGCCTGACAGGATTTGGGATATCAGGGAGATATTTAAATCTAATAATATGTTATATGTTAATTAATTGAATTTAAATTCAATTAAAAAATACAAAACTGAAACAAAAAATAAATATAATATGATTGAAAAAATTAAATAAATGGAGAAACGGACAAAGGGAGAATAAAAGGAAAGTAAACAGAAGGTAAGGTATTTAAGGATTCACAAAAAGAGGGTATAGGGCTGGAAGCGACACGAAATTCAAACCTGATTCCCACCTCTTTAAAGGTAAAATATAAATATGATGTTTATTTATTTTTTTTAGATTTTATTTATTTGCCAGAGAGAGAGAGCACGAGAGAGTGTGAGAGCACAAGCAAGGAGAGCGGCAGGCAGAGGGAGAGGGAGAAGCAGATTCCCCACTGAGCAAGGAGCCCAATGCGAGACTCGATCCCAGGACCCTGGGATCATGACCTAAGCCAAAGGCAGATACCTAATCGACTGAGCCACCCAGGCGTCCCATAAATATGATGTTTAATCGAACAATCTCTGCCCCTCTCTCCTGATGTCCTGCCCCGCACCCATTCTCTTGAATCAGGGACTTACTCAAGCACCTTGAGTTAAGCGTGTAGGCATCTCTTATTTTTTATATAGCTTATCTTTTGTCTCTGTCTCCTTTCACTGACTTTCCTAGTTACACAGCAATTAGTGACAGAGTTCTCTAAAATAAATACCCAGGGGCGCCTGGGTGGCTTAGTCGTTGAGTGTCTGCCTTCGGCTCAGGTCATGATCCCAGGGTCCTGGGATGGAGCCCCCGGTTGGACTCCCTGCTCAGTGGGAAGCCTGTTTCTCCCTCTCCCACTCCCCCTGCTTGCATTCCCTCTCTCGCTGTCTCTCTCTCTCTCTGTCAAATAAATAAAATCTTTTTTAAAAAATAAAATAAAATAAATATCCAAATTCTCCTATTCAACAATTCTTTGATATGGAGCAGTGGTTTTCAGCCCTCTTAGCCTCAACAGACCTCCTTCGTTACAACAAATACCTTGGTCGTGCTTCTTCTCCTACCCAGAAATATAATCTTACCTGTACACATCATTGCAAAAAACCAGTATGTTACCTAGTTGCAAAATAAGAGAGAAATAAAAAGAATGCAATGCATAATAAAATAACGGGTATTTTAATATGTAAATGCTTGGATAGGGCTTCACTGGAAGGCCCCCATGACGTGGTCAGGTCCCTGCACCTGTCAGCCGTCATCCCGAATGCAAACACAGGCCGATCCTGCCGGGTGGCTCCAGCGATAATTGCCATTACCATTACCCACACAATTGTCTGCAGTGAGGAGTAACTCAAGGCAACATTGTAAACGAAGCAAAGTTTATTCCATGTCCAGTTGTAATCTCCTGGAGAAGTCAGCGTTTATTAAAGGTGGGTCAAACGGTTTTGTGTTTATATGTAAAATGCAATTCTATTCTAATTGCAAAGAAGTGTTTCACATGTGCGGCAGGACGTTGGGAGCACACACTGGAACACGCCCTCTGGGGGTCTGTCCCGTGCGCTGCAGTGGGACCCCAGCCACTGAACACAGTGACACCCTCTCTTGGGTTGTGGCAAACAAAACTGCCTCACAAATGTCCAAAACGTCTCTAATTGGTATCACCCTGCTGAAAGAGAAGAGGAAGATTTTTTTTTTTTTTTAATTGCAAATCCTTATTTAGGGTTGTCTTTCCCTTCGGTTTGGAGTGCAGCTTTTGGGGATCAACTCCTTAGGAATTGTAAGGGTGAATAGGTCTAAATACCTGTTCCAGAAAAACTTAGAAGGGAAACAGGTGAGACGAAAGGTGGGTGAACGAATCAGAGGCAGGGCACGAGAAGGGCAGAGCAGTTTGGTAGCTGGTGGAAGTCAAACCAAAGTGAATCCTAGCCCTGGCACTTGGCTAGATGATCTGGAAAAATCCTTTTAGACTCTCTGGGTCTCTTTCTTCACCTGTAACACAAATACTTACGCCTCATTTGTCGGGCGGTTATGGGAATGAAGGGGGATGGTAATATATTGAAGTAGCTGACATTGTGCCTGGGATCCAGGATGGACTTAAAACCTGCTGGTTTCCTCTGCTCCCCTCTGCTCCTACAGAGACTTATAATAATGGAATTTGCATTCCAGAAGGAGAATGTCAGAGTAAAAATTAGGTGACATTTTTTTCTGGGTGCTTAGGTTTTTAGGTTCTTAATTTCTTAGGTTCTTAATTTTTAAGGTCAAAAACCTGAGATAGGGTACATCATATACCTTGAAGCACCTTGAATTTTTGTTGAAACGGACCTTTTGCATTTCAGATTTGGATTTGAGACTCTAAAATATTCCTTGGAGAGAAAAAAGGTTACTTTTTAAAGTTACAAAAGAAATACGTTGCTGTAGAAACTTCAGACAATATAGGTGTACATAAATTTAAACCTGAAATCCTTACCACCCACTCCAACTCCCGAAGGGTAACCAACATGAGTAGAATTTAAACTTGAGTGCTGCTGTAGTCTGCCTCCTAGCCTTGGCCAAGCTGTTCCTTCTGGACTCTCTGAGCACTGTCCACGTGACTCTTCCACATCTGTCCTGGTGAAGCCACCCTGCTATGAAATGCCCACCTGATTCTACTCATTTCTAATTGCTTCCACATGGCTTTTCTTTGTCAGAGGGCTGTGATTGATGTATATCACTTTACGTTTCTCCTGTAAAGGTTGTGCATTTTTTTTCTTTTACGGTGGGTCGTGAATTTATTGAAAAGACTATTTTACTTTATTGTCATATATTATTTTGCTGTATTATAAGGCCTTACGGTTTTTTCTGTTTGCATTAGAAAGTTGCTCAAAAGCAGAAAATATGGACCAAAGCGTTGAAATTGTGACGATACATGAACATTGTGTAGGATCAACTCTGCCTGGAGACCATGAATGAAAAACGTAGAGTATGAGGAACTAAGGACTTTTTGAGTATTAATCATAAATAAGCTTACTTAAGGAAGAAATATAAGTGCATGGAATTCTTTAACATTTGGAATTACCAGCCTGCTTGTATCCCTAGAGGTACTTGTGTGCTGGGTGACGCTGTCTTACTTCCTAACTTTGTGCAGCATTATCTTTGTAACCACTTATAGGTCTTGTAAATGCTCTGTTACCTTATTTCCATTGTAACTGTGATTGAAACAAGTTTTGTAAGAATGAACAATTCTTTAAACAATTTGAGATGTAATTTTGTGGCCAGAGGATTGATGCTTTTGTGTATTATGAGTTTTCTTCACAAAGGCATTATCTTATTAATTTTAACCAACTCTGGAATAGGCATCATAAGCAAAGAGGGAAATAATCACAACAGTATCTTAAGTTTTCATGTGCACAGATTTTTATGCACTAGAGCAGTGTGGGGGGGTCTGATGCACAGTTAAAGCATTCCTTTGTTGGGGGGACTGTGGTGACCTCCACTGCATCCGATGGGCATTCATTAGGGTTTTCCTTTCCATTCCCTCCCTAAGAGAAAGCTTAGGAGCAGGCAAGGAACACCCCTAACCTATGGAAACTGGTATTTCACATATGGGATGCTTCAGCCGAGGTAAAAATCTCATTTTTTAAAAAAATTATTAATCCAGAATTCCCCTAGTTAATTTCAGTTCCCCGTGTATAGACATCGCTTTCTTGAAAGGCTGTCGTGATTTCTTCATCTGACTTGAAGGAGTTTCCAATGGGGAGAAGACAATGTCTTCTCGCCTTATTTCAAACACCCAGGAAGCCGTAAAAAAGCCGCCTCCTTTATTAGTTGAGGCCACGGTGCTTCCTTAGGGATATCGGAAGTTTGCTTGAAAGCTACTCTGAGTGGGGTTGGTGGACAGGTCCACCAGGATTTACATTCAAAAATTAAGAGTAGGCATGTCATTATATGTCAATAAAAATGCGGGGCGGGGGAGAAATAGGCTTCTTTTGAAGGTAGACCTAGAAATTGTGTCAGCCATGGCCATCTAAAATGTACTCTCGTCTCTTAGGTATACGTAAGTTTTTACTCGGTTTGTGAGTTGCATGCCTATACACTATTGTATTACAGAAATACAATAGTGTCCCATCACCTCCAAAAGTTTCCTCCTGCCCTCTTTATTAGTATTTTGTGTCTGGGTGATAAGAATACTTAGCATAAGATCTACCCTCTAGGCAAATTTTTAAGTATACAGAACAGTGCCATTAACCACAGGCATAACGCTGTTCCACAGGTGT
Source organism: Phoca vitulina (assembly GCF_004348235.1). Lineage (NCBI taxonomy): Eukaryota > Metazoa > Chordata > Mammalia > Carnivora > Phocidae > Phoca > Phoca vitulina. The sequence goes on along the minus strand of NW_022589718.1, from coordinate 26,068,816 downwards.
ATGCTTCTCTCTGACATCATCAGGTTGTGTACATTAAATACGTGCAGCCTTTTGTAGGTCAATCATACCTCCATAAAGTGGTTAAAATATTTAAAAATACATTGAGAGTAGGCATCTAAACCTGGGAGGAGATTGACATTTCAGCCACGTCCAAGCACATTGTTCGTGGACTGTCTCGTTAAATTCAGGTGTGGTTGGAGCTGAGCTAGTAGGATGTTGTTACTATATTCCCCATTTTTCTCTCTTTCTTTTTCTTTCTTTCTTTTCTTTCTTTCTTCTTTCTTTCTTTCTCTTTCTTCTTTCTTTCTTTCTTTCTTTCTTTCTTTCTTTCTTTCTTTCTTTCTTTCTTTCTTTCTTTCTTTCTTTCTTTCTTTCTTTCTTAACATTGTATTTATTTATTTGACAGAGAGAGAGAGAGCAAGCACAAGCAGGGGGTAGTGGCAGAGGGAGAGGGAGAAGCAGGCTCCCTTCGGAGCAGGGAGCCCGATGCGGGACTCTATCCCGAGACCCTGGGATCATGACCTGAGCCGAAGGCAGACGCTTAACCGACTGAGCCACCCAGGCGTCCCCAATAGATGATTTAAACTTAGCTCTGACTTAACTGGATAAATTGTGGGCAGTGATTACTGATGGAGGATTAAAGATAAATTTTGAAAATACAGCATCTCTGGCTTTGAGTAAAAGTTAAAAAAAAAAAAAAAAAAAAGCCCGAGCTTGCTGAATTGCTTTAAAATCTCCTTCATTCCCGTTTAACATACCTTTTTGAGACTGATTTCTTTACTATGACTGTTATTAAAACAAAACACAGGAATATTTTAGATATGCATTATCTCTTGCAAGAGCATTGCCATCCATCCAGTTTAGATTAGTAATTTAACAAACAAGAAGCAAGCTCATTTGTCACATTAAAAACCATATTGATATACTTAGTTTGTTCAGGGTGTGCATATTGACATTTAATATGGGGAATACTATTTCTTTCATAAATTTTGTTCCATTACGATTCTGAAAAGACAAAGAATTACGAGTATAATAGCTTTTCTTGAAATTAATTGTCTGAGTACACTTTCAGTGAACAATGTGCATGATTTGTCTTTTCTTCCTGTGTTTTATTTGTTCTGGTTATATTTATTGAAATGCAATTTGATATCTGCATACAATAAAAATTTGGAAAAAATAAAAAATGAAAAAATTTGGACTTCCTTTTTTTGGTTTTAAATTTCATTTGCCCCAATAATTCATTTTTATTATATTTTACAAAAGCATCCTTGCCACAGGTAATTTGAGAAGCTCAAGTATAATGAATCCATCTGAAGTTGAAGAAACAAGCAGTTATTTGGTTTATATGCACATCTTGCAAACACCCCTTTTTCTAAGAGCTTTTAGTGATGGATTACTTGTACCCTGTGGTTTTCCCGTGACGTGTGGGGTCCCCACCATTGTTTTTGTTCTTTTTAAATAAATGTAGATTGTTTCCTTCCAAGTTATTTTTTCCATGAGTTTGTTTATAGGAGGAATCTATTTTATTCCCAGAGTTTGTTCTTTCAAATGCTATGACTTCTGTGTGATAACTTTGGTTTTCATAACTCACCTTGGAGACCACATTCTGTCTCATTTTAGGATGATTGTTTTGAAATGCATTTCAGATGTCTTTTCTAGCCTTGTAATATCAGTTGTTACAATCTATCAGCTCTGATTTAAAATATCGGTCTTGGGGTGCCTGGGTCGTTCAGTCGGTTAAGCATCATGATTTTGGGGTCCTGGGATCGAGCCCCACGTTGGGCTCCCTGCTCAGCAGGGAGCCTGCTTCTCCCTCTCCCCCTGCCCTTCCCCCTGCTTGTGCTCTCTCTCGTGCACGTGCAAATAAATAAATAAAATCTTTAAAAAAATAAAATACCGGTCTTTTAATAGGCTACTCGTTATAAATATTTTTTTCTGAAAATAAATTATTTTTAAAACGAGAACCACATCATGAAATTGGTCAAGAGTGGGTTCCTTAGTATCTCCTGGGTAGGAGATTGCTTTCAGAGTCTGGACTTGGAATAGCTGTTAGTAGTTGACCAGGTCATTTGGATTTTTAAGTGCTTTATAACCACCTTAGTTATTTGGTGATTTGGATCCATGGATGGCGCTGTAGTTTCCTCGCTGCTGTAGCCAAGTACCGTCAACAAGGTGGCTTACAATCACAGAGAGTTCTGGAAGCTAGACATCTGAAATCGAGGTCTTGGCATCGCCCTGCTCCCTTTGAAGGCTCTAAGGGGTGGATCTTTCCTCTTCCTGCGTCTGGTGGCTCCAGACCTTGGCTTGTGACCGTATCTATCTGGTCTCTGCCTCTGTCTTCATGTGGCCTTCTGTCTCTTACAAGGACACTTGTCATTGGATTTACGGCCAGCCAGCTAATCCAGGATGATCTCCTCTCGAGATCCTAACCTGAAAGACCCTTTTCTAAATCCAGTCACCTTCGCTGGTTCTGGGTGTTAGCATGTTGATGTATACTTTTTGGGGGACCACCACTCAACCCACTACAGATGGTAACAGAGTTTTTATAGTGACTGAGCATCCCTTGAGGGTTGTGTAGTGTGAGCTGTAATGGAGTTGCTGGACGGCTGGGAGCAGTGCCCAAGGGAAGAGTGCCGATGTGGGGGAGACAGTCCTGGACCTGAGTTCCCGTGCCCGCATCCTCCTAGCTCCGTACCCTGGGGACCTGTTTCCTAACTTCTCTGCATCTCAACTTCTTCATCTGCTAAGTGACACAATGAGGAGACGTAACATTCCTGAAAATTCTGAGCCGTGTGATAGATATGTCCGGCGTGATTATAACTATGGTATACTCTTATTTGAAGATGCATTTTTTTTTTCATTTATGAAATCAGGGCACCCCTGGAAGCGAGCCACATGTTCCCTGACTCTGTGGATTCATGGTGCCTTTTGTCCTGGCATTCCTAATGCAAAAGAAATACCTTGTCATTTTTTTGACAGTGTTCACTAATTTAGGTCCAGATGACTAAATAAGTATTTAAAGAATGTCCTAACAACTTAGTAGCAATTTGAAAAATAATGTTTTATTCTTCAGTAACTCCAGTTACTAAGGAGACATATGCTTACGCTGGGCACTGCACCACCTCTCAAACCTGGGAATTAGATTGGACACTGCCACCCTAATTCATGCTCCACACTGATTTTTGCACAATACTGCTTTTTATCACAGTGGCCATCCAAGAGCCAGCTTCTCAGAGATGTTGTCATCAACAGGAATGTAGCACAATCTAATCTGAGGCTCTCCGATAACCCAAGCTGGTTGTAGGCATGATATCTGACAGAGGTCAAGTACTCTTTTCTAATTTGGTTATACTACATTTACTCCCGAACCAGCAACTTAAAAGCCTGCCTTGCTTTTTCTTTAAGAGTTTCCTACTTTGTATGACCCTAAATAATTGATATATTATATTTTGTTCTAAACATACTCCTTTTTCTAAATTTCCACCACTATTTATTTTACCGTTGTAAAATTTTGTTTTCTAATTCCTGCATAAAGTAATTGTTCAGTAAATGCTTCTTGGTGAATACCATGCCAAAGACACCATTTTTTTTGTTCAGGCGAACACAGAGATGAACACAGGTGATACAGAGTTTGCTGTGTGTGTTTTGTTCGTTTGTTCTTGACCTGGTACGGCTAACCAGCCACTTTTTATGAAACAAGCTCTGATCTAGCCTCTTTTACCTAGGCTCGAGGTAAGGATGATGAGTTAGTAAAAAAGTACTAGGTTGTCTTTGGTGTATCTTTCCATGAACCAAATTAATTACTCTATGAGATGACTGTACTGAACTATGGATTCAATAGATGGAGCGTTTGAGAAATATGCACTTGTTCACAGTATTCCTTCTTACCCATCCTTCTGGTTCTCCTCCTCTTCAGTTCTTTCATTCATTCAAAAAGTATTTCTTGAGCACCCCCGTAGCTGTGTACTGGGGGTCTACCCCTACTAAGTGTCCTGAGCATGCGGAGATACGACAGCTATCGCGTGGTGTGCTGTAAGTACCTAGGACAGTGCCTGGCGCATAGGTAGTCGTTGGCCCATGGTGGATCGAATTAATATTAATATTATTAAGTTTATGTATTATGCATTAAAAAGCTCCACCAGAAGGAACACAGAGATGAAATATAAATCAGTAGATCGTGAATATTTTATTGTGAACTTTGGCTAGAGCGAGAAGAATTTGAGACTTCTCTATGACAAGAGACATAATGATTCCCTTGTCGGCATTTGTCACATGCTCTTTAGTTTTTAGATTGCACATGTGTTGAAGGATCTGTCCTCAACCCATTAAAAAATATGTATGGTCCTCAGGGGTATTTAGTACATCAAAAGTGTTTAAAACCCTCAAGGATTAGTAAGTAATTAGCCTTCATGCCTAATGTGTAAACAGCGGAGGAATCTTTGATTTTGGCTCAGTCAATGTAATTTTGATGTTAACAGATCAGCAGCCAACAGTTAAATAAACTTTGACACCCAGAGCAGACCTGTCAACAGAGGCACAATCAAATCTACTATTGATTGATCAGCCAGCTAATTTCCTTCTAGTTTAGACATTTGTGAAACACTTTTCTTACACATTTGTGATACGCATATGTGCAAAGCTTCTTGCTTAAAAAAACCCAACAAAACAAAAAATGAAAAATAGTTAGATAATTGTAGGGCACTCATGACTCACCCCATCAGACCAGATTTGAGATTGCTAGATTTGGGTCTCCATGCACCTGCTGAAGAATCACCGAGAAGCCTCTGATTCTTCTGAGCTCGTATCTAGGAGACAGCTACACTCCCCTCTTTCATTTTTGTGACCTATATGCAAAAACCTCTAGTCCTTGAGCTCCCCTTCACCAAATCCTTCCTTTTCTCAGAAAAAAAGAATAATTCCATATTGCATAATTTACATTTGCAAATTGACTTTGTAGGCACTCCCAAAAGAGGCGGGGCGGGGGGGATGTCTTTATTTGTAAGATACAAGCCAATTGCTGTTGCAGCTTGAGAAAACAAAACAGGACCTTTGTAGCACTAGGGGGCTGGCGTAGGTTTGAATGGAGAGACAGGTGACATTCCGAAGGGTTTTCTCTCATGTGGTCTTTTTCTAAAAACAGTTTCTTTTGGAAAGTAATGCTTATGGAAGTGAAATTTATTATTATTACTCTCCTAGTCAAGCGTTTTCTTTTCATAAAGAAGACAGCCTCTGTCTTTGGATTGCTGTGTTAGCATGACTTACCAGTCTGTCTAATTGCTGGGGCTCTGAATTCCAATTCTGGAAGGAGGGGGTTAAAACTTTTTAGAGAAATGTGTGACTCTGGGATGCAAAGGGCTTTCAGAGTGGCATACAGAAGAAACTGGGAGATTCCAAATGTAATAAGGTTCACTATTGCAGATGAAAGCTTAGGCTCGAGAGGAAGAATGATCCTTCATTATTAATGACATGCGGTCACTTAACTAGCATTAATTGTCGGTGCAGGATATTATGGGACAATGACCCTGTGTCTGCAGAGTTGACAATCCAGAACATGGCTTCACAAACAGGACCAGTAGCTAGTTGTTTAATTGATAAACCTAGCTGAGGCAGGGAGTCATTTTATAAAAATCTAAAATATTTTAACTGAAAACAGCTTTTTGATGTAAGGCCAAGGACTCTCCTTTGCATGTGATTTTGCATAGTTTTTCTTGAATAAATCATACCTATAATATATCGTCTGTGATACCCAGTTTTGGTTTCTATAAAGAGGGATAAAAATGAGTTAATTACTGAAGCTGGGTGATAGATACATGAGTATACTTTTCTGTCTGCTTTCTGTCTGAAGTTCCCATGTTAAACATGTTTTAAAAATAATATAAAGAAATAAAGTGATCAAGAATTTAAAGCATATGAAGAGCTATGGAAGCACAGAATCATTGTTGAGTTTTATGATATTTTAAAAATCGAGGAGATCCACTCCACTGTAGCTATGACTGAGCATTAAGCCAAGTGCTGTCGATGCAAAGATGGTTAAAGATAAGTACTACCCTTGAGAAAACCATGGTTTGATGTATAGAAGACAGATGTATAAACCCAACAAATTACTTATAGTGTCCTAAATGCTCTAACAGAGTGTGCAGGGCAGGAGAGAATGAAACCATGTTAGGAATTTGGGGAATACATCACAGAATAGTTGTCAGCACTATATCAGAAAAAAATAGTTATTTATCAGGTCATTCCTATCGCAAAGTGAGTGTGTTGGCCAGACTGTGCACAATGGAGACTGAAGCTGCCATACCCCCTCCACATTCTGGAAAATATGCCTTTCTTTGAGTGCCAGTGCTTAAGTCACGTGGGGCTGATATATGGGTCCTCCAGATGCTAACGAATACTCAAATACATTGAGGTGATGTCATTACTCAGTCAGGTATTTACTGAGCACGCATGTAAAATACATGGGCAAAATTGTGTAAGTTCTCTGTTTGCATTTGAGTTTGATGTCTACTAGTGAAGAATGTTTGGAAGAACTTATTCAGCAAATTATGGAACTGCCCTATTATCAACCTATCTTTCATTCATTCATCAGATATTCATCTAATATTTTCCATGTCCGCATGCTATTCGTCAACAGAGAGGACAGACACAGTTATAGAACAATCCACCGTCTGATACTATTTAGTTAAGTCTTTTATTATGCACTTACAAATACCAAATATCCTGTGTGCAGACATTTACATATGTAAAAGTGTTTTAAGTATCCTGGGAGGTTTGACAGCGAGTTAATGAGAGTGATTGTCTGTGGGTATGGGGACAATGAACCGGTCACCTTTACCCAAAAGATTTCATTTCTTCTATAGAGAGGATGATGACAAAATTTCAACAATTGCCGAAAACGTGGGGGTGGCGGCGCTGCAGGTGTTCGTTATTTTTAAAATTTCTCTTGGATGTTTAAAATTTCTCCAAGAAGGGAAAACACAGGAGAATCCCAGTTGCAGAATTCGGGGGATGGAGGTGGGGGGAGACAGAAGACAGATCTCATTTTAGCTGAGGAGAGAATTGTCACAGTACAACCATTCATGGGTGAGAAAGCCACAGCAAAGTGACTTACTAATTGCTTATTGATAGAAAAGTTCTATTTAGAATAGTGAGTAATTTTGTCCTCTGGATTTCGTAGATTGTTTTCAGGTTGTATGTTTATTTTGAGCAAAAGTGAGTTGTGCTCGAGTCAGTTCTGAGGGGCGTAAGGTGCTATGTGTGCCCATGGAAGAGGCGTCAATGAATGAAACCTGTGGCATTTCTTAGGAGAAGAGGTTTTGTGAAAACAAAGAAGGTTCAATCTTCTTGGGGCATCATGAATGTTGCAGAGGGTTGAGGAAGACCATGTCACCCGGTACAGCGAAGGTGTTTTAGATCACTGAAGTCGGGGCACATTATTTCAGTGGCAGCTAAAAGATACTGTAATGGGTCTGACAAAGACTTTTGGAAATGAGCTCTTGTCCTCACTCAGTATGTTCTTTTATCTTCGGTTTGTTTTGCTAGGACACATCATTTCCTCTCTCCTTGCCAAGAACTGCAATCATCATAACCTCCCTTTAGAATGTATTTCTTGAAGCTCTTTAAAAAACTTCAGTCATGAAATGCTTAATGTTCTAAATCTGAATAATACATTTTGAATGTAGCTGTAGAGCTCCCTTAGGACTACAGGTTTTTAAATGGAACAATTTAAAATATTTTCTATGTAAATGGGCACTCAGGGTAAATGATTTTGGTAAGAATGCAGGAATGTTTCCGTATAACTGGTCTCGTTCTAAAACAAATAAATACAAGGTATTAGCTGAATTTGAGGTAAAAAAAAAAACAAACCCACTTTGTAATTGTTTCAAATGACCTCTTGGTGTTTAGTCAAAAGGCAGCATAGCATCCTGGTGAAAATTGTGGGCTTTCTAGTCAGACTGACTCGATTTCAGGTCCTGAATCCAGCATTTATTTACTGTGTGATCCCGGACAAATTACGTGGCTTTTCTTAGCCTTAATGTCCTCATTTGTAAGATGGTTATTGGAAGAAAAACTATTTCAGAGACGATTGACGTGAGGAGTAAGTGAGGTCATATATGTGGAAGGTGCCAAGCACATAGCAAGAACTTAATGATAAGTCATACTTAACGTTGGTCTCAACATTGACTGGTGTATTAATTGTATAGTTTGTGAAGCGGACCTGCCTTTTGCATCTTACTCAACACGCATCCCAAATACGCCCTGTTGTCTTAACTCTTGGGTGATACACTCTTCCACCAGGTAGACACATGATTTAATTTCTCTGTGCTTCTCTTTCCCTGCCTGTAAAAAGTGAATGGTAATAGTACCACCTGGTTGGATTGTTGTAGGATTAAATAGTAGTAGTTACCTTACTCTCAGTACTCAACAAACGTTTGCTGATATTTGTATTGCATGCACTCTTGTCTTTGCTTGAAATGCCTTTCCCTCTTACTCCTTCCTGAAGACTCCCTGGTGGTCGCCTCTCTCTGGGACATTTTTGGGGTTCTTCCAAGCAGAGTTTATGTTCCCTCTGTGTGTCCCACTACATTTGATACATACTAATATAGCGGTTGGCTTTTTCCTTGATTCTGTGCTATCCTAACTTGTAACAAGGTGCTGTTGTAACAAGCTTCCATCTCAGGGTAAGTAGAGAGCAATGCTTGCCAAGTAGTGGATTTCTTTTCAAAAGTAGAAGCCCATAGATAGACTATTTTTAGCTCGCGCATTTATTACTTGTCCTTAAACTGATATGTAGCATTTCAAAATTGGCGGGTGGAATGTTTTCCAATTTAGCTCCAGACTACTGTTGGTCTGTTCAACGCCTGGTTTGGGTAATAATCACTCGACAGGGAACCCGGTGCTCTCAGGGCTGTTGCTCTCGTGACTGTGGGGCTTCTGGACAAGCTATTAACTTTTTAATGCTTTATTCTTAAAACTGAGATAACGAGACCTAACTTCCTGGGTTGCCATTATGATAAATGAGACAATAGGTAAAATACTGTCCCTGGTACTTAAGGTGTGGCACCCAGTAAATCTGAGATCTTTTCTCCTCCTTGCTCCCGATTTATCCATTGCTGAAAGAAGATGCGGATTCTTAAGAGATCACGAGAAAAATAAGATAAGCGGTATCTGCTAATTAAAATTCCATGCGGTAGTGGCTTTATAGTCTTGATAATTATTTGCACGTTCTCATGAGGAAATTGAAGTTCTTGGTGTGATAGTTGGGGTAGTGTGGAGTTCACAGCCACCAGCCAACCGGACCTAAAGATCAGGCACCAAAGGAAGATGGAGAAATGTACAAAAAGAGAAGGCGCTCTCAGAAATGATCTCAAGTTGTAAAAAGTCCAGAGCCACATTGCTAACCAAATACTCGAATAGGCAAGGGTTCAAAGAAGCAAAATATTGATTCCTTAAACACGGGAGCTCAAAGATACCATTTTCCTTCTGTTCTCCTTCTTTAATTTCGGCAAACGGCCATCATAGGCCCCATGTTTTGGGTTTGTGATTTGCTGTATTTTAAAAAATTTAGCAATTAATTTATTTCACATTTTCACCAAATATTTTTATATTGGTAAATCATATTTCCTTACTGAGTTCTTGTTGTTGTTTCAGGCTGAGGGTCTTAGAAATTTAGAAATTTAGCCAAATGATGCTTCACATTTTGGGCTTTCACGTGAAAGTCTTTGTGGTGGTCAGCATTATGTTCTGCTGCATCCCATGTCTCCTGGAGCCTCTTTTCCCACATCGTGCACCTCTGAGGGGTTTAAGGTCTCCCCATGAAAGTTAATAACCTGAATTAAACATCATGGAATTTTCATTTTAGGCATCTTCTTCTGGCCATGGTACAGCATTTTTATTATATTTGATTAGTGTGTCTACTGCATTACACTTATCAAATTACACTGTTGTTTCATAGAAAGGTTAGCTAAAGCTGAAATTCTTTCAGTTTTGTTTCTCCAGGTGGATCTAGACACTTCATTCAAGCATGCATGCATGCATTCATTCATTCATTCATATACTCAGGACACATTTATGGAGAGTCACTGTGGGCCTGGTGGTGGTCTGGGGATTATTTGAGGAGATCTGCTGGTGAGCAGAGGGCCTTCGCGGACCAACAGTTTAGTGGGAAAGAGACAGCATCAACCACGAAGCTGCCATGAAACCTGGCCTGGGCAGGACTCTGGGCAGAGTGTGGGGCAGCAGGAAGCAGAGGGGAGGCCAGTGTGGCTGGAGCTCCCGAGGAGCTCGTGGGGAGCAGGATGGAGAGCCCGAGCGCCCCAGGAGTCAAGGCTGTCCTCAATGAGGCAAGTGGCCTGATTCGGCCGAGTTTGGAAAAGATCACAGTGTGCTGAAGAAATGGAATTGCGTAATGGCACACTGCTCGATGGGGGCGTGACATCCTATAAGACCTGGTACCTCAAGGAGCTTCCAGGGGGCTGGGGACTCCGGACATGTAAACAGGCAGCCCAGAGAGGACTGATTTCAGGAGCTCATGGTCCCGCAGGAGGGTAGTGGCCAAGAACTCTTAGCTGGGGTCATGGCAGAAAGCACCCTACAACCCATGTTAAAGAGGGTTTCATTTCAGTAAGAAGAGTGAAGGGGAGTGGTTGGAAGGGGACTGACATGACCACGCTGAGACCCCTTAGAAAGGCCCTTTTCCTTGCACGTGAGGGACAGGTGCAGGGTGACCGTGGGGAAGAGGCCAAGGCTGGGGAAGGGCAAGTCATGACTGCTGCCTCTTCTCAGGTATCTTCATCAGTGACTTGGAGGAAGACAGTCTCTTCTCCAGCTTTTGAAAAGCAGGCGATCAACTGTTTTTACTGTCCAGGGCTTTTCCTTTAACCTTTCCAGTTTTGACACATGAAAGCAGTTGTTTGTTTGTTTTTCGTGAACCAAACAACACTGGGTTTCCAGACTCACTTTCTCAGAAAGCACCAGCACTGAGAGAATGTATTTTGAGTTTTCTCAAAAGGCAAGAGAAGCAAGTGAATATAAAATAATCCGAGTCATGCATATTTCAAAACAGGAAAACTGCTGCCGAACCCACCTGCTCTGTGTTCTAACGGAGGTCTTGCAATGTAGATTTGTTATATAAGCTTCCAAAACCATAACATCCCATTTCACAAATCACCCAGAGTAATCTTCTAAGCATAAAAGCAAAGAATCTATCCCCGATTTTACCTTTGTTCTAAAAACTTTATTGGTTGTGAATTATCTGAAATCAACTATAGGATCATTTTCAAAAGTATATGCAGATCTCATCAATACATATTAGATTCCTTTTCCTAGAAGTAATTTTATTAGGGGAGCTTCCTATTAAACCATATTTTTACCACTTTTAAATTTGTCAAAATAATCGAGGCAAATGAAAAGGGAATTTAAAAGGCTATGAAATTGGAGGAGCAGAATGAAAGTCTCTCCATCTTGACAGTCTCAAAATCCATGGCCATGGCTCTCCAAACGTCTCATGGGAGCAGCACTTTTGTGACACTTGGGCCTCTGGAATAAAAAAGGGTTCCATGGTAAAATTAGTTTGGGAAATGGTGGGTTTGAACCCTTTTCTTTACCATAGGACTGCAGAGCTGTAAATACGCTAGATGAGTGGCGACTCTCCCAAAGCAGGTGTAATATGTAGTGGTTTCCCAGATTGATTGGACCACAAAACTTTTGTTAAAGAAGTGTTTTCTCGGACTAGTGTTTTCTGGAATTTACTTTGGAAATGCTGATCTTTTGTGCTGGGGTGCTGAGGGGAAGTAGACTACAGGAACTTATCTCCTAGCCCCACATCTCTCTCTACCCCTTTGTGGCTTTGCATTGTCATTGTCTACTTTAATGCCACCTGCCCTGGCAGGTCCTGGAGGACAGGTGCTCCCCAGTGGCAAGCCCAGGGCCCCATTCGTAACAGTATCAGGAATGGTTTACTTGATTGGGCATTGTTTTCTGTGCCACATGCTATTAATGAGATATGTATTATTATTTTAATAACCATTTTACAGGTATGCAGACTAAGACACTAGGAAGTTAAAAACTTGCCCAAAGTCACAAAGCTGTGCTGGGCCCATAGGAGGTACTCAGAAAAGGTATTACTAATGGATTGATTTCTACCCTACCCATGCGTGTGCTATTCACCAGAGTTTTGTTTTTATAATTCAATTTTTCCTTTTACAAAGGTTAAAAAATGATACAGCTATTATAGTAAGAACACACATACACACACACACACACACACACACACCTCATCACCCTCTATCCCCCCACCATTTCTGATTCTTACTTCCTAGGGGCAATCCCTGCCTAGGTGTTTCTTTGGTATTTATTCAGTTTCTAAATAATGTGCTTATAATGCTGTATCTCGATTTATTAATTTTATATTTTATCTTTTGTCTTCCTGGCAGGGTAAATGAAGATTTAGCTTCCTTGTAAACTCACTTCCCCTCCCCTGATCTTTGCAATGCAGTTATATAAGAATTTAAAGATAAATCAGTAATCAGTGTTCATGTTATGATGACTGTGTAGTTTTTGTTTAAGGAAGGACCAAGAATTGCACTGTGAGTCCGTTTACTTTCTAACCCAACTGTTTGTTTTGTCTGCAGTTAATGATTGTCTTTCTTTTTTGAATTGCATAGATTTTTATATATCCATCTTTAATTTTTCCCCCAAGTGCTTCATGAGATGTGCCATACGCCCACCAGTGTTTTTGTTTTTTTCAAAGTGTTCTCATATTTCAAATGATCTACCCATTCCCCTATTTTCTTGGAGAATTTCCCTTGGGAGCACCTTATCCTCCTTTTCTGATCTGGACTAATTGCTTTCTAGGCTGGCAAACAGCTGTTATCTGGGAGTTTTTTCCTCACCACTCTTAGGTTGGATCCACTGTTTTCTAAGCCCCATGTCTTTGTAGTCCTCAGTTTACATCCTTATTTTGCCAGGCTATCTCTCTGGTAGCTTCCTGGGAATATTTAGGGGTTTGGAGAAGGGTTCTTCTACTCTCTTCCTTTGTCTCAATTTTTTTAGAGTTCCTTTTCTAGTTTTTGTTTTGTTTTGATCTCTGGAGGCACTAAAATGCCATTTGGAAGTTCTGTGGGACATAGAGTTTGTCCTCTGTTGGACCTTCCTGCAGAGAGATCTAGAGGGACTACAGTGGGTCTTTTCTCTTGCCTAGTCAGCTTCCCCAGAAGAGTCTGCCAGTCTCCTGATTGACTGCTGGCATTCTAGAGGCTGAGTGAAGTATGTCATTTTTCACATAATCCTACTTTATTCAGTATCTGACTACTCCCTGAGCTATGCTTGGGGTCCCTAAATTAAAGATCATCCAGTTTAACCTCTCTAGAATGTAAAATTCCTATGTCTACCTAGGAGAAGAGGTAACTATATTAGATGGAGGAGTGGGCCTGAGTGCCCAAATCCTCCTTATCAAGTTTTTCCAAACAATAGTCCTGTTTCCAGTCTGTTCCATACCTCCCCTCTAATGATACCTACATTCTAGAGACTTTCCAGATTTCTTTTCCCTCTCCAGCTTTGGATTTATTTCTTATAACATAAAAATTACAAAACAAATGAAATGGGCACCAGTATAACCTTCACCTAGTTTTACTAATTGTTGACATTTTGCCACATTTGTTCATCCTTTCTGTCTATCTATCTATCCATCCATCTACCTACCCATCCATCCATCTGTCCATCTATTCATCCATCTATCCATCCATCCATCATCTATCATGTGTCTGTCTTTAGTACCATTGGAGCGTAGGTGCGAACATCATGACACTTCATCGTTAGGGTGAACAAGGATATTCCGTTACATGATGAAACCAGAATTGCCAAATTCAGAAAGCTAAACATTGATATAATGCTATTATCTAGTGTACAACTCATATTTAATTTTGTCCTGTTATTCCAGTAGTGCTCTCTATGGCTATTTTCTTTGAATTTTTATTTTGTAATCCCAAGCTCTAATCAAGCCCCACGTGTTGCATGTCTTCATTCTCCTTTAAGCTAGAACAGTTTTCCAGCTTCCTTTTGTCTTTCATGACATTAACCTTCTTGAACATTACAGGCTGGTGGTTTCGTAGAATATTCCACAATTTGAAGTATGTCTGATTATTTTCTCAAGATTAGATATAGATTAGACTTTTTTTTTGGCAAGAATATTTTATAGGTTGGATTGTGTTCTTTTCAATGCATAACATTAGGAGACATATTCTGGCTCTTTGTCTCATTGGTGATGCTAAGTTTGATCGTTTGGTTATGGTGGTGGCAGCCTGGCTTTACCATTGTCTTTTCCGTTTGTAATTAAAAAGTAATATTTGTTGATACTTTGAGACTGTACGAATGCTTGTTCTCCAACAATCTTTTACCCTGTGTTTTTATCATGCATCAGGAATTCTCACTCAGTGCCTTTGATTACAATGGTGGTTACAAATGCAGATTCTAATTCTTTAATTTCTTCTGAAGTTATGACTTGGTGTTCATTTGTGAACCAAAAGCATTATTTGTTTCTGCACACCCTTTATTTGTTTCTTTATTTTGGTATCACAATGTATTCATGGGTTCTTTTTTGTTCAGTGTGTTATATAGTGTTTTGCATACACATTCTTTGATGTTCAGTTTGTTTTTGATTTGGCCAAGGAAACTCCTTCAGTTTGGTCCCCGAGTCTTTTCAGGTATCTCCCATCAGTTTTGGAGCCTTTTCTTGCTTTCTGGCACAAAAAGATGTTCCTGGTTCACTTGTGTGTTTCTTGCCTAAGACCAGAGATCAATCATTTCTCTGAGAATCCTTTTTCCTTTTGGTGGGGAATGGTATTTAGAACCCAAGATCATGAATACTGCGTGGGTTCGTTGCTATTGGGGTAACATTGCTTCTAGAGATTTTCAGTGACAGAGCTAGGAAATGGGGCTCCTCCTCTCCTCTCCCCAGGCATATGTGTATATTCCTTCTCCCACAATGTATTTACTCACTTTCTCAATCTCACCATACGCACAACATCATTTCTGAATTACTACACCCACACCACCATCCGTGGTACGCTTTTCCTCTTGCAAGTATATTTAAACTTTCTTTACTCTCTCCATTCAGCTACATCTCATCCATCTGTTTTTCCAGCTTCCAGAATTATTCGATGGTTTCCTCTTTCATTCTCTTCCTTTCCATTCCACTTACTGTCCTCTTAGTGGGAGTTAGGAGGTACTGTTTCCAGCCTCCCATGTTTAATGGAGACCAGCCTCATGTATGTTCCATCTCCTGGTTACTTGAAGTGGGAAGACAGGGAGAGAGTAAACAGTATTTACCTTTAATACCCAAAATAGCTCTGCCAGTCACCTCTCCTTGGCTTTCGGAGGCCGGCCTTGCTCCCATATCCCTCACAGACAAATTAGAATTCTATAGGGCTTCTTTGACATTTCTAACTATCTCAGTGGGTGGGACTTCTATCAGTGGTATTTGGTGGTAGATCTGAAAATTCAGAGATGGGGGGACCCTGGGGGGAATATGGCCTGCCTGTCTGAGTATGTGTTTGCCCTGTGTTTGAGGACTGAATGCTACGAGTCAGGCAGTCGTGGATGACTTCAGACAGGAAAATTAGCAGACCTACCTGGGAGGAAGCAGAAGCCAAGCCGCCTCTCCAAGCCTGTTTTTGGTATCTTGTTTTTTTCTTATTTAATTGAAATTAGTACAGACTTTTCCCATAAACTCTAGCACTTGGATTTTCAAAACCACTTTGAGGTCTGTTATCTCTGCTTATTCACAATGAACAGAGTTTCCGATTTTAATTTTCTTTCTACTCTATTAAATATGTTAAGTGGAAAGCTGACCCGAGAAAAAAGCAAGGGGAATTTTTTGCTGTAGAATTCTTAGAATGTCTGTGGTATCGACTCCAGTTGTCAGGTATCAGTTAGAGGCATAAGGGGAGTTTGCAAAAACGCGATGTGTGTGAGGCAGCCATCATCCCTGAACCCGTTGGGGAGGTTTCGTTGATTTCTCTGTGCTTTGGTAAACAAAAACTGGCATCTTCTCTCCACGGGTTTTCGACTGCAGAGCTGCTGTTTCCGGCCTCCCGCGGCAGTGGTACATTTTGGTGGTCAAATCTAAAACATATGGCAGGTCCACAGACAGGCTTTGGGCTGGAACCTTTAGTGCTTGCCATATTGGCCGCTTTTACAGAATCTTTTTCCTCTGTGCTTTATTTATTTATTTACTCTGCTTGCATTGTGGAATTATGGGTAAAGCTGCTTTAAATCAGAATCATGTTAAACAAAAATATTTAAAGAACATTTTGACCGAGAATAATGTGAATATTTCAACGTAAATCATCTGTGCTGAATTGGCTTATATCTTTCAAAACAGGAAGAACATCTTTAGCGATGTTCATGGTTTGGTTTTGCTTTGCTGCAGATTAGGTTTAGTGACAAATTCCATCTGGCCAGAGCTCCACGCAGTCTCTCTATTGATTGGTTATATTGGGACTTCATGGGAGTGTCCTTCAAATCGCTTTTCCCAGCATTTTTTAAAGCTCCATTGAAAAAAAAGAAAAAGAAAAAAGAAGGAAAGAAAAGAGAGAAAGGACCCTGCATTGTTTCAATTTGCGTCCAACATGCAAAACATAGTCCTAAATTTTTAATTAGCTAAGTGAGTGGTGAAAAGGAAAAGTAATATAACAAGCCTCGGTGAGCAGCTGGGATGTGTTGCCATGACGACAAGTTCAGCAGGCTGACAGCGAGCATGTCAATGGGTAATATTGGGAGAGGGCTTTGAAACAGTGCCTGCTAGCCACAATGTGATTGGTCACGCCTCTGTTGTCTTTGTGTGAACCGGAGGATGCTGGGTAAGGCCTGGAGTGAATGCTCAGCTTGTCTCAAGGCTGCAATGAGGTAATGCTTCTGAATCTTTGGGGATTATGAGCTCCTGCCTCCAAAAGACCGCAGTCTCGAATGTTTTCATTCCTATTTGCGTTAATTACGGACTCGCGCGTGTTGAGAAGTTTTACAGCTGCTTTTATTCATTCTTTCATACGTGCATGTGTGTGTTAGAGATAACTTAACACGTGTGTATGTTGCATATAGAACCTCACGCGTCTTCTAAAAAAAGAGATAACCCTCCATATTAGTCATTCTGCTTAGAGTCAACATTTCCTTTGAGCGCTGGCATCAGTGACAAAATCTGTTGATGGATAAATGATGTATTAAAGTGCATTTATGTTGGGTAAGCAAACTTGTTCCTTTCTAGAGAATATTTTGGTGTTGATTACTTCGTGAAGTCTTTTATTTGTGATAAGTCTTTTAATAGATGTAGAGGAGGTTGTAATGAGTGTCGGATTCGCTTGGTCAGGAGGTTGAGCTCACTTGAGATTCCTTGCAATTGGGTGCTTTATATCCTAATATTGATCTTACAGAGATTGTCATTAATGGAACAGACTATCTGACTGCTCCAAAATTACCTGCTGAATAGTGGTTTGACAGCTTAAACTTAAAGCTCTAAAGGGAAGCTGCATTTGCAGACCCAGAGATCTAGAAATGTGTGTGTGCGGTTTGTGAGGCAAATCCGTCCAGGTGCTGATGTGACAGAGGTCCATGAGCCAAACTCCGAGCGTGGTCCTCCAGGAGCCAGTGGCCTGGACTCGCTCCAGGGGTTTTCCAGGTGGTTAGGGAATGTTTTATCACATTCATAAACGGTAACCTGGTGCCCTGGAAAGGTTAGGGCAATGGCTCCCAGTGCTGGGTTGGGCTCGGGGGAAGCTGAGGGGATGCCCTGGCTCCTCATACCACAAATGGCAAGCCTGGGAGCTGGCATCTGGACCGAGCATGTAACGACCCTGTTGTATTGACCTTGCAGAGTTCATAAAAATTTATAAGCCTTTAAACGGATACACAAAGAATGAAGACACCTCTACCAATAACGGTCAGAGTGGTTTCTGCTGCGCCACAATACGGTGAACTCTGCCGGCTCCCGTGCTCGATCTGAGGGCAGGACACGGGCATGAGGTGGAGACCGGGTGGTTCGGCGGTCCAGCCATCACCGGTCAGAAGTACAAGGCCACATGGCAGGAGTCCGTCAGTATCTGGTCTGGCTGCAAAACCACGCTTGCTTTATTCCCTTCAGGAATTTAAAGCCTGCTTTCATTTTACTCTATGTGGTTGTAAACAAAGACTTTATGAACAGAACCAGGGGGAAGTAAATGTGATAGTCTATCTAGGTTTTAAGTAATTGGTTCAAATACTTGTGGCACAAAAAGGATCTTAGACTGTGACTTTCCACCAACGTGTTGATTCTGTCTAGGGGAACAAATGCCAGGGCCAAACAGCCTCGACTTACTCATGAATGGGGAGGCCCTGGAAATAGGCTGGAGTCCTTTGTCTAAAACAAGGCAGGATGTGGTGACAGCCCCCCCCCCCGCTCCCCCGCTCCCCCGCCCCCCGAGCAATGCAAGGAAAACCCACCTGTTGATAAGACAGGCACTTTTTCCTCTGCGAAAAATTTGATGTTTTGTTACCTTCATTTCTCCGGGGAGAAGTTAATTGTGTAGTTGCAAATCTCAGGCCTGCCTGGCTAATTTAAACAGTTTTCAGGTTCATTAATGATTCAGAGTTTTCATAAGATTGGAGATTCTGCAATACAGTCCGGCGGTTATTGGCAGGATTTGTTACCTTTGTTACCTCGCAGGCTATGAAAGATCCTTACTTGAATATTGTGCAACCGTGTGCTAACCTGTTTCTCTTCATCAAGCAGTAAAATTCTAATCTCTTTTCCTTAGGTGATTGAGTATGTCTCTGCGGATCGGATTATGATATTGCAAAATCTTCATCATTAAGTCAAAAACAACATGTTAAAGATGAAGTAAAATGAAAAGTAACTTTCTGCTTAAATTCCTGCTTCATAAGCTGTTTAGTAGTTCGCAAGCCCTCTGGAAGAGGGAAATTGCAGGTCTCGACTAGCATGAGTCATTATGTCCTGTGACAAGTTCCACGATAAATGACTTCTGACTGACGTGAAGCCCGATGCGTAGAGATTGGGGGCAGATACAGTATGGCGGTTCCTCGTTTTCATCTCTCGTGGTATCACATGAAGCTCGTAGCTTCGCAAAGGGCCTTGCTAAAATCTAAGTGTGATCGATGATATCGATGGTTTGTAAAGTTGCAAAAAGATGACGCTTGGGGAAGCCCAAAGGTATGTGTGTGGGGGAAATATGCTTTTAGATAGTCTGAGGGATTCAAGGGATTAAAAGATACTTCTCTTTAAAAATTCATGATTTACAAATGAAAGCCCAGCTGATTTATAAAGTGGGGTTTATTGAGTAGTAGACGCAAAAGTTGTTGCAGGAAAAGCAAAACTTTAAAAGAAGAAGAATAAAATGAGGGGCTCTGGGAAGTAGAATAATCAAAAGTATGAAGGCTTTGCAATGAGACAAAATCCAAATTGTTCTACATTCCTTCCGGGAAACTCTCTTGAGTTATTGTTCTCCCATGTTTACTGGTCACAAAAGTCAGTGCCACTGTGGGGCGGGGGTGATGGGGACTGATGCACACACCTGGATCTTTATTCTAAGGAAAGTTCCTTCACATGGAAGCAAGAGGAGGAGGGGGGAGCTCTTATTCCCCCGTTGAGAACAAGATGGTCTCTATTCTCATGGGCTTTATTATGACATCAAAAAGTTTCATTTGTGTGACACCTAACTTCAGTAATAAAGTGCCATTAAAATAGTTCTTGTAAGTGGCACAACTCACTATAAGAGTCGAATGTTGGCTTCTTCCATTTTAAGGTGTTACGTTATTTCTAATATGATAAAAATAAAACCTTAGAAATGCACAGTGTGCTAATTCAGAATGTAATAATTGAAATAGGGGCTGGCATGAAATGTACTTGTCTTCCCTTCATGAAGAAAGGGTTTTCTTTTTTCTTTTTTTTAATTATTTATTTATATATTTGAGAGAGTCCGAGAGAGCAAGCAAGGTGAAGAGTAGAGGGAGAAGCAGGCTCCCCCCTGAGCAGGGAGCCCGACGTGGGACTCGATCCCAGGACCCCGGGATCGTGACCTGAGCCGAAGGCAGCCGCTTAACCAACTGAGCCACCCAGGCACCCTAAGAAAGGGTTTTCTAGTTGAGTTAGTAGCACTGAAAAATACAGAAGGGGAAATGTCTGTTTTAGAGAATAAACTTTGCAAGTCCCTTCAGTTCTTCATATGAATTACTCTTTAGTACTCGAACGTCATGTTTACAAAGGACCCCTTTTCAGATCGTTATGCTGTAGAATCTCCCATTATGGTGTAATTTATACATTTGTGTGGTTTTAATAGGTCAGATCCTTTTGTATTTGGAACTGTTCTGTTTAGATTGAATATACGGTGAGGTTGTGTGTTGTATCAATAATGTCCTGATGCTGGGATAGCAAACGCTGCCTTTATCAATGATCCCATGCTTATCTTGGTGGCCCTGAGTTGATAGCTTACTTCTAGGTGGCCAGTATCATGGCTTTGTTTTCCTTTTGTCCTCATAGTACCTAGCCCAATCCTAAGTATAGAATAGACACTGATCCATCTATCTTATCTAGTTAAAAAATTGGTGGGTTTTTCTATGGAAAAGTTACCCCTGACCTTAGACCCAGGGAGTGGAAGGGGTCTGTGAAATCTGAACGATGTTGCCTGTTCAGTTTTCTTATCATCAACTCGTGTTTCCCATCTTTACCCAGTTTCTCTGTCAATCAGCAGGGAAGTTTTATATTCTTGAAATTTGAAATTTTAACAAAAAAGGACATATTGTGGTTGAATTGCAATCGAAGCAATCATACCATGTATGTGAATCTTTTAGTCACTCCTTACCCCTGTGAGCTTCAGACTTTTCTTGGGGAGGTGGGATGGTGGCAAGTGCATGGGTTTGGATACTGCGCAGAGTGACATTTGAAGTCTTGGTTGTACCACTTATTGCTGTGAGACACAGAACAAATTACTTAGTATTATCCCCTTAAGTGAGGGTTATTCCTTTATTACAGGGTTGTATTAATTTAGGTAACTTATGTAAAGTACCTGGCATATAGTATGTGCCATGTAGTAGATGCCCAATAAAAGTACCTCTATCTCCTGTTTGCATTTAATTGCTACAGTGATCAAATTATTTTAACCTTCATGGGATCTCTTTCCTGCTGGGATAGGAGAAGAATGATTTGTTTTTCAACTCATAAGTTATTCTAGAGGAATGTCTTTCTGAAATGATAAGAACATTTTATCACTTGTATTTACATAACATTAGCTTCGTTTTATTTGCTTGAAAATATGGATGTAATTGGTATCAACATATTTAGAGCGTTTGATGGTGATTATATCCCTATTTTCAAGCTGATGAAACCGAGGTTGTTACATAAATACAGGAGCCTCAGACAGGAAGCATATTCTGGTAGTCCGGCTTAGGGTGGGCACGAGAAACAGCAGGAGGCTTTCCTGGTGGTCCAGAGAGGCCGAGACAGGCCAACAGCAAAGCAGAAGAAAGGAACCAGATTTAGAGACATCCGGGCAGGGAGTAGACTGGCTTTATTGACTCTGGATTATGGGGAATGGATTATGGATTATGGCTGGTGAGGAAAAGACAGGACTCTGACGTTCTCGGGTCATGTGTCTGCACCCATGATGGTGGTGTAATCCAAACTAGGAGATTAAAGAGATTGCAGGATTTATGGGAAGGATAAATTCCGTTTTGGACATGTTGAGTTTAAGGCACTGGAGATGTGTAGATGGAGTCGTAAGGAGAAAAGTGGGAGGTAGGGCTGGAAGTCAGGGGAAGGTTCTAGGACCTGGGAGGGAGCTTTGGCCCCTCAGCTGTGTGTATACCTG
This sequence comes from Phoca vitulina, assembly GCF_004348235.1. NCBI lineage: Eukaryota > Metazoa > Chordata > Mammalia > Carnivora > Phocidae > Phoca > Phoca vitulina. Next base: position 26,046,968 of record NW_022589718.1, on the reverse strand, counting down.
AGGGTTATACCCGGGATAGTGGATGGGGGGGTGGGTACCTCTGCTGGAGAGAGAGCAGGGGGAAGAGAAGAGTGTGAAGGTTGGAGTCTTTGCAAGCACTCTTTTCTAGAAGCAGCCAGGGGAAACTCAGACCCTAGTTGTGAATTTAGAATCCAGATTGCCTTTTAATGATTCACACATGACTTGTTTCCCCAAAGAAATTGATAAGTCAACTGTTTGGAAGTGAAAAGCCAAAGCTGGAAAGAGCCACAGCCGTGTAATTCGGCCCTTCTGCATTTGACTGACAGACTGATGGGTGTCCCAGGTCAGTGGGAGACCTTGCCTTTTCATCACACCGCAGCCTTCCCATGATGCACTTTCCCCAGAAGCTCTGCTCAGTGGTCATTGTGTACTCAGGCCAAACCACACAATGTTCTCCGACTTGCATGACACAAACTTACTACAGATGGCTGTGGAAAATGGAAGAAGACCCTGAACACGAAACCAGCAATGTCAAATTAAAAATAGCTTTTAACTCTCTTCACCATGAGTGCATAAACAAGCTTATAATTAGAGGGAATGACCTAGGACGCATGTGGAAATTGTGACTTGATCTTCTAATCTGTACTTTCGAGAGCTGTTAAAACAAGCAAATCATTCTTTACTTTGTCAAGTTTTGCTTCAAACCTTTTTTCTTTCCCTGGATATAACTACATCAGTCTCATAGCTATTATGATGATCTGTCATTTAAGCTGTTTATTAACTGGGACCCCAAGCAAGTGACCAAATTCTCCTGGACTTCGTCCAGCAAATGGAGATAATACTACCTATTTCATAATGCTCTGATGACAAATGAATGGAATGGCATATGTAAAGCCCCCTTGGTAATGCCTGGTACATATGGGAACTCAATAAATGTGGATATTGTTATCAATAGGAGGAGGGAAGGCAGAAATATTCAGAGGTGCCGGGTAGGCATTTCCAAGGAGAGGACAGTGGTTAAAGGTGAGGGGGGTGTGTGCACACAAGTGAAAATGCTGGTGGTGGGTGGCATTATCAGAAGGGTAAATGGTGCAAGGGGAAGAAAGGGGAAATTTGAGTGTATCTGGTGTCTTTAAGGGTGAATGAGGATGGTTGGGAAGACACTGGAACACGTCCTAGCCACCTGAGTGTGTTGTCCAGACCTGACAGTTGGATGTTTGGGACCCAAGGCATACCTAACCGAATTTGTTGATATCCCTATGCTCTAATTGTTTTGTTCGCTCTGTTTTCATTTCCTGAAATTGGACGTAGTAGGATTGTAGGATATGGTGAAAATGGTGATACTAAGAAGGAAAGTCGTTACATTGTATTGGATTTGAAAGATCATCAACTTTGGATTACAAGCTAGATAGTGCCAAAAAACTACAGAACATTAAAATTTATAAACCAGAGACTTAATAATGTTAATCTTGAAGACAGAAATATGAAAGTCCCGTTTTTTTAAAAGCAGGAGAAAACAAAATAAAGAAGGAAAAACAATGAGGCAATCCACTTAAAAAAATTCATTAGTACACACTGATTAAATGGCTAAAAACAATACCTTTCTTTAATCCAAAAAATATCAGGGTCAGTAACACTTTGCTTTCCAAACTCTGGGCATCACCTGTGGGTGGGGATGGTTTCAAGATGTGTGAGACTAATAGATACCTCTGCCTTTCTACCTCCCACCCATCTGAAATCTAATCCAAGGGGTGAAGTTTGGGCTTCACAGACCAAAAGCATTTCAATAAAGTCTGTGTGGACCAACATCACATTACCCCCTTTCAGTTCTAGCAAGTAAGTTTTTTAAAAAAAGCACCAACCATGGTCAGCATAAAAGATGTTTTTGTTTTTGTTTTTGTTTTTTAATCAAGTAGACTTATCTTGATGAAAAATTTTCCATGTTGTCCAATTTTTCCTTCTTTTCATTGGGGACTTGGCATTGTTCACACAAACACAGATGTGGGGCCAGAATTTGGAAAGTTCTGGCTCCAGCTGTCATCTTCGGGCTCCCAGGTGACCAGCAGCCAGGACAGCTTGGAAGACAGAAATCCTGCCATTTCCACGGCTACAAACCAAGTGCTGAAAAGACAAACACTTTTTCTAGACCACTTTGTGTCCCCAAGCCAATTTACCAAAAGGAGCTTTGTTGCCAGGGGACTTTTTTTTTTTTCTTTCTTGAGACTAGGTTGGGCTGGGGAGGGAGCGAGGATAGAAGGGATAAAGGGTAACTTGAATAACACAAGAAGGCAAAAACTTAAATACATACAATGACTAAGTAGTATGACTTTAAGATAGATATGTTAGATTCTAGCATAAAGGAATACTATATAGTATCGCGATGGGAATAATGTCATTCTTCATCAGTCATTTGGTCTTAAAACCGGCATTTTATAGGGTGTGGAACTTGAAAAAGGACAGTTTTGCTATTCCTATGAGCCTCGACTCCATTATTTCAAAATTTGAATGTGGCAGACATGCTGATTTTTTAAAGTTAACGGAAAAATTTTACTCATCTGAACAGATCATTACAGCCTCTTTCATCAGTGTATGTGGTACTTCCAGAAAAAAAAAAAAACCCAAAAAGACAATAAAATTGAAAAACTTGAATTGACAGTGATTTATCAGCAAGGAAAAGGCTAAAAGTTGAAATGTGGAAGCAAAACTGTACTATGATTCTTTTATTATAAAGCAGTTTACAGATAACTTGTGTTGATAAATTTCATGAGTTTAGAATTTATAGGAACAGCTTAATATTCAGACACATTTACTTTGTAAATTAGTTTGATTCGTACTTATTCCTAGTGTATTAACTCTGGTTTTATAATGTGCGGGGTTTACAGTTTGTAGATGTTAAACTTACTTACCTGCTGTTGTGGAAACTATTGATTTGGGTCTGGGCATCTAAGCAAACCCGAGTGTAGGGGAGCTGGTCAGCCACCTCTCTGGGCAGACTGTGTGGTACTGCTCTTTGCCCGACGGGAGAAAATACTTCTAGCACCTTGTCAGTTCTCTTGTTCTCTGTAGCCTGGTGTGTGGGGGGGGGGGGGGGGGAGGGAGGGGAGGTTCAGCTGAATCCTGAATTTGAGTTAGAAATCAGATTTTACTTACTTTATAATTTGTCATTGTTTCCATAAGCATTGGTACCAAGTGTAGTATTTCCGACCTCTCCGGTGGCCTTTGCTGTGTGAATACGTCTCGGAGATGTCCACACTGGTAACTCAGTTTAAACGAGTCCCTAGCCACGGGATGGACATGAAAGCTCTGTTTTCTCAGTTGGGTGGGGGAGCTCCGCAGGGCACCACGCTGTGCAGAACAGCCCAAGCACAGCCTGTCACTCTCTGAGGAAGAGGCCCCTGGGCCTCATTCCCTGACCCAGGTCACATCATTGCCCCCCCCCCTCCCCAGACCCTTGCTTAAATGTACCCTTCACATGTCATGGGAGGGAGTCATGCAGAAGGAAGGGCAGTCACCTTGTAGCTGAAGGAACATGGGTGGCTTCCCACTAACAGCAAGGGTGCATTCTGAAGTAGTTGGAGCTGAGTGACCTTCTTCTCTCCCTCACTCTCTCCCTGCCACAGCGCTACTGCCCATAGCCAGAATTAAAATCCTCATTTGGGCTGAGCAGGAAAGTGTATCCATTATACATAAAGCTTTTCTAACAAGTCTGCTCGTGCTACAGATAGGACTTGCAGCTTTTACTCCATGGTAGCGTAGAATTATAAATATGCCTTGCCCACTCTTCATGCTGCCCACTAGAGATTTCTGTTCAACAGGCACTTTCTGTCCTGTGGTGACTAAACTACCCCAGCTCTGTCACACAGAATGATACCTGTGGTGTGAACATTGTCTTCTTAGAGCCCTTTTTAAGGTGCCACTAGATAATAGCCCACCCCCAGTCAGAAGGCCATTGGAATTTGGGGGTAAAGTTACTTATGGGTGGGACTATGTTGTTGGGGTGTAATGTTTGAGAATTTTGTTTTTGTTAGAATGTTTTGAGTCTGTAGAGAGGCTAGTCATGCTCATGTACTGAACAAATTGAGTGGCATGCCTCTGGGGACCACAAATGCCAACAGTTTGAAGTAAAAGTAGGGGAACTGAACATATCTGAGTAAAAGTCTCCGGCCACACTTGTTTCTCCTCTCAGTGGTAACGGCCTCAGCCATGGCGAAGGAGGGAGTCTTTGAAGCACCTATTACCATGCTGTGTGTAGTGTGGATAAAAGAGAGAGGGTCAAAGAGGGAAGCAAGGAATGCAATAATGACATTTGATGCTAATGATCTGGTTTGTGGGGAGTGTGGGTGCCTCACTGCTCCTGATCTATCTAACACTGATGACAAAGCTCATTAGTCCTTGTGCCGGAGGCTGGACGCGGAGAATGAGAGAATGGCACTCATGTCAATCATATTAGCTTCTCTGTGGTGACTCTAAAGAAAATATTGTGCTGCAGAGGCTAGGGCCACAAAAAAGGAAGTAAATCTTAGTTAACCGTGTCTATCTACCATTATCACTGAGGTAGGAAAGGGGGAGGTGTTTGGGATGTGAGAAATGGATGAGCTGCACTGAAATCTTTTTGCAGCTAAAATGAAACAGTTTAAAAAACCATCTCAATTAAATGCATCCTGAAATAAAAGTAAGTTTTTATAATAGGAAAACAAAGACCAAAGTTAACATACTGGCTTTTGTTGTCAACAGTGCTTATTTATGATTATGTTTATTTAAACAGTAAGAAGTAATTACAATAAAAAGAAGATACCACTTCTGAGTAAGATGGATAAGCATACCCCCCACCCTGTCTTTCCCACTGAATGGACCTGAGAATTTTGCACAGAAGATATCAAGCTGCCATGTGAGGACTCTGAAAAGAAATGGTAGTAGCCGGCAAGTTGGGGAAGGAGACCAGAATTTGAAGTACCACGAAAGTGGTTGTGAGTTTCCTCTTTTTACCCCCTCTGGTATCACATGGCATAGACTCAAAGGTGGCCCAAAACCCAGTAGGGCACAGTGGTGTGGACAAAAAGATCTTGAAAAGAAGTCCTCACTTTCTGGCCTGAAAAGCAGAAAAGTAGACTCCTACACTCAGATGAGTGAGGAATCACTGTTTTCTTTCTTCTGTTTTTCTTTCTCTCCTATTCAACTTATAGTCATCCTGCAGAGAGATAGCAGCAGTAGGGGCTGGGCAGTCAAACTTTATTTTTTATTTATTTATTTTTTTTTAAAGATTTTATTTATTTATTTGAGACAGAGAGAATGAGAGAGAGAGCACATGAGAAGGGGGAGGGCCAGAGGGAGAAGCAGGCTCCCTGCCGAGCAGGGAGCCCGATGCGAGACTCGATCCAGGGACTCCAGGATCATGACCTGAGCCGAAGGCAGTCGCTTAACCAACTGAGCCACCCAGGCGCCCTGGGCAGTCAAACTTTAAAGATAGGGGAATCTTCTCTCTGATGAGAGGAACCATGGTCCCAAGAGTGTGGGGTGAATTCCTGTTACTTTTTCTCCCTCTCTCTGTCCTCCTACAACTTGGCACCAGACTGACTGACACAGTAGCTAGAAGTACATGGTTGAGCAAGGAAACCAAAGCCCCAGCCCTCTGGCAGAAGGACCCCAGGGAACTGGAAAGTGTTGAGGAGATCACCAAGAGGAGGAAGCTCAAGAGAGCTGTCACATAAAATGTTGTATGAACTCCTGGGTTCACTTCTAAGCTGCGCATGTGTGGATCTGGACCCAAAGCAGCATTCTAAAGACTTTGAGATCTGACATATGAACTAGACCATGACAAAATTCTCAGATTGACCACTGAATGGTATGCACAGGGGACAGATCCAAATAACATTGCAAAAGCTTTGAGCACACTGACATTCAAATCACACCTGACAGAGGTGCTTTGGAAATTGCAGCCTGAACTTACCACGTTGATCACTTCCCTTAAAAACAAACAAACAAAAAACTTTTTCCTTAGGATTTAAAGACTCGGAGTCTCACAACATAATAATCAACATGACTCAAAATTACTCAGGATAGGAAGAACCAGGATAATCTCCATTTGTATGGTAAAGGAGAGTCAGCAGTTGCTAGTGCTGAAGTGTCACATGTTGCAATTATTAGACAAAGACTTCAAATCAACTATTATAATTATGGCTCAAGAATTGTGGATAAACTCTCTTGAAAAAGAATAGGAAGGTAGAGTGGAAAGGGATAGAGGATATAATGTAGAATCAAATGTTTTAGAATTGAAATCTAGAATAACCAAAATTAAAAATTTATGCATGGGCTCAATACAGAATAGAGCTAATCGAAGTCTGGACTTGAAGATCAATCAATGGAAGTTATTCAGTTTCAACAATCAAGGATAAAAGATTGAAAAAAAAAATAGAGGGCGCCTGGGTGGCTCAGTTGGTTAAGCGACTGCCTTCGGCTCAGGTCATGATCCTGGAATCCCAGGATCGAGTCCCGCATCGGGCTTCCTGCTCAGCAGGGAGTCTGCTTCTCCCTCTGACCCTCCCCCCTCTCATGCTCTCTCTCTCTCATTCTCTCTCTCAAATAAATAAATAAAATCTTTAAAAAAAAAATAGAGTCTCAGGGGATGTGGGACAATACCAAAATGTCTAACATTTTTGTCATCAAATGTCTGGTGTGATCTGAAAAAATACTTGAAGAAATAATGGCTGAAAACTTTCTAAATTTGGCAAAAGACATAAACGTTCAGATTCAAGAAGCCCAGCAAATTCTAAACAGGATAAACTCAAAGAAATCCATTCCCAGATACATCATAAATTGCTGAAGATTAAACAGGAAAAAATCTTGACAGCAGCTAGAGAACTATGATACATAATAAAACAAGTAGAAGGACTGCAGACTTTTCACTAGAAACCATGAAAGCCAGAATGAAGTGGAACAATATTTTTTTAAAGACTTATTTATTTAATTTTTAGAGAGAGAGAGGGAGAGTGTTGAGTGTGAGTGGGGGGAGGGGCAGAGGGAGAGGAGCGAGAGAATCTCTAGCAGACTCCCCCCTGAGCACAGAGCCTGGTGCAGGGCTCAATCTCATGACCCATAAGGTCATGACCTGAGCTGAAATCAAGAGTCAGACACTTAACCTACTGAGCCACCCAGGCACTCCATGGAACAATATTTTTAAAATATCCAGTGAATATATCCTTCAGATATGAAGGTGAAATAATGACATTTTCAGATAAAACAACAACAAAAAATTCACTGCCAGAGACCTGCTCTAAAAGAAATGCTGATGGACAGAAAATGCCAGAGGAAAATTGGAACATCAGGAATGAAAGAAAAGCAGCAATGATAAATATCTGGTTAAATATAATTAACTATTTTTCTCTTAAGTTCCATAAAATATGTGTGATGATGGAAAACAAATATAAACAAATATAACAAATATAACATATAAAAGAGGTGATGAACTTTTTAGTGTGTATAGATGTAATAAATATAATAACTATAACATAAAAAGAGGAGAGTAAAGGGACCAATATGGTGGTAAGGTTTTTCACTTGAAGTGAAGTAAAATATTAATTCTAAGCAGACTGAAAAGTTAAGAGTATATACTGAGATATTTAGAGAAACAAAAAAACTATACAGAGAAATTAATAAAAACTCAGGTAAATAAAATAGAATAGTAAAAAATATTCAAATATTCCAAATGAAAATAAGAGGAAAACAGGAACAAAATGAGGATAGAAACATAAAAAGTGGTAGATCTAAATCCCAACATATAAACAACTATGGTATAAAACATACCAAATAAGTACCAGAGATTGTCAGAATGAATTTTTTAAAAATGACCAAGGGATATGTTGTCTACAAGTAATACAGTTTAAATATAATGATGTGACTAGGTTAAAAGTAAAAGGTAAAATGACATACCATGTAAACATTAATCAAAAGAAAGCTGGAGTGGCCGTATCAATGTCAAAAAAAGTAGACTTCCGAGCAAGGAAAATTATTGGGGATAAAAAGGATCACTGCACAAAAATGAATGGGTAAGTTCACAAAGATGACATAAAAAGTGTAGGTACCTCTTCTACCGTACATAAAAATCAACTCAAAATGGAATTAAGACTTAAATGTAGGACCCCAAACTCCAGGACTTTTAGAAGAAAACAGGCAGCTTCATGACATTAGTCTTGGCAATTACTTTAATGATTTCCATTGAATGATTTCAGTGACTTCAATGATTGTCATTAGATATGACACCAAAACCACAGACGACGAAAGCAAAATTAGGTAAGTTGGATTAAATCAAACTAAAAAGCTTCTGCACAGCAACAAAATCAACAGAGTAAAAGAGCAACCTATGGAATGGGAGAAAATATTTATAAACCATATATTCAAGAAGAGGTTAATTTCTATAGTATGTAAGGAACTCCTATAACTCAGTAACAAAAACAAAAAACTAACAACCTGATTTAAAAATGGGCTAAAGACTTGAATAGACATTTCTCCAAAGGAGATATACAAGTAGCCAACTGGTATTTGAAAAGATGCCAACATCACTAACCATCAGGGAAATGCAAATCAAAACTACAGTGGGATATCACCTCATACCTGTTAGGGTAGCTATTATAAAAAAAAAAACAAAAACAAAAAAACAAGTGCTGGTGAGGTTGTGGAGAAATTGGAACTCTTGTACACTGTTGGTGGGAATGCAAAATGGTGGGACTGCTATAGAAAACAGTGTAAAATTTCCTCAAAAAAATTAAAAATAGAATTTCCATATGATCCAGAAATCCCACTTCTTATTTACTCAAAAAAATTAAAAGCAGGATCTTGAAGAGGGATTAGCACTGCCGTGTTCCTTGTAACACTGTTCACGAAAGGCAAGATGTGGAGCAACCTAAATGTCCATCAACAGATGAATGGATAAGCAAAATGTCATACATACATACAATGGAGTATCATTCAGCCTTGAAAAAGAAAGATAGTCTACAATATGCAACAACATGGAGGAACCTTGAGGATACTATGCTAAGTGAAATAAGCCAGTCATAGAAGGATGAATACTGCAGGATTCTACTTAATATATATAAAATAGGCAAACTCATAGAGACAAAGAATAGAGAGGTGTTTGCCAGGGGCTTGGGGGAGAGGGGGGAAATGGGAAGTTGCTAATCAGTGACATGTATGACATTTTAGTTTTGTAAGATGAATAAGGTCTAGCAATCTGATGGACAATGTTGTGCCTCTGGATAACAGTATTGTATTGTACACTTAAAAATCTGTTAAGATAGATCTCATGGTAATTATTCTTACCAAAAAATTTATTTTTTAAAAAGAATATATTAAAAGTATGTGTACCTGGGGCGCCTGGGTGGCTCAGCCGGTTGGGTGGCTGCCTTCGGCTCAGGTCATGATCCCGGGGTCCTGGGATTGAGCCCCGCATCAGGCTCCCTGCTCGGCGGGGAGCCTGTTTCTCCCTCTCCCTCTGCCTGTCTCTCTGCCTACTTGTTCTCTCTCTCTCTCTGTCAGATAAATAAATAAAAAAAAAAAAATCTAAAAAAAAAATATATATGTACCTAATCACAGAACTTTTTAAAGTACATGAGACAAGATGGGACTGAAAAGAGAAATAGATGCTTATAGTTGGGGACTTCAACATGAGTCCTGTAGTAATTGATAGAATAAGTAGGTAGAAAACCAGTAAGAATATAGAAAAACTGAATAATACCATTAAAATCAACTAGATCCAAGTGACATTTTTAAAACATTCCTCCTCAAAATAGCAGAATATACATTCCTTTCACATCCTCAGAGATCATTCACAAAGATAGATGATATCCTGAAACATAAACCTAAAAGCAGTTAAAAGAATTGAAATAATTCAAAGTGTGCTGTTTTATCATAATGGAATTTAGCTAGAAATCAACAACAGAAAGGTAGCTGATAAATCCCCAAATACTGGGAAATTAAACAACTGCTTCTAAGTAATCCATGGATCAAAGAGAAAGTCTCAGGAAAAGTAGAAAGTATTTTGAGGTGAACAAAAATGAAAATACAACATATCACAACTCATAGGAAGCAGATGAAGCAGGGCTTAGAGAGAAATATATAGATTAAGTGCTTATGTTAGAAAAGAAGAAAAGTTCTGTAATGAACAATCTAAGCTTTTGCCTAAGGGAACTAGAAAAAGAAGAGCAAAATAAATCCAAAGCAAGGAGAAGGAAAGAATGATAAAGAGTAGATGTCAAGGAATTTCAAAACAAGATTAATGGAGAAAGCCAAGGATGTCAAAAGCTGGTTCCTCAAAAATAACAATAAAATTGATAAACCTCTAGCCAAATTACCAGGAAATAAGATACAAATTATCAATATTAGGAGTGAAGGAGGGCGTATCCCTACAGATCTCACAGACATTAAAGTAAGTGAACACCACAAACAGGTCTGTGCACATAAATTCAACAATTTAGATGAAATGGACCAAATCCTAGAAAGAACATCCTCTCAGAACTCACTCAAGAAGTAGATTACCTGAATAGTTCTCTATCCTTTAAATGCATTTAACTTATAGTTAACATTTTTCCCTCAAAAAACCCAAAATCCAAAACTCCGGGTCCAGATAGTTTTCTACCAAATGTTTATGGAAGAAATACCACCAATTTGACATGAAAAGAGAAGAGGAGGCAACACTTCCCAACTCACTTTATGAAACCAGCATTATCCTTATGCCACAACCAGACACAGATAGTACAATAAAACTACAGATCAATGCACCTCATAAACATAGATGCAGAAATCCTCCAAAAAATATTAGCAAATTGAATCCAGCAATATACAGAAAGAATAATAAACCGTGACCAAGTGGAGGTTAGCTCTGGAATGCAGGGCTAATTCAGCATTTGAAAATCAATCACTATAGTCCACCATATTAAAAAACTAAAGGAGAAAAAAAATCACACGATAATATCAATTGATTCAGAAAAAACAGTTGACAAAATTCAACACACACTGATGATAAAAGCTCTTCATCTGGGAATAGAAGGCAACTTCCTTAACCTGATAAAAACATCTACAAAACTCTGCTGCTGACATCATATTTAATAGCGAAAGACTGAATGCTTTCCCCTTCACCCTGGGAACAAGATGAGGATATCCACTCTCGCCATTCTTCTTCAGCATCATGCTAGAATTCCTAAAAAATATTCTTCTGGAAAAAGAAACTAAAAGGCTTACAAGTTGCAATAAAACTGTTCCTATTTGCAGACAACATGATTGACCGTGTAGAAAAATCTCAAGAAATCTATGAAAAACTCCTAAAAATACACTGCTCATTGGATTGCATAGCCAATCTGGAAAGTAGTTTAGTAGTTTCCCATAAAGGTAAATACACTCTTACCATAGACCCAGCAATCCCATTCCTCCTACATACAACAACATGGACATACCACTTGTTTCCAGGGGTTAGGAGTGTAGAAGGAGCAGGATGGAGTTCTGGAGGGGGAGGGGATGATGGAATTGTTCTATGTCTGACTCATCCTGATGGTGGTGATAACTTCCACAAATCTACATATGTGTTAAAACCCATAGATGTTGAACATTAAGAAAGTCCTTGATTTTGGTATGTTAATTTAAAAAATTACATCTAAAAATTATAGGTTTTCATGGTAAAAGTGAATGGTACCTGATATTCTTGTGATTGCTTATTGATTAACTAGATCATTATTGTCCAATAGAACTTTCAGAGATGATGGAAATGTTCTATAGATGCTGTGCCCACTATGATGAACACTAGCCCAATGTTAGCTAACGAGCACTTGAAATAGAGGAACTAAAATTTAAATTTATTTAATTCAAATTAAATTAACAAAAAAAAAACCAAACGTGGCTAGTAGCTACCATATTGGAAAGAGCAAATACAGATGATTGTATAATCACTGAGATCCCAGACAGCAAAGAAATTCTAATTATTTTTATCCATTCACTAGGATAAAAGAGAATATGACTGGCTTATATTTTTTGACTCCAGAATTCGATGATTTTTTTCCCTGGTTTGGTAAACACTTTATTTGTGAATACAAATGTACACTTTGACTTCCTTAAGATGACATGTGGAGATGATACTGAGGATTGGACTGACGTCAGCCAAAGAACTTAGTGGATAAGTAGAAGTCTGTGGTAATGACCACGTAGAGGACACCCAAGCCCACGTAATGTTCTTGTTTTTCCGTCAATAACTCTTTGCCTGCTTTAGGTGCTGAAACCACTGTTTCCAACCACTGTTTTGAGTACCGGAAATACAGTCCAAAACCTGTTCTCACCCGAGTCAGTTGGAATAGTGTAGACGTTAGAGTCAGCCCAGGGTTTATGGAAGTGTCAGAAGAACAGCACGCTGGAGGGACCCCAATTCCCCTGAAGCGTGTGTTTGGATTGGTGCCCCCCCGCTTCCAACAGCGTTCTGTTGGAACCTGTAAGAAGTAGGAACCCAACCCAGGCATGCCGAGTTCAGCTTTGTGATCGAAATGTTTGGCCCGTATTTCTTTACACTGCGTCTGGACTTCGTTTGCTGTAATTTTCCCCCTTCTTATTCATAGTTTTCTTGGGGAGGTTGTGTGATACCTTCTTTTCATGTGTGTTTACTTTTCATTCTTTAGTTAATTGGAAGCACCTTGAGGTCGGAGGTTAGTTCTATAGATATGTCTCCTTTTAAAAAATATGGCAGGCTTTGCAACGTTCTTTTTTCTCTTTTTCTTTCTTTCTTTCTTTCTTTTTTTTTTTTTCTGATTCCATCTTACAGAGGAGGAATGCAGCCCCCGGAGAGAATAACTTGGCCATAATTAAATAAGCCAGTGATAAAGTAATTCAGTTTCTCAGCTCTTTGACCCTCTAACTAATTCCAGCTAAAAGAGCTCTAGGATTCTATAATGGTATGTCTTTAAAACTGCAGAAATACGGATGATAACTTTGAAAATGAATTGGGAAATACCACTTTCTGGTGTATTTTCAGATGTACTTGTTGCTTCTCAAATTGGGGGCATATTTGCCTCCAGGGACTGGGGCCTACACTGCAGGTTTATACAACCTCAAGACAAATGTGCACAGGCTTCCCCGAGCTGGTGTGTAGATTTTGGAAAGTAATGTTGAATGATGTTCAGTGGAAACATTTTTTTTAAAACTTTTACTATTAAGACAAAAAGTGATATAATACAGAGTATAATATATTCTCCCTGGCAGACTGTGGGCTTTCTTTGGGCACACCGTCCCTGTCCTCTGCAGTTGAAAATACTGAGTACCACTGTGTGAGATGTACCTAGGTGAGTTTTCACCCAGTGGGTTGGAAATGAATAGTCCACAAATCCGGATGCTTTCGTAATAAAATTATAATGGAATTATATGATGTTAAATTAAATTATACCCCATGTCTTCCCATAGTTTTCTTAACGTTGAATATCAAAACATCAAATTTAAAATCTGTCTTTTACCTGAAAACTCCCTGGCTCTCAGTTTTTCTGACTTCACTTTTATCTTTTCCTTCCTTGTCTTCTTTGGATGTTGATTAGAAGAACTGAGGGCAGAAAAATAATTTATACCACAGTGAAGAATGGAAAATTGGGCATCTGCCTGCTTTATTTATAATATCTTACCCAAAATGCATCCAGAAAAGCCTTGGAATTTAATATTCTATTAATAAATTTTACACGGTGTTGCGGAATAATGGAGGGGGGCTGCACTGAGAATCAGGACCTCTGGGGGCTAGCTCTGGCTTTGGTACTGACTCTCTGTAACCTTGGGTGAGTCATTGCCTCCATTTGGACCCTAAGATAATCTTCAGTCAAAGGATAATACACCAGATGACTTTCAATGCCTTGTCCAGCTCTAAAATGTCATTATTCTGTCTTCCTAATCCCATGAGAATTGATCTGATCCAAAGACTTTTTTTTTAAGATTTTATTTATTTGAGAGAGAGAGAGAATGCACGAGCACATGAGCAGGGGGAGGGGTAGAGGGAGAGGGAGCAGCAGACTCCCCACGGAGCAGGGAGCCTGATGCGGGGCTCAATCCCAGGACCCTGGATGCTGGGCTGGATCCCAGAACCCTAGGATCATGGCCTGAGCCGAAGGCAGCCACCTAACCAACTGAGCCACCCAGGCACTCCAAATCCCGACTTTGGAGAATTTTAGTAAGTCACGTAGAATAACCTTATTCTTCACTTTGTGGTCCTGTTGGTGCTCCCCACTGCCGGCAGGGATACCACAAGTGTATTTGTTCTTTAAATACTTGGTTTGCTTGCCTATGCTGCGCGGCATTGAATCCAACCGTAATTGCAATTGCTTCTGCCACCGTAACAATAATGCACTCACCTCGGTAAACCCTGGCCTGTAGAGCCCTTGAAGACTTTCGAACTTTCTGTTTCTGAAATCACTTTCATTAAATTTTAAATCTGTGCTTTTTTTTTTTTAATCAAGGTTTGTGCAACTGGGAAAGTCTGGTCTTTTATTGGTGCCCAGGGATTTCTCTTTAGCAGATTTCTCGTCTTCCCTTTATTTCTCAATTTGAACTAATATTCTACCCTGGGCACTACTCCAGATGTATGACTATCACCCGAGCCCAGACAGGCTTTTGGATAGATTCTTGGCGAGTCATGGTAGGTGTACATGATGCTTCTAGAAATGCATTGAGGATAGTACCTTAATATCTCATGCCGGACATTTTGGACAGTCCCTTTGGGAAACAGAAAAGTATCTTACATCTCTGCACTTCTCTCTGTTCCTTGTTCAGGCATCTTGTTGTGTCCCTCACAATGGGCTCTTCCCTTGTGTCGGTCAGTCATTATCTTCTCTCTTTGGATGTGTCCTGTATCCTGTTGCAACAGCAACCTAAACGTACAGCATGAATAGCATCCCCCCCTCCCCCGTAAGAATCCGTATTGCCTTTCTCCTATAGTTTCCTGCTTCTCAAAATCTTATCTCAGTCTGACTGCTCTGGCTTTATCTCTACTCATCTCCTTCATGGATCCTGCCATGCTGGCCCAGCAAGGTCAACCACCAGCTCTTCTCCAAAACATCTTGTACTCTCTAACACACGTGGTCTCTCAGCACACTGCTTTGCTGCCTCAAAAGACATCCCCAGCTTTCTTCTTCCTCCTCCTTTGCTTACCCATCTTCGGGGCCCACCTCATCTGCTGCCTCCTTCCTTTAGCACTGCCCAGTTTCCACCGTGCTTCCTGGCCACCTCTGTCTTAGGTCAGAAATTGCCAGATTTCTTTGGTCTCATGGTACTCTTTCCCTGTTTGCCTGGAAGGACTCAGAGGTTGACACAAAACTGTGAGGACAGATGCTGTAACTTTGCCATCTTTATTCTGACTTCAGCAACGAGCAGGGTCTTACATGTTGTATTTAAGAAATGTTGACTTGAACTACATCGAATTAGGGTCAGTTTAGTAGAATACTGCTGCAGACTAGGATTTTTTTTCTCTCCCATTGGTACGTTCTTGCAAAGCAGAGAGAGTCTTGGTATCACAGACTTCTGTGTGGTGATGGGGGTGCAGAGAAGCCCCCGGGGGAGGCAACATCTGGTCATCCTGTCAACATACCGTCCCTCTAATGGGCCGCCATAGACTTATAAATACTTGTTTTTGGAGAATGAGGGGTTCATGTAGGGGTCGTGCTTCTTAGGAGGAGACTTACTAATGCCAAGTGGAATACATTGTAAATACAACCTGGGTCATTTTCTAATCTATTAGAGACCATTCTTAATCTGATTGTAGGCCACCCCTTAGCCTCCTCTTCCTCTGTGTTCCAGTATGAACCCTCTGCTGCAGGCTTCCCCACTCCCTGCATCAGCACCTCCGTACTTGCTC
Source organism: Phoca vitulina (assembly GCF_004348235.1). Classification (NCBI taxonomy): domain Eukaryota; kingdom Metazoa; phylum Chordata; class Mammalia; order Carnivora; family Phocidae; genus Phoca; species Phoca vitulina. Next base: position 26,031,154 of record NW_022589718.1, on the reverse strand, counting down.
TCTCCAGGTCATTCATTCATTCAGCACATACTTATTTCGTGCCTGCCATTGGCTGGGTGCTTCTCAGGAATACATCTGTAAACACAAGGCACGCAAAAACCCCTCTCTTCACAGAGCTCACGTTCTAACACATGGTATGCCCTTTCTCTTCTCTCTCACCAGTCCAGATTTTAGGACAGATTTGCCTTTGCCTTCGAGCCACTCCTGACTGCTTCGGCCAGGTGTTTTACTCCAGAATTCTCAGAGGCACCTGTTACCTGTTCCTCCTATTGGACAGACACTGTCTTGTATTCTTTGCACTTTTTATGTGTGAGTATCGTATCTCCTCAAGTGTCTTATAAGCTCCTTGAGAGTAGAGACCATGTTTGTGTGTACCAGTGTACGTAGCATGCGTTATGTGCACTGTTGAAACACGTCTGGATCTCCGTACTCACAATAGGACTTTGTACCTGAGCGCCCAGTAAATATTTTTAACTGATTTGAGATACTTGTTGCTCGGCTTCAGACTGTTACTCTCAAACTGCGCTCCTCCCTCCGGTCATCAAAGCATGCTGTAGGACCGTGCGTGACTGTGTTACGGGGTGGTGCTACTGTGACCTCTTTTGCCAAGGAACCAGTCAAGTGCCACACACAGCCTCTGCTCACACCTTCTCAACTGAGCAAAGCCCCTCTGCGATAGTCTATGGGATGTTTGTAAACCTTTACTGTTAACACCGAATCTGTTCTTAAAAGGAACAAGAGACATCAGGAGGAGGAGGAGGGCTGCTAATAATGTCTGTAGTTGAGTCTTGAGTTTATCTCCCCATCAGACTGGTATGGAAAACATCAGAGTGCCTTTCTCGCCTTTATTTCCAAGTTGAGGCTCATGGTTGTCCATCGTAAAACTCCCCGTGCTATGAGTAGGGCCGCAAAATGATCTTACGGTTATGGTGGTGGCTGATCACGTACCCTTCTCTGCATCACCACTGAGTAACTGGCAGCGGGGCGAGGTGGGAGGGCAGCCCTCCACTGGGTGCAGAACTGGGCAAGGCAACTGCTCTGAAGGGGACCCCGCCTGTGAACTTAACCTCACTGGCCTGGCCTCGTGCACTAATGAAGTGAATTGCCTTCAATTTAAATGTAAAAATTGAGGTATAGGTGTTTTTTTTTTTTAATTTTTGTTTCTAGTGGTAATTTTATTATAATAGTTGAGAGGCAGTAAATGTGTTGGTTAAAGGCTCGGGCTCTTAACTCTAGGAAACAAATTGAGGGCTGCTGGAGGGGAGGTGGGCGGGGGGATGGGGTAACTGGGTGATGGACTGAGCCCTGGGTGTTATATGCAACTGATGAATCACTAAATTTCACCCTGGAAACTAATAATACACTATATGTGAACTAACTTGAATTTAAATAAAATTTTGAAAGAAAAAAATAATAATAAGGTCCATTAAAAAAAAAAAAAAAACCAGCACAGACCCTGGGGCCTCTTGCCCTGGGTTCAAATCTTGCTTCTGCCATTTAGCAGCTGTGGAACTTGAGGAAAGCAGTTAATCTCTCTCTCTCTTTTTAAAAGATTTTAGTTATGTATTTATTTGAGAGAGAAAGAGAGCATGGGCAGGGGAGGGGCAGAGGGACAAGCAGTCTCCCAGGTGAGTGGGGAGCCCAAACTGGGGCTCGATCCCAGGACCCTGCGATCATGACCTGAGCCGACATCAGAGGCTTACCTGACTGAGCTACTCAGGCGCCCCAGTTAATCTCTTTTTAATATGGGGATAATAACAGTACTTACTTTACTGGGTCCTTGGAAAGCTTAGGTGAGTTTCTAATATGGGCACCTTGCCAGAGCTAAAGGTATCTCTATTTAGATCTTAATTTTTAATACATTTATTATATAGTTACATCATTGTATTCTTAAAGTGCAGGGGTTTATTCGGCATACTTTCTAACCTTGTAGTGATCAGACTGTGCCCTACAAGAATGAGCCAGAGCAGGTGGATTTGGTAGATTTATAACTAAAGACACAACCAAAATCAAAGGGAGTTGAGTAAAGGTGAGCAGTCTCAGTGGGAGGCCCTGGTGCTGGGCCACAGGCTCAGTCTATGTCATGGATGAGAATCTAGGTGGCATATCAAATGAGGGGAAATCATACATCAGGAAGGAAAATCAAGACCAAACCATTTCTGATGAAATGTATAGGGCATTATTGATGAGGATTTTTAAAGATTTTATTTATTTATTTGACAGCGAGAGAAACAAAGACAGCGAGAGAGGGAACACAAGCAGGGGGAGTGGGAGAGGGAGAAGCAGGCTTCCCACCGAGCAGGGAGCCCGACATGGGGCTTGATCCCAGGACCCTGGGAGGTGTAGAGCCAAGGGGAGAACGCAGCCAAAAGTGTACTCGGCTATTCGTACAGCATTTTAGGAAGGAAGCTGGTGTGAAAGAGCAGAAGCAAAGGAGGGAAACCATGAGGGCAGAGGATTGGGAAAATGTCAGATGGTTGAAGGCGTTGAAGATGTTTTATTTAATGTTAAGACCAAGTGTATCAGTCAGTCAATAAATGAGCATATAATGTGCCTACTTACAAAGTGTCCCAGACTGTAGGCAATGGGAGAAGAAATGAGTAGGAATGTAGGGACGGGATTTTTATTTGTAGATACTGCATGAGTTGTCAGGCAGAAGAGGCTTATACATTTTTTATTTTCCGAGGGCAGAATGGGAATCACGGTGTGGGGTCACAGGACTCAGCTCGGGGAGGGAGGGCCTTGACCTAGTGGCTGGGGGGGGATGCCCAGGCTTGGATGAGGCAAGAGGTGGATGACAGGCTAAATCACAGAAGTTAAGAGAGGATCTGATTGTGGTGGGACTTGAGCCTGGGGATCCTTCTACCTCAGTGACTTGGGATGGTCTGAGAGATTCGTTCCATCTCTGGACTCCCAGCGCTGGCCGCACCCTCCACTTGGTATTCAAGGTAGGCTAGCTGCTGTATTCACGAGGACGTGGGGAATTGGCTGTAAGACAGCCCTCTGCCACCCAAATCTACTTGGTTTCTGCATATTGGATAATTTCTTGGCATCTGTTCGGTTCCCGAGTTCAGACAGTGAGAGGCGCCCGCTTCGGTATTATTTCTTTGGGGGCAGTTTGGGCCGCATCATTGCTAATACAGCGGAATTCACTTCTTCCTTAATGATCCTTTTCCTCCAGACTCCATTTTTCTGTGGTTGCAACGTGATTGCTGAGACTCCTCTCTTCCTCTCCCCTCTGCCAAACTCCCACCCCGCTTTTCCCCTCGAGATGTTTATATGTGGTGTCTTGTACTCTAAATAGAGATGAATCATTTTCTCTATGGCTCTGTGTGTATGCGTGTCTATAAATACGACGCGCACACGTGTGTGTGCACACGAGTTAGTCGGTGCGGGGCTAACGAGGAGCGCGCTGCAGCACCAACAGTCCCGTGAAACAGACGTTTGCACACAAATATGCAATCGGGGTTTTTTGTGGGTTTTTTTTTTTTTTTTTGCCTTTACTGATCTTAGACACAGGTTTGTTTTTGGTTTTGTTTTTGGTTTCCAAAAAAGCAGAGGAAGCGGCGATCTAAAAAATCGTACCGCTCGGTGCAGTTTCAGGGGTGTTGCAAGCTGCAGAGAGGCTCACGCTGCGAGCAGAGTTCCTGACACAGTGACCTCATTCCCAACACCGCCTCTCTGGGCGGCGGCGGCGGCGGCGGCGGCAGGGGCGGCGAGCTGCGAACTGCGGGGCCGCCTTTGCTGCAAGCCTGCCGGCTGCGGGGGGAACGAGGAGAGCCGGGCTTGCAAGGGCTTGCGCGGCGACTGGAATTCATGACAAATAGCTCACTGCAGCTAAACTTTGATCCGGTGTACAGTAGAACCGCCTGTTACACACAGGAGGGAGATTCGTCCTTCATCACCATGAAAAGCCAGCCTTAAAAAAAAGAGAGAGAGAGAGAGAGAGAGGGAGAGAGAATGGGTCAGGTTTATAATGACGGATTGGTGAGTATACGACGCTAGATCCATTTTAATGTGTGTGTGTGTGTGTGTGTTTCCTTCAAGCATCCAGAGGTATGTGCCCTTTGTGCTGTTTTAATGATGAAAAAAAAAAATCTGAGTTGGCGCTTAATGCACGGGAGGGGACCTGGGCCCCTTCAGAGAGGAGGATGTACCCCTCGCAGCCCCGGGGACCTGGGGTACAATCCCAGCCCGGAGTCTCCGCACTGCACAGACAAAGGAACCTGCACAGACAACCAGAGGCTGTAGCTTTTCTTGGAGCGATGACTCATTTCAGTTCACAAAGGATTCTGGGCAGGGTAGTGAGAAGTCAGGTTGGCTGATCCATCCCTATGACTTCACTTTGCAGAGAACAAGGCAGGAGCCGAGTGACATTGCAGATTCCCGAGGCACTGCAGCGGGATGCTGGCTCAGTGCAAGTGGTTCTGATGTATGGGATAGGCATGGGACAGATCCCAGCTGTTCCATGCAAATAGGATGAAAGAATGGTAAAGAAGATTATTTTTTTCTCCTAAAATTGTTCACCAGCAAAGTACATTCACAGAGCCTTTTTTAAAGGTGCTTTTTTGCCAGCTTTTGAACCGAACTTGAACCAGTATCTCGAGGTAAGAAGAGCTGAGAGTTCTGGAACTCATTTTTAAAAAGTAGATCTACGAAGGTAAAGTACCAGATTCCTGTTGTGTTCCACGTGCCCTCAGTAGCCCATCTGAAATGCTCATTGAGGCTATTATGACTCGAAGGTTTACTCTTTCTTCTTATTCCAGATTCTAGGACGTCCGTTTCTGTTACTGGCTCCTTCTTGTGCCTGGATGCAACCCCCTAGCATGCGCCAGGCTTTAGCGTCAAAGCTGCCTGGGGGATGGAGCCAGTCCAGAAAGGGTCAGGTAGGTCTCCCCTGCTTTTCTTTCAAGAGTTGTTGTGTGCGAAGCAATATGGTAAAATGTCTAGACCCGCTCTGATAAGGGTGCGCTGTCCTTTGAGAGGCGGTCTTCCTGTTAAGACCCCGTGCAGCCTCCACTGGAGGCAGCAGAAGCGCCTCCCGTAGGCTGCCCACCAGATGCGTGATTCATCCTCAGTCACGTCAGAACTGAAAAGTCAGACAGCCTGTAGGATCTGCAAATAGGGAAGAATTGAACTGCTCCAGATTTCCATCAGCCGTAGTATCTCTTCCACTGTTCGGATGGAGGCGTTCGGTAAATACTATTTGACATCTTTTCTTCTCAATTAATATAGTCCCTGAAATTTGGCGTGTTATTTGGCCCGTTAACCTACATGCAGTGCACTAAAATCCAAGCGCTCCTGATTCATATGCTCAGGGACTGTTTCCAACACTAACATCAGATTGAGGTTGGCTATGACGGAAGCAAGCATATTTCTTCTGAGTCTGCTTTAGGAGTCAAATTATTACATAGCTGTTTTTTTTACAACAATCCACAGGCTCTTCACACAAGAGCTTTCTCTTTTTCAATAGTGAGATGGCAAAATGGGGTCCTCCAAAGTCCATTACATGCTGTGTTTCCAGAATGAAACTTGGCACATCCAAAAGCATGGTTTTACCATCCCATCAAATTTATAGGTTTTGCAACTCTTTGTCATTAAAGATATTTCTGAGAGTACTAAATCCCTTATGTCATTTGTAATAATAATTAGAACATTTTAAAATGCAAACTATATATTGGATCGGCTTCTTGAATATCTCTTTTCTCTTTGCTTTCATATCCATTCCCCTAGCTCACCCTTTTGCAGAGGGGAAGAAAGCATGCTTCCTCTCTTCACTGTCAAAGATGTCTCTTCTTTGTGATAGCGCTCTGCGTCTTCAAAGCAAAGTGGAGGGTGTCGAGTCAGTTTTGAAGGATGCTTGGTGACATCATAGTATGTTGAGAATATACAGTAATTATATAAGGTCCCCACATCCATCAATTCCATTCATCTTTAAAGACCCTATTCAAAGTCTTCCTCTCCCGTAAAGCTTTCCCTGATTACTCAACAGGAGGTCATTTCTTAATGCTGTTGGAGAATTACTATTTCTCTCCATGGAGAGATGGGTATAATTATATATTAATAAATTCCTATCGTGGGAGTTAATTTGCTAGTCATTCATGTATTTTCTTGTATCTCTCCTAAGGATGTTGTAAACGGTAATTTGAATATGTTAGAATTGCTTATATTTTCACACATTTATATCATGTTTCCCCACCTAAATCATAAGCTCATTGAAGGCAAGGATCAAGATTTATGCCTTTTTCCACAATTCACATCTCCTAGTAGTTCCCTACACATGGAAACCACTCAGGAAATAGTTGATTATGAAGAGTGGCAGTTTAAAAAGCATTCATTTGTCATAGAGGGTAAGAATGAACTGTTTTGTTCATTTTAAGAGTCTTCCCAGGGTAGATTAATGTAGGGTAGATGTTGGGAGTTCAGACTCTAGAAATGATGATTGGTCTTACCTTGAGATAAGATTACAGATGACACTGCATGCTGCTTGTAAAGGGTTGTTACTGTTCAGAACAAATGTGAAGATGAGGCCCTTACGTGTGGACATTGATATGGTTTACTCGATTAGGAAGAATATTATAGGACAAGCCATCTGTAGGTAAGGGGTATGCTAAATTCTGAATATTTATGTGAAAGTGACTGTCTTGAGTCCCATAGGACATGTTCCTTACAAGGGATGACCATCATGGTTCTGTCAAAGTTTATGTAGCTCCTAGTGTCCCTGGTCTTTAGTACTAAGGGTGCGCATACTCAAGTGCTGAGTTTCCTTTCTCGGGTAAGAGATTGGCCCAGCCAAACTTTTGAAATAGGCCCACTTTCTTTGGTGTCCTTATAACTGTCTACCCCTACAATTTCCCATCTTCTGGTGCTCTCCTCTCCAAAGTCCCTGGGTAATGCATGCTTCCCATTTGCTTTCAGACCGTTCTCCCCCAGCCCAGCAATACATGCCAAATACTATATGTTTACATATATATATATGTGTGTCAAGCGAGTGGTGTGACATATTAAGTTATATTATATATATATATATATATATATATATATCTTAACTTTTCTGCTTCCCAGTCAAACCCTTCCGTTTGCTCAGTGCTCCTGCTCACATTAAAAATCTAGAGGTGAGCAGTCTGATTAAACTAATTCACATCAGTGTAACAAAGACTGTTGTCCTCTTGGCCTTCTCTCAGATGTCTCAGTTTTGTTTAAAAAAAAAAAGGTTTCTTTTTAGGTCCAAATGATTTTCCTACTGGTAGAAATTCAAACACCATGAAAGAGTAAAATGAATAAATTTAAATAGGCTCAGGGAAGGCAATTGTAATACTATTACTATTTGTCAGATATTTTTTGGTCCCAGGGACAGTGGAAGCATTCAACATCCCTACCTCCTTTGATCCCCTCAGCTCTGTAAAGGGAACATTACTTTGTGCCCTTTACTGAAGGAGAAATCACGACCGCCCCCCCAAATTAAATAATTTGCTCCAAATCCTACAACTAATGAGGAGCAGACCTGGGCTCTGAACCTACAGTGTTAGTCGACCCCTGTCTTGTGATGCCGGACTTTGGAGAGAAAGTTTCCTTGTTGGGACAGGTAGTTGGGCGTGTTCTCTGTGGGTGCCCTCTGGCCTCTGCAAGTTTTCATCCCAGTAGACTCTTACGCGTTCTTCCATAATAGCCTCCGTGGCCGTTGAAAGGGTTGCTAGAGTGTTCAGTTGTGGGGGAGTTGGTAACAGTCATTCAGTATAATTTTGCCGTAATTTGGGAACTGTCAGCATTTATATATATTTGAACTGTATTTAGTTAGGCCTTCTTGTTCTGGTATAAGTGCATTGTAGAGAGCCTTACCTGAAGGGGTGAAGCAGGGAGTACTGAGGCTGAGAACAGCTGTGGCGATTCTAACTTATAAACAGTGGAAGGGAATGACCCTGGGGATGTCAGACTGATGTATTAAATTGTCGTTGAGAGATATCGTCGGTGGAAATTGGAGCATCTCATATGGCTCTGGTGTTAGGCTGGGTTGCGGTACAGGATGGAGATGGAAGAGAAGTACGTGGTAGCTTAAAAGAGGCATGTCGATTCTGTCTTGCGTGATGCACTTCTAGCGAAGAGGAGGACGACGCTGTATTCCACAGGACTCCTGTTGGCCGGGTGCCTCACAGGATCGCGGGACCTTTGAGAGGTCTTATTAATTGTCAGCGAGGACTAGCATGTCATCATGGTTTTATCCCTGGTGGTAAATGGCTGTAACTTAGCCCTGGATGAGCGTCTAGAGAGCAAAGGGGCAGTCAGTGATGGAAACGTCTGGCAGTTAGGTGGGTCTTACCTCGCTGTGTCTGTATGTGCAGTATCAAGGTATTCAACAAACATTTGAGTGCCTGCTTGTGAATCGCACACTGCTAGGATTTATTCCATAGTGCCCAACATACACCGCACTTGGGTGATAATGTGGAGCCTGAGCAAAGGTTTGAATTACTGAAGCATATAATTGGCCTGATGGCTCATATTTCCATCCTAACTTTTCAGCTACAAATCTATTGCAAGAGCAGAATGGTCCAGCAGCATTAGCTGCTTATGATTACAAAGCTGTCATGGTCATCCCTGGTGATGGTGACAGCGGCCCCCTAGTAGGAGGTTCTCAGCTGTCACTGTCCATTGGTCACCCCCCTCCACCTCATTCTCTACCCTTTCTGGCTTGCCCATCTCTGCTTTTCCTGCGACGAGTTGTTATCAGTAGTCAAATCTCAGGAACGAGAGCGATAACTAATATGACTAATGAAAGCTTGTGAAGTGAGGAAGGTAATGGTCTTCTTCGATAAACCAGTGAACTGATCGATTTATCATTACACCTAGTAGCTGCATGTCTACGCATTAGACTGCTAAGCGGGAAGATTCAGGGGATGTGATGGACCTTAACCCATTTGTGTGCACGCACATGCGTGCGTGGGTACCATAGGCCACCATGATTGCTCTTGTTTACTCTCATGTGAAGTTTCTTAGTAAAGTCATAGGTGATGGACACCATTAACTTTGGTATTACTAATGGGAGCCACTCACTTACATTTCTTTTTTGAATTAAGACAATTTATTCCTATGATAGCTTAGGAATTAGACCTTCTTTAAGAGACCCATCACGTATTGAAATAAAGCACCAGGTAACTTTAGAAAAGCTGTTGTAGAATTTCTAAATGTTCTAAAATTCCTTTTCTTAAAAAAAAAAAATGTCATCCTTACTGCCATCAACGATTGCAGTGAAGGCTCAGCCTTAAATTTCTGAAATCAGTGGCATTTAAACCAAACGTAGAGTAAACTGGTAAAGGGGCCTTTTTCAATGCCAGTTTCCTTTGAGATTTCAAATACAAACATTTGAAAGTCAAGGGTAGCAATTTGGTTTCGAGAGAAAGCTGTTTAAAATGTCGCAGCGTGTGAGTTAATGGGAGCTGTATGCTCTGCCCTCCTGCAAGGGGGTTGCTGTCTGCTGGAGAGGGTATGGGAGGGGAATGTGTGTTCTTCTAGAGCAGCTTCTTAAAAAATATTGTAGTAGACCATCTGTTAAAAGAACCAAGCACCATTTATACATAAAATTGGGGCTAATACATTGAACTACATTGTAAAACCGAGGGTCTGTCTGATGTGCTGCATCAGAGACATTGTTCACTTAACCTCAGAGAGCTTATGATTTCCCCAGGCTCAAGGGTGTTTCAGATAAAACTTGGCATGTCAGGAGTCCTGTGAATAGTTTACGGAAGGGAACACGTTGTATTGCTGCTGTGCCCACTCTGCATTTTATAGGCATGTTTGACCATTTTTATGAGTCACAGTATCTACTGCATGTGGTAATTTTATTGGCATCTATAATTTTAACTTTAGTGTTAATTTTGGCAACACGGAGAACAAAAACAGGCACACTTTAGTCCTGAGGAGTGAAGCTGAGCAAGACTTCGAGTTAGAAAGAGCAAATGATGAAGCCTTTATTACAAGGGAAGAGATGAATGGCCAATATATGTTGCCATTCTTTTTAAAATTAAAGCCTACTTTTTTCAGATTGGATTGAGTATTAAAATAGTTTCTCCAGCAAGATGGAAATAGAGCTACACATGAGTACTGTATTATGCTTTTATGCCAGAATTCTGCTGCATTGATACGGAATCATAGAATCATTGAGAGCCTGAAGGAATCTTTGACATCATTTCCAAACCCTCATTTTACAGATGAGGAAACAGACGCAGAGTGGTAATTGTGTTTTGTTATGAGAGACTGGGTGGGCACTTATCAAAATATCTCCTGAATGCCTTTATGTGTTGGGAATTTCCCGATTATAAATTAGTACAATTTCAGAACTGCGTTGGTAAGTAGGTTGGTTTGATTCATAAACTTCATTAGGGTGAAAGGTCACTTTAATCCAGAATACAGATTAAATTGATAGAGCGGAAACTAGTGTTTAAAAATAAACAGGAAAACAGGATAATTTAAGCATAATGCTGGTGGTTGAAAAAAAAATAGATTATTTAAAGAAGGTTAAGATGAGAGATGGGCTTCGGGGTCCTTTCAAGGGTGTAGTTTATTATGATGTAGTTCTCTGGAAAAATCTTGGCTGTCCTTTTCTTATAGAGTTGTATGAAAATGGGTACTTTAAGGTGGAAGGAAATAGATTTATGTTTGCTTTTCTAGCGAGGTATCTTTTGGAAAGCTGCAGATATCATCTGGGAAGAGATGGATGTGAATTGTCTTGAAAGTCATGTCTTCTTAGGAGCTGTGTTGCCCTCCCTCAGATGCAGAGGTTGGAGAGTACGGAGAACCTAAATTAATGACTGAAAAAAAAAATGGCATTTATAAAGAACAGAGCTTTTTTATTACAGTACCTTTTTTTTTTGGCACACAAGTAGAACCAAGATAGGACCCATTTTGCAATGTGAGTGCCTAAAGGTATTGAATATATAACAGGCTTTCAAATGTATTTCTTGAAAGGATGAATTATGTGAGGCAGAATTTTTTTGAAATAATTCCAACTAAAGGAACTGGCCAAAAGTTGGAAGGGAAGGGGGGGGGGTGGTTTCAATAGTAAAAATGTATGTTCGTGATGAAGAGATTTCTGAGGTGGAAATAAGTAGTGGCAGACGGTACAGCCTAGAGGAAGTCGGCGTGTGCATGGCTTCTGCCTGTCGTCCCAGACCCTCCTTGTCAGCTGCCCGGGCGGTTGTCATCGTTGCGGGGGTTTGTTTCCCACAGTTGCATAAGAATGATTTTCTACCACCAACATGTCACGTAATTCCTCTGAACAAACACACGCAAAGGTGCCCTATCAGCATCGAGAACGCGATCTAGGCCTCCGGTCAGCCCAGGATCTACCTGGCTCCTGTTTTTCTCGCCATCCCACCCGCAGCATGCTCCAGCTGTGCCCAGGTGTGCCCAGCTCCCTCAGGCTGCGCTGCTGCCTGCCCGCGTGCGCATGCGCGCTCTCCAGCCCCTGTCGGACTCCCTGCGCTCCTCCCCGCGCTCCTCCCCGCGCTCCTCCCCGCGTGGCCCTGGGGTACTTTCCTCTGCCCTCATGCTTCTCAGCTGACCAGTACCTCAAATAAGAGCAACGTCCCAATATTCACTGAGGCATTTGACTTTAATGGTAAATGCTCTTAAAATCAAGAAGGTGTGCGCACAACTGGAATCTTGTCATGTCTTCTCAGATTTTAAATTTACTTACCAGAAATTTATGGAATGCTTACTCTGTCCAGGGCACTGTGCTTGGTTTTGTCTGAACTATTTTGGATTTGACACATGCTCCCTGAGGACTGTACTTAAATGGATGTTTGTAAGAAAATAAAGCTGAAATAAAACCTATTTACCCCCTTCTTTTTAGAACAACAGGACAGAATTGTGGCGGTCCAGAAAAAAATTTGTTAGCCTGCAAAGTAGCTATGAGTTGTCTTTATGAATGTGTTCAGAACTCATTCTGACAATAGAAAAATCCATCCCATAAATTACAGACAAGTAACCATTCATAGTTTATAAACAACATAGTTCATACATAATCTGTAGATTATGGTGCCCAATGATGTTTTAGCAGTATTTACATTCCCTTGTTTTCTTCTTTGACCGTTAAATGTGGTCCAGTTGTTGGAGGAACTTTCTGGTATTTTTTTTAAAAGATTTTATTTATTTTGAGAGAGAGAGAGAGAGACCGAGAGAGAGTATGTGAGTGGGGGGAGTGGCAGAAGCAGAGGGAGAGAGAGAATCTCAAGCAGACTGCTCGCTGAGCATGGAGCCCAACACAGGGCTCACCCTCACGACCCCGAGATCATGACCTGAGCTGAAATCAAGAGTCAGACGCTTAACTGACTGAGCCATCCAGATGCCCCGAATTTTCTAGTATTTTAAGAGTGACTAGCTGGCTCATTAAGCAGATCTTATATAAAAGATCCATAGAAAATCATGGTAAACTTGAATAATGTGTTGTGTTGTATTAAGAGATATCTGTGATTCCTTTAATATAGATCTTAAATGCATGTCCTGATCCTCACTTAATATATAATTATTTTTCTGTGGCAACTGCTGTGTTTTGGTGCACGTTGTTGGTGAAACTAAGAGAAGGGGTCTTAGAAATTGCCTGGCTGAGTATATTTGGTCTCTTGTGATTTTGTTTGTTTCTTTTGCAATTATTTAGCAAAAATACGTGAGGGAAGTCACAATCCTTAAAATACCCTGGGAAATTCCTAGGATTACAGTGTTATAAATGGACATTCATTCATTCATTCTTTCATTCTTTCATTCAACAAACATTTACTGAGTATCTCGTGTAACCTCTGCATGATTCTAGGCACTGGGAATGTAGTCGGAATATAGCATTCATGTGTTCTTCTTTTGCAGAGCTTATAGTCAGGTGGGTGAGGCAGACAGTAAACCAGTACACACACACACACACACACACACACACACACACGCATGCATGCGCACACACGCACACATTCAGAGAGTGAGGACAGTAGCTTGCTTAGATTCTGGTACCAAGTCAGGGGTGTGTGTGGTTTTTCCACACCACCAAGCACTTCTCTAGCACCAGCCTACAACTGGGCTGATTTCTGATACTGTCTACGTGGAGAGAGCAGCAGATCCCACAGGTTTTATCTGAATTATTTTGGATTTGACAAATGTTCCCTGAGGACTATACTTAAATCGAAGTTTGTAAGAAAATAAAGCTGACATAAAACTATTTACCCTTTCTTTTTAGAACAATATGAGTTACAGCGGCTCAGAAAAAAATTTTTTAGGCACAAAGTAGCTACGAGTTGGCTCACTCCTAGAAGACTGCCCCCCTTCCAAGCCAATGGAAAGCCCAGGTTGTCCCTTGTGCTTCTGAATGGACTGGCTATAAATTGGGAGGTTTCCATGACCCCCTCCTTGGACTCAACTTGCTAGAGCAGCTCATAGAACTCAGAGAAGCTTTTTTTAAAAAAGATTTTGTTTATTTATTTGACAGAGAGAGATATAGCAAGAGCAGGAACACAAGCAGGGGGAGTGGGAGAGGGAGAAGCAGGCTTCCCTGCAGAGCAGGGAGCCCGATGCGGGGCTCGATCCCAGAACCCTGGGATCATGACCTGAGCTGAAGGCAGACACTTAGCGACTGAGCCACCCAGGCGCCCCTCAGAGGAGCTTTTTTACTGATTAGAGTGCCTGTTTCTTATCCAAGGATACAGCTCAGAATGGCCACGTGGAAAAGCTGCGTGGGGTGAAGTACAGGGAAGGGATTCAGAGCTTCCATGCTCTCTCTGAGCGTGCCGCTCTTCCCCAAATACCCATGTGTTCACCAACCTGGAAGCTCTCTGAACTCCATCCTTTGGGGTTTCATGGAGGCTTCATTACAGAAACATAATCAGTTAAATCATTGGCCATTGGTGACTGATTCAACCTTCCCAGAGGTTGGGGAATAGGATTGCAAGTTCCAACCCTATAATCACAGGGTGAGTTCTCCTGGCCTCTAGCCCCCATCCTTTGCTTCAGGTCCAAAAGCACCTTATTGACATAACACAAGACAGCTTCTCTCGCTCATCACTTAGGAAACTCCACAGGTTTTAGGAGGAGGGAATGGGGATAAAGACCAATACGTATTTTCTATACATCACATATCATACTCGGGTAACATGAGAGAGTGTCCCCTGTAACGTGGGAACAGCATTGGATCAGGTAGTCAGGACAGGGCTCCCTGATTAAACTGAGACCCAAAGGAGAAGCCACTCCAGCAAAGGTCTGTGCAAGGAGCCTCCCAGAAGCTCAACAAATGCAGAGGCCCTGAGTTGAGAAAAAGCTTGTCGTGTTCAAAGAACAGAGGAAGTTGTGAATGTGGAAGAGGGAGGGGTGGGGAGCAGTAGGGTGTTGGTCCCAGAGGTGGCTGGACAGGCCCAGACCCAGACCCTGTGGGCTACCGCAGGCCTGGTGAAGCATTCCGCTCTCTTTCTGGGTGCAGTGGGCTGTCACCGTAGGACTTTATGCAGGGAGGTGGCGAATTTTCTGTTTTTCTAAGACCTGGCTGCTCAGTGGAGAAGGAAAAGCTGATAGTCATCAAGCCAGTCCAGTGGCCCAGGGGAGAGGGCAGTGCTTTGCGGGAGGGGTAACACTGGAGATGGAGCAGAGGAGCCCATCCAGGGAGCATCCGGGCATAGCATACACAAGGATTGCCGATGGGGTTGGGGACCGGAAGAGAGTGGGAAATAATTTATCTTAGTGCGGTATAAAAATGAGAGGACAAGAGAGTCACTTAGAGCATCCAGATTCCATTCCGTTCTAGATCCTGAGTTAAAAGTTATTGCACATATTTACTATTAGAGCGAAACTGAGCTTTTCCAAAACAAATGCAATTCAGACACACTCGAAGCATGCTGGCTTTTGTAGTTGGCAGCGATGAATGTAAAGAAATTAACTTAGAAGATGGCAGTTCAACTCAACACATAATTTCCGCTGGAAGCGTAAGGACAAGCGGGGCCTAAACTGCAGTGGTTAGTTTTGCTAACGGTCTTTGCTTTTCCACAGAGAGCGTAAGTGCCCTGGAACCTATACAAAATTCAAAAGTAGACCTGCATTTAAAAAAGAATCACATTTAGTGGTTTTGCATCCTTGGGCTTCTGAGAAGTCCTTAATCATGGTAGGCAAATCTCAGAAGGTGTTCTGAGATTTGGCACACGGGTCCAAAGGTGCTGGAATCTGCTTTGATCTCCCCTGGGGCTCGCTGGCCCTAGCTGCCTTTTCATCTCATTTTTAAAATCATCCCAGGTGACTTTGAGGTCCATGTGGCTAGCCTGGCAACACTTCAAGAACCTAGCCTCAGTGTCCCCATCCTCTCCTTAGAAGGTGGAGGGAGAGGGAGGGATTTCCAGAGAAGATCTTTCCAATGGCCGCGGCTGAGCTACGGGGCCCACGGTGGGGAGGAGAGATTTGAACAGGGACAGCTCCAAAGTCCCACCCCCATTGTACCTCACCACCACCACCACCACCACAGGCTTTAGCATTAGATTTTGTTTTAATTGAGGCCACAACAGGTTTAAAAAAGATACACAGTGTGCTAGGCAGTTAGCGCACTTGCCCACTGAGATGGTCCCAGCCCACATAATTCTGTCATTTTTGAGTCACCAATATGAATTGAGCTTTATCAGCCAGCGAATGAAACTCAGATCCCCAGTGACAACCAAAATTCCGTGTTCTCATTTCTACCCACTGCTGCCCCACCAAATGTTTGCAAGAGGCCTCTCTTTATGATATTTCTAACCCATAGGCCCCCAAAGTTCGTGGGTTCTCAGTAAGGTCAGTTCCTGCCTTTTGCTGTTCTTCTCTTGTTCTGGGTTTGGGTCCTCCCCCCTCCCTCTGACGACTGGGAAAATTGCTCATCTCACCCCCATCTTGCAGAGAATGGAGCCCAGAGTGAGGCAGGAGAGAGGGAAGCACTGAACTGAGCTGGTTTGGTGGGAGATGTAGGGCTCCAACCTTTGACCCTGGGGTCTTGCTGCTTCATCCACACGCCTGTTAGACTTAACCCTCCCCTGGTGGTTTTCATTCCCAGGCCCTGTTGGCCTGGTTTCATTCATGAAACCTTTTCCCATCTAGTTCATCAAAACACATTCAGGTTCTTTCTCCAAGGGCCTCTGGGCTCCCAGCCAACCAGGGATCGTGGCTGGGCACAGTTTTAAGTGCCCCGACAGTGAGGAGGCTGGGCCACCCCAGAGCACCCTGACACCATCCCAGGAGGGTGCTGCTCTGGCCACGGGCTGACCCGAGTCTGGGATCTGGCCAGCCACGGTAGTTTACTACGACAGAGAAATCATGCTTAGGAAACAAAAAGAGAGAGATTATGTAAATACATGTGGGAAATAAGCTCCGAAGCTCACAGATATTTGCTCTGTTGAAAACTTCACCCTCTTTCTGTAGGGCCTTTTCTCAAGCGAAACCTTATAGAGCCCCCGTGTAGGAAGCAGGTGGCACCCAGGGGTCAGGGTCAGACTTCCCTGCTCTTTCAGCCTCTCCCTCTGCTGGGTCCCCCCCACCCCCACACCCACGCCCACCCCAGAAGTCTTTCCAGGGAATTCTAGGAGTCCTGGGAACATAACTTGCAAACCGCCACACCGTGACATGAAGATCACAGAAAGGAAGACAGACACCCTGCATGCCGACACTCTTCACGAGCCTTTGTCAGCAACCCCCCTCGCTGCTGGGCCTTCAGCCCACCCCCTGCCTCCATTGGTTCCTTTAGTCGCAGACCTGTGCAGGCGGCCACAGTCCCTTGTGGATGGCCGTCTGCTCTCTGCTGCTCCCTCCAGTCCCTCCTCTTGCTGAAATTCACATCTGACTTCGTCATCCCTGAAACGCCTTCGGTGGCTCACCATCCCTCCTAGGATGAAGGCCGTGGGCACTCAGCTCTTTCCTCACGGTTGTCCCTGCCCACCTGTGCCCTTTCTCTGCTACTCCCCAGAAAACATCTGCTTACACGTCCTACCACCCCCCACACCTCCAGCCAGCAGGTGCACTCCTACTTCAGCCTGGATTCAGGCTGCACATCCGTGGGGAAACCTCCCACTTCCTGCGTCTAAGCCCCGCCCTCACGCCCAGGTGCTGCCGCACCCCCACCCTGCCCTCCCTGCCCTCGCTGTCTGTTGTTCTGCCTTCTCTGGTGAACCGTGAACTCTGTCTCCTCCACTTACGTAGAAACTCCTTGAGAGCAGAGATGTTTCCAGGGGAGGGGAGATGACCCTGTCCTGAGTAAATCCCAAGCCCCCAGCAGATGCGGGACACATAAAGAGCGCTCAACATCGGAATGAATGAATCTTCAAGTTTCCACAAGTGCATTTGTCGAGATGGGAATGGCAGTTATGACATAAACCAGCTCCAAGTTAATAAAATCAGAGATCATCTTTCAGTCTCGTGTTGTACGCCTTTCAGTCGTTAAGTCTGCTTCAGTGAGATCTCAGGTTTGCAAGGCCGGTTCTATTTGTCGAGGCAGTTGGAGCGTCCACTCTTCAGTGGACGTCTTCCCACCTGTGTGGCATTGGCCGTGGCCGTAACAAACTTCCGCGTTCAGAGTTGATCCCATTCCTAATACAGGGAACAGGGAAGAGTCACGGAAGGGACGCGCGCGTGTGCGTGTGTGTGTGTGTGTGTGTGTGTGGAGGTGTGCGTGTGAGACGAAAGGCCGGGTCTTTGAATGAACTGCTTACTTGAAAATTGTCTTTCTGCAGGTGATGTGTCACCAATCAGCATGTCTCCCATCAGTCAATCTCAGTTTATCCCACTCGGGGAAATCCTTTGCTTGGCCATCTCGGCAATGAACTCCGCCAGAAAACCTGTCACCCAAGAGGCGCTGATGGAGCACCTGACCACGTGCTTCCCAGGTAACGGGAAAAGAACGTAGCACTTTCCAGATGGGTGTGTGTTCCATTGCTCGAGGACATCACACGGACCATTCCTCTTATTTAAATGTAATAGAAAAAAATTTTTTGCCAAAACGGGACGGAAACTTTTCTTAGTTCTGTAATTAAAAGCCGAGGCACCTCTGTTACCACAAAAATACTTTGCCGTCTTCAGGTATTACTGCAATCCTTTTTAAATTGGCACTGAGAAGAAGACATTAAATCAGAATCCATGAAGAATTCTGGCAAAAACTACCAAGGTTCTGTTCAACGTCACCATAACCTGCTTTAAAGACGTGAACATCATGATTCATGGGAGCAAGTCAGAAAATTTTAGTCCCAAGGGATTACACTAAAGAGACAGTAATGTCAAAAATAAACAGGTCTTGCATGCTTGTATCATGGCTTGATGAGTTTTAATAATCTGATATTTGATAGATCAGTTAAGATCCCATCTTGAAAGAAAAAAATAAAATGTTTCCTTTTCTCTTAAATATTAGTAAAAGAGGACAATAGGCCAGCTGCTGCATGATTGGCACTGGGTGCCTCCAGTTCAGGAGACAGTGGGAACGGTGATGAGCTAAAGACTACATGCCCTATCTCGAGGGAGGTGGCCCACCACTCAGCTCTGGTGTATTGACCCCCTGCCCCAAAATGTAGAAGTCTGCCAGAGTTGCAAATCTCCTACTTTTTCAAGAGAATCTGGACTTTCAATTTTATGTGAAATCTGTAGACTTCCCTCACTATTGGCAGTTGTGTGTGTGTGTTGTGTGTGTGTGTACATTTTAACACATGGGTGCCAGTGACATGCAAGTCCAATAAAACACATTACTGGGCCACCAGTTGGCCAACTTGGCTTGGACTCCAACCTATGCTTACATTAAAAATGAACCCTTAACACAGGTTTTATGCAACCTAGAAGAGACCTTGGTAAATAGAAACTAGAGGCTGTAGCCGTTAGCTTTTACTACCAAAATGCCGGGTTACAATCACAGAACATCCGTGGCATACAACAATGGACATTTATTTAGCTCCTGGGTTCCCCAGGAGTCAGCTGATCCAGACTGGACCTGCCCAGGTGGCTCTGCTCCACCTGTCCTCCATCCCTTTGGAAAATGAGACAAGCAGAGGCCTGTTCTGGGATGACAGAGGCACAAGAGAACAGGCCCAGTTGTCCAAGGGCTCTTCAGCCCTTTGGTCACGCCATACCCACTAACATTTCATTGGCCAAAGCGAACCTGGCTGAACTCAAGGTTGAGATGTAGGAAAATGTAGGCAGAAGGACTACTTCTAAACTAAATATTCATCTACCATATTGAGTCTCCCCACTTTTCCTTTTGCCCCAAAGTAACTTTACATTTCTCTCCCAGTGATTTTTTTCTCCTTCTTCTATTTTCTAATTAACGTGTTTTGAAATTATGTATACTGTTTAAAAACTCTAACACGGACCCACCTTTGCAACCTATAAATTGCCTTAAATTTCCTAACGTTAGCTCTGAATATTCTTCACTGTCTGATGGTCTTTCCTTGTTAACTTCCAGGCAAACCCTTTTCCTTTCAGTAGTAAGGTAAGCAGAGTCCCAGGTGAGAGCAATCTAAGGAGACAGATGCCGTTCACAGACGTAATGTCCTTGTGAAGAAAGACCCTTCTTGCAGCCTTATACCCAGTTAGCCACTTCTGACATCAAACGTCCCAGCAGCTTTTAAAATCCCTCTATTTTTAAGTAGCTTCATGAGAGATCACATAGCTTTTCCAAAATTGGTTCCGTCTCTCCCATTACTGGGCTATAAATAGAGGATGGAAAGAACACAGGGCCAGTATGTAACAGTAAATTGTGAAAAACAGCGAAATCAAATAGTAAATTGTCAAGCAGCTGATTACAATATCACTAAGTTGGAATACTTTGCAGAGAAATTCATAGGTCACCCGTACTTAAAAGAACAACTGCTTTGCTAGCTTTTATGATAAGTGAACTCAGATCTCAAGGCCTTATTGTCAGATGGACTGAGAGGAGCTAACTCAACCTTTTTCATCTTTGTGACACTGATGACTCATTGGTCAACCCCAGATGGCAGGAGCACTGCATAAACCTGAGTCTAGGGCAGGGATTGGCAAACTATGGCTGCAGGCTAAGTGTGGCCCACCGCTTGTGCTTATAAATAAAGTTTTATTGGAACACAGCCTTGCCTTATTTGTTTATGTATTGTCTTTGGCTGTTTATGCTGCAGTTACGGAACTGAGTAGTTGCAGCTGGGAGATCATATGGCTCACAAAGGAAAATAATTACTTTCTGGCTCTTTACAGAAAAGGCTTGCCAGCCACTGGTTTAGGGCACGGTAGTAATGATTTAAAGCTTTGTTCAGCAATAGTTCCATATTTTAAACTAGTATTTCATAAAATGAGGTTCTTTCCTGCCTGTCTTCCTTCTTCCTTATCTCTCTTCCTCCTTTCTTTTCTTTTTTTCCTTTGATTTCCTTCTTTTCTTTTGCTAGCATTTAAGGTACTTCAGAACAAAACAATTTAGAAACTTAATACAATTCAAATTCTATTTGAAAATATATTTTCAATGACAGTGCTAAAACTCTGGAGGGATTTATCATAGTTATGGGGCTTATTTTGTTTTCTTAAGGTAAGACTATTTACTTTTTTATAGCTTACTCTTTGAAAATAGAGTTTTAAAGTCTAACCAAATATTATTAAAATATTTGAATTCTCATATTTAATGCCTATTTATAAATAAAAAGAATAGCCTAGATTTGGGCCTCTATTACTGTTTTGGACATCCATATTCTAAAGAATGTTTTTTTAGTGAAAAGCCTTCTAGTAGAAATGTCTGACATACTGAAATGTGAACCCTTTTATCACCTTTCTATATTGGTTGAATTTTTGAAAACAACTTTTGTCTACAAGTTTCTATTACAGAAACAAGGATTTTTTTAAGGTATAAAAAGAATGAAATACTTGCTTCACAGCTTAAGTAAGTACTCGTCATCCATCCATCCAGAATGATCATTTCAGTCAGACTGGTACTTGTTGAGTTGTTACAGTCAGTTCTTCCTGGGAGGAAAGCTGACCCTCAGAGAAAGAGCTGCTAATGGGGTTGAAGATGGCTTTCGATTTTGCTAGAGAATGTTAACATTATATACCCCATGTTCTATCTCCCAACTCATCCCCTTTACGTCAGTTCTTGCAGAATTCTCCCTCAGCCAGTGCTCTTTACACGCGAGAAGAAATAATCCAAAGAAGCCGACTGAAAGTTTCCATCCAAAGTGCTTAACATATAGAATGTGTGCATGTGCTCTCCGTTCCGACAGTTGTTGGATTTGCGGGATGAAAGAGATCTTAGAAGTCTAAGTAGCACCCCGTTGACATGCAGTGTTTTTAGATACTTGTTTTTGCTTTGGAAAGATGTAAAGGTATGGAAAAGGAGAGAAGTCAGCTTTTAGCTCTATTTGGATATAAAGCTTATCTTTGTTCTTTAAGCCCTCAAAATCCAAATTCGTGGTGAATTTGGGGACTAGGATCTGGTAGTGGTGGAATGTGCAAACACTGAAAACAGCCATCTCTTTCCCAGGCGAGCCCTGCAGATTTCTTGTGCGAGTCTGCATTTCACAGACAACTGAAAATACCAGTCATTCGACAGAGGCTTCGTAATAAAATAATCATCCTAAGTATCAGTGACTCGCAGTTAAAGCTTTGAAAAACCGGTAGAATTGTGGAAAGGGGATTGGACAGGGAATGTTTCTCGTTTGGTTTTTTCAAATTAGGCATTATTGGACTGACAAACTTCAAATTCAAGACGTGAAAACTTTAGATGTAAATTCTTTTTGGAAACTCGTTCTTATTCCTTCCTTTGGGAACAATCCGAGCACCTATTCTTAATGGTAAGTAAACACGATGACACTGAGGTCATGATTTTGTATAGGTTCCTAAGTTTTCTGTGATCGGCGCTTGAAAGGCTTACAGTCAGCAAATTCTGTTTATAGTACTAGCTGTTTTTCTGGATTACACCTCAGCTTTCCTTCATTACAGCAGCAGAGTCAACGGGTCAATCATGAATGCTTATAAATGAGCCTTACCATTTTTTTGGCAGAACTTGTGTCTGTTGCAATAGCGATTGCAAGCATGCTACCATGTCAGATACAGTTCATTTTCGGTGTGGATTTGACACCTGCATAGCTTTGTCACACAAGCCCAGTGGGCATCATGAGGCTGCAGTGGGCATAGTGTCTCATCTTGGGAGTGGTAGTCTGTGTAGTGGCGCCCCCCCACCCTCCCCACCAAACTTGTTCAGCCAAAGGCCCTGGTTGGGAGTAAGGCACAAAAGCTCTTTTAACTTGCTTCTCTTAGGTGCAAGCATGTTTGTTTTATACGGCACTCAAGAATTTCATATATATGGTTTGGGTTGTATCACTAATTCACATGGAGTTCATTTTGTGCAGAAACTATCATAAAATTTTTTTAAAAATTTTTTGTTATACCAGCCTGGAAGCCATTTGAGTAAACGCCAGCGTACATCTCTCAAGAGCAGAGCCCTAGACTAAAGGGAAACCATGCAGCGCAAAAATTAAATAATTATACTAAACAGTACATTATTCATAAGCAATGTTGCCTTTTCCACCTTGGTCACCAAGGATGGCTTCTGAAGATGGTAACGTGGATGGATGGGCAGGTCACATCGCATTCGTGGACGCTCTCCCAGGCCATTACTCATGCTTTCATATCCCACTTTTGTAGTTTTGGAAGGATTGTGGAAGCCTAAACTTAGTTTACCCTGCTGTTCTAGGTGGCTACACGATGTTCTCTGAAGGTAATCTGGCTTCCATGGGTCCTGCCGCAAAGTTGAGACGATTGATAGCTAATGCTTTTAGACCCCACTATATGTCAGGCGCTGCTCTGCATACATTAAACGCAGTTAAACTCACAACTACCCTAGGAGGGTACCTGCTCTTATCCTCATTCTGATGGCCGTGAACAGAGGCTCAGAGAGGTTAGTTAAGTTGCCTAAGGCGACTTCAGCTGTATCAGTTTTCTAGCACAGCCCTAACAAAGTACAGGGGGCTTAAACAAACAAACAAAAATTTATTGTCTACAGTTCAGGAGGCTAGAACTACAAAATCAAGGTATCAGTACAGTTGGTTGTTCCTTCCAAGGTCTGTGAGGGAAGAAACTGCTCCAGACCACGCTCCTTGGCTAAAGGATGGACATTTTCTACCAATGTTTCTTCACATTGTCTTCTCTCTGTGCATGTCCTTCTGCCCAATTTCCCCTTTGTAGAAGGACATTGGTCATGTTGGAGTAGAGCCCACCCTGATGACCTCATTTTAACTTGTTTATAAAGACCCTGTCTCTAAACACGGTCACATTCTGAGGTTTGGGGCATTAGGTTTGAACACAGGAATGGTGTGGGCAGGGGAGGTTGCATAATTCCACCACTACCACCAGCTAATAGTGATGGAGCTGGAGTTTGAATCTAGCAGTGTGGCTCTGGGCTCTGGGTGCATCATGAGCCATGGTCAAGTCTAACTGCCCTTTTATGTAACTTACAAAATTAAGTTTATTAAGTAAGCTTAGTCTTGAAAAATGAGTGTATAAAGTAGCTTCCAGTGTATATGGTAGCCTCTGTATGTGTCCTGTTTGTTTTCAAATGCCAAGACAGCTATTTCAACCCAGTTGCCCTAGTTTTTTTTGTATCGAGAAAGGCTTTTTTGTAAATGTATATTATTACATCATGTAAAACATTTTTCATTTTCCCCTCCTTTAAAAATACTCTGCCTTTGATGGCTCAGTTCAGTAAAGGCCTCATGACAAGTATCAACCTCACTGCACCTGGCTTCCATCTCTCTTCCTGAACACCTCTGAGTCCTGCGGACTTGCCATGTGGTAGTACTCGGAAGCTTGGCAAAATTCGTAGGATTTTGTCTTAGGTTGGGCTGCTGGAACAAAATCCCATAGACTGGGGGGGCTGAAGCAACAGACATTTATTTCTCATAGTCCGGGAAGGCTGGGAGCTCTGAGATCAAGGCACCTGCAGGTTTGGTGTCTGGTGAGGGCCCTCTTGAGGGCTTGAAGATGGCTGCATCCTCACACGGCAGAGGAAGGGGGCTTTGGTCTCTTCCTTTTCCTATGAGGGCACATCACTGAGGGCCCCACCCTCAGGAACTCATCTAAACTTAGTCACCTCCCAAAGGCCCTACCTCCTGGTACCATCACATCAGGGATTAGGATTTGCACATAGGAATATTGGGGGCGGGGGTTCAAACATTCAGTCCGTAGTAGATTCTGAGAAATCAGGAACCAGCAACAAGTTCCCTCTACATTCTCATGAGTCTATGTTCCTTTGGTTTTAGGTGTTCCCACCCCAAGCCAAGAAATCTTACGGCACACGCTGAACACGTTGGTACGGGAGAGGAAGATCTACCCAACTCCGGATGGCTATTTCATCGTGACCCCACAGACTTATTTCATTACTCCTTCTCTCATAAGAACTAACAGTAAATGGTACCATTTGGACGAGAGGATACCTGACAGGTCTCAGTGTACCTCTCCACAACCCGGAACCATAACGCCCTCTGCCTCAGGCTGCGTCAGGGAAAGAACATTGCCCAGAAACCACTGCGACTCTTGCCACTGCTGCAGAGAAGACATGCACAGCATGCATGCTTCCACTCTGCAGAGGAAACCTGCCAAGGACTGCAAAGACCCCTATTGCCCTCCTTCACTATGCCAGGTGCCACCCACTGAAAAGAGCAAAAGTACTGTAAACTTTTCTTATAAGACAGAAACTCTCTCAAAACCTAAAGATAGTGAAAAGCAGTCCAAAAAATTTGGGCTGAAGTTATTCCGGCTAAGTTTTAAAAAAGATAAGACCAAACAGCTAGCCAATTTCTCTGCCCAGTTTCCTCCTGAGGAGTGGCCCTTGCGCGATGAAGACACACCAACTACTATCCCTAGGGAAGTGGAAATGGAAATCATTAGGCGGATTAACCCGGACTTGACCGTGGAAAATGTCATGAGGCACACTGCACTAATGAAGAAACTTGAAGAAGAAAAAGCGCATCGGAGTAAAGCTGGGTCTTCTGCCCATCACAGTGGAAGAAGTAAAAAGAGTAGGACTCATCGAAAGTCCCACGGAAAATCTCGGTCACACAGCAAGACACGAGTGTCTAAAGGAGACCCTTCGGATGGTTCTCATCTGGATATCCCAGGTGACAGAGAGTATGACTTTTGTGATCCTCTTACCAGGGCACCCAGGGAAGGCTGCTTCATCATTGAACACAAAGGAGATAACTTCATCATGCATAGCAACACGAACATGATTGAGTCTCATTTCCCCATGACACCAGAATGGGATGTGTCTGGGGAACTGGCCAAAAGGAGAACTGAGATGCCTTTTCCTGAGCCTTCCAGGGGAAGCTCCCACTCAAAAGTGCACCGAAGCCACAGCCATACCCAGGACCGAAGGTCCAGGAATGAGAGATCCAGCAAAGCCAAGGAGAGATCCAGATCAATGGATAACTCGAAGGGCCCTCTGGGTGCTTCTTCTCTGGGGACACCTGAAGACCTGGCTGAAGGCTGTAGCCAAGATGACCAAACCCCCAGCCAGTCCTACATTGACGACAGTACTTTAAGGCCCGCGCAAACAATTGGCCATCAAAGGGCTCATGTTTCGTCCACAAGCTATAAAGAGGTGTGTATTCCGGAAATAGTCGGTGGCAGCAAGGAGCCTTCCAGTGCATGTAGCCTTTTGGAGCCAGGCAGACCACCTGAGAGTTTGCCATCCTATGGGGAGCTCAACTCCTGTCCAACAAAAACAGCTACAGATGACTATTTCCAGTGCAACACGTCCAGTGAGACAGTCCTCACGGTGCCATCGCCTCTGGGAAAGAACAAAGAGGATCATGACACTCTGACTCTGGCGGAAGGGGTGAAAAAACTGCCGCTGTCTGATAGGCAGGCCCCACATTCTTCCAGAGAGCCTGTAGGGCACAAGGAGGAGTCACCAAAAGGGCCAGGCGGAGGCCCAGCCGCTTCTGGCACAGTGGCTGAAGGGATTGCCAATGGACGCCTTGTCCAGCACCACAGTGCGGAGCCCAGCAGCCTGGACAAGAGGAAAGAGATATTCAGCAAGGACACACTGTTCAAACCTCTCCACAGCACCTTGTCTGTAAACAGCTATCACAAATCGAGCCTGTCCCTCCTCAAATCTCTCCCGAAGACACCTGCCGACACACTGCCGGGCCGATGTGAGAAACTGGAGCCGCCCCTGGGGACCTCGGTGGCACCGGCCGTGCCTGGTTCCCAGCGTCAGCAGGAGTCAGGGGGGAACCAGGAAGCCTCTTTTGACTATTACAATGTCTCCGATGACGACGACTCTGAGGAAGGGGCAAACAAAAACACGGAGGAGGAAAAAAATAGAGATGATGTAGGCACCATGCAGTGGCTCCTTGAGAGGGAGAAGGAAAGAGACTTACAGAGGAAATTCGAGAAGAACCTCACCCTCCTTGCCCCAAAAGAAACCGACAGTAGCAGCAACCAGAGAGCCACCCATTCGGCACGCCTCGACAGCATGGACAGCAGCAGCATCACTGTGGACAGTGGATTCAACTCCCCACGGTAGGGAGAGGCATCTCTGCGCGTGCACACACACACATGCACACGCACACACCTGTCGGGGCCTGGGGCTTTATACAGATAACTTGAAAAGTTTCTGATTTCAGTTTTAATTCTGTGAATGCGGGTGAAGGGTTGTGTGAGTTGCACTGTTAACAACCTGTTTCTGACTTCTTTTTCAGGAATTGAAACAAATGTTTCTGCAGCTGTAGAGATCCCCAATCTGGACTGGTGGGTTGGCTCCCTCCCTCACACTTGCATCAGGCCAATCTAACTAGGACCAACATTTTCCAGGATTTTTCTTCTGTGTTTATATTGCCACCGTGCTGATAAAAGAAGGGTTTTTTTTTTTAGGTCCTCAAAAATAGTCACTTTTTGAGTAGAATGAGTGGTCAGCAGTCAATTGCGGGTTGGGTAGGGCTTGGGTATAAATTGATTGACTCAAGGACGGGGTCCTTCTAGTGGGAATAGCAGATCTCAACACCTTTCCGGGGGATCGAGATGCTAGTTGCCATTGCAATGTCGACTCTGTGCGCTCCCTCCCCGACCTTGCTCATACACTTCACATCCGCAGAGAAATAGAACCTTGTGTCTCTCACAGAGTCGTGAGGGGCCTGTGTTCCCTTAGATCAAAGCACATGCCCACACTTTTCTCTCTCCTGCAGAATTGATACAACCCATTTAGGCACTCGAATCATAGCTGGTAATTCAGCAAAGGGTTAACAGCAGAGGGTGTGCAATGCCTAATGGTCATATCCAGCACACTGAAGTGGTTCAGGGGTTAAGAAAGCAAAAGAGAGTCTATCCAACTTCCTTTTTTTTTCTCCTTAACTCTTCCTTCTCCTCAAAGGGCAACTTGGGACCTAATTCTCCTTCTAAATTCTCCTCCAGATTGGTGACTCTGAGATGCAGAAATACTACTGAGAGGTGGACATTTCTCATTAGCTGCGATTCCCAAGATTCTACGATATTGATAATTTTAACAAGTACCCAGATAGGATTATATACTTCATATATTTTAATTATTAATAATGAAACTTAGTTCTGTTGTGATCATTTCACTTTATCTCTGGATAATTTGGGGACAGAACATCCCCAAATCAGAATTGGGAATCATGTTAGACCTTTGTTATTTCTTAAAGGGCTAGTTTTTTATTATGATGATGATTATTTTTGCCATGTAACCTTTTTTTCCAAGTTAACACATGTGTGGAAGTCTAATGTCTAAACAAATCACAGAAAAGGTGCTCTGGTTACAATGGGTGTGAGGCCAGGAGCCCCATGTCTCCTCTGCCAGTCCCTCAAGGAGTCCTAACTAACCTCAGGGAGCTATGGCACTCAGTCCAAAAACTATTAGCCTACCTACTAAGTGACTTTTCTACAAAATAACTTCCACTAGGTATTTTTTAAATCAGAAATCAAATCTTAATTTATTTACCAATTATTTTGTATATCCTTTTCTTTCTATTGCCCGCTTCTGCTCTTTTTTTTTTTTTCCTCTTAAATTTCTAACAGTGGATACCAGAGAGGCATAATTGAAGGTCTGTAATTGATGGTAGACGTTCAAAATCATCGTTTATGGAAGGTGTGGTTTATCTGCCTGTATCTTATGCTCAACTGTTTCTTATTATATACACTCTGCCTGCCTAGTACAACTAGTTTCTGACCTTGCACTGTGCCCTCTTGGCCCCTACACCCTCCACAAAGGGAAGGCTGCGGTCCTCCAGACATAATTGCTACAGAGACGAGAGTAGTTTAATGGGTTCTAACTCAACAACCTACCACCGCATGATATTGAAAGTTTTTTTGTTTGTTTGGGGGACAAATAAGCACAAATACTCATGAAATAGTTGACCCTGTCCTGCCACAGAATGTATTGTTTTATCTCTAAAGTCGGGCTGCAGAATATAGAATTTATGAATGAGATTATTTCTTGAAGTAAGTTTATTTTCATTTGTTTAATAAGGTACTTAAGGTTAAACGCTTTGTCATGGTAAGAGGTAAGATCATTCTGAGGAGACAACTGTCTCACATTTAGCTACGTGTCTGTCCACTACTGTTAGGTAGAATTTTCTCTATAGGAAAACATAGATCGCCTATAAATTTCATGCAGTTAGATCATCTGCAGAACAATTCCTAATTTTGCCCCTTTCATATTTACTATTCTTTGGCTAGAAATTAGGTCACAACTGTTTTTAAACTGTATTTTCGGTACACCTCAGTTAATCGACTAAGTTGTTTTCTGATGCGTGAGAATGGTCTATGAAGGAAAATATTTGCGTTATAGGGAGTTTTATTCTCCAGCATGAGGAGTATTTTAGCCAAATAGTATTACCAGGCTGATACTTCTCCACTGCCTCGAGATACAGAAACTTTAAGTGGGCCACTTATTTGAGTCTTTCAGTACATATTCCACTGAGCAACTAAGATCCAATTACAACAACAAAGACCAAGAAAGGTGATCTCCACACTCCCAGCTTTCCGTGCTGGCTCAGAAGTCATGTTCAGCCACATTCTCAAAATTCTTCAGTTCCTTTCGTTGGGACCTAAAGGGTTTTGAGAAGGAAAAAAGGTAAAAGTTTCAACTATGCTATGAGATCTAATATTGAACACGAAAATTCTTGACCTGAAAAACCTGCGATTCCAAATCTGAGGCCCAAAACTGGTTGACAAACGCAGTGTGAAAACCCGAGGTAGCAAAACTGCCAGGAATGTGTCTGCTTCGTGTAGGGCGCGAGCATGCGCTGTCAGAGCGCGGGGCCGAGGGAAACACACGCATCCAGGAGGATGAGCCGCACACCTGCTCCGTTCACTTCTTCTGCTTATAAAATCTTGACATCTTATTGTTAAGGTTGCACTCCATTGGGTTTCTTTTTCAAGAAAGTTAAGAACTTTTAAACTGGAGGACCGTTTTTATTGCTAATGCTCTATCTCCATTAGCTTTTTCATCATCACACCCAGAACCCTCGTTACGAGTGTCGCACCCTGCACTCGTTATTACAGCAGTAACGAAATATATCCTTTGGAGAAACTGGAGTACTGTATATCTTTATCACTGTGATGACTCTGGCCAAAGGTGGTCAGAGGCATCTTAGAGCACAGACAGCTCCCAGCTTAGATGATCTTTTGCTGTGATGTGTGTGCACAGTGCCTGGCAGACAGCGGGTTCCTGATGAGTGTGAAGCCTGTGCCTCAAAACTAGTTTCAAAGGTTAAGAGGGCTTAAGACCTTAAAATGCATTTTTCCATAGAAAAGGTGCCATTAGTAACGGATGGATTCTGAAACCAACTCATAGTAGCTCCTTCATTCATTAGATGCCAGATGTGCATCTGAAATAATGAGAATGTATCTAGCTTCTTAGTGTACAGATTCATTGACGCTTATTTCTTCACAATCACTCTATGAGTAGGTAAATCCCATAACTCTCATCATTTTAGAGATGGGGAAATCAAATACTGTAAAAAGTTACTATCACAATTAAGAGTGAAACTGAAGGAACGTGTCACGAAATCTTGGGGTTCTACATGTTGATTGCCCTTCTTCCTTCCTGCGCCTGACCCTGTGCCTCAGCTATGGTGCTGGCAAGCCACTGGTGAATTTTCTTAGGGAAGGTGTAAGGCAGGTAAGTAGGTGAGTCTAGCACTTAACATCGCTTTAGTGATGATGTTCTGGGGTATTCTTTAGGTATGCTCAGATCTACCGTAAGCACAATGAAAGAACTTAACTTCTTTCTTTTTTTTTTTTAAGATTTTATTTATTTATTCGACATAGAGAGCGAGAGAGCACAAGCAGGGGGAACAGTAGAGGGAGAGGGAGAAGCAGGCTCCCTGCCAAGCAGGGAGCCCGATGTGGGGCTTGATCCCAGGACTCTGGGATCATGACCTGAGCCGAAGGCAGATGCTTAACCATCTGAGCCACCCAGGTGCCCCAGAACTTAACTTATTTCTATAAATGTATTAACCTTCTGGAGGTGCTCTTTGCAGTCAAGAAAGATTCGGTTGTCTTTTTGGTAGTCGATGAATAAACTTCCTTTTGAACAATTACCTCTTGGCTCCTTGATGAGAAACAAACTCAGAGCCACAAAGGTTAGGTTGAAACAATCCACTATCTAGGAAGTGCAGCCAAAGTACAGGCATCCCTCGCTTTCTGAAACTTTGTGTTAACATCCTTTCACTTTAACGAAAGACCCTACATTAGTAACAGCTTTCTTTGTGAAAGCGAAAATCTTCGGATTTCTTTCAGTTAGCAAAAACAGGTACTAATGTAGGTCTTTCATAAAATCGAGGAGACATTAATGGCGAACGTTTGGAAAGCACGTGTATGCTCTTTCTGACATTTAGGCTTAGGAAAGATTTCATAAGAACACCCTACACTCCGAAAGCGGGAAAAACCTGTGTGGGATTCAGACAGAATTGCTATTAATTTAGTATGGGAATGAAAGAGAGGTGGTGAGCATGTCTACTGCAGTAATCTGACCTGCTGACTAGTTTCAGCAGGCTTAAATCAGTGATGGGGGGGCCAACTCTCAGAGAATATTTTCTAAACTCTGAATCTGCCCAGTCGGGTGAATGGATGTTTTGAGCATCATTGTGATTTCTTCAATCTCTTTGTAAACTAAGTTTCTTATTCCCACTTTGAGGACTTTGAACATAGAACCTGTTCAGTTCCTATCAATCAGGCCAAGTAACCTTATTTCTGCTATTGCCCTACACATTTAAAATGTGAATATTCTGAATCTCTTGGAGCCATAAAACAAATTCAAGAGTTTCTAACTTAGGAAAATTAAAAGAGAAGTAGAAATACTAAAGCCTTTAAATCACTTCTATTCTATAAGAATCCTTGAAAAATAAAATACTGCTACCAAAGTTGGGGGAGGGGATGTAAACTTCACAAATGGGGCAAATCTTAAGATTCCTTATCTGAAAATATAATGTATTTCCATGAAAGTGTTAAAGTTTGAAACAGAGGTGCAAAGCCTTTTAAGAAGAATTTTATTCCCATCAGGGTGGCAAATTAGCTAATGGCATGCTTGAAGTCCACCAAAGTCAAAATCTGCTAATCAGGAATGAAAACAGAATCATTAGGGGCAAAATTGAGTTTATTCATTTATTCAGTGAGTTTCCAGCCTGAAATGAAATCATCGCATATGTGTATTTAAGAGGATTCTTTTCTAAAATGAACGCGATAGCTATCTATCACATCAAATTTGGAAGCAGTTTCCTTGAATGGGGAAAGAAGGAGAAAACATTTGCAGTGCATCTAGCTGGATGAAAACCCGTTATTTAGGGTGCCACTGATTCTAGCGTGTGTGAAACTTCTGGAGCCCACACTGGAAGAGCATATGTGAATAATCAGTGGGGTAGTGTATATATGGCATCATGAGCCGACAGAGGAAATCCATTAACTACATCATCTGCTCTTCCTCGGGGCTCAAGAGATAATTATTTATGTTTAAAACAAAACAAAACAAACCCTTTTTACTCTTTTAGCACTCGGGAGAGCCTGGCTTCCAACACGTCAAGCATTGTTGAAAGTAACCGTCGTCAGAACGCTACCTTGAGCCCGGTCCACGGTGGAGCTGGCCCGGCCTTCAACTTCCGAGCAAGTACAGACCCCGCAACCAGCGAAGCTGAGAAACTGCAGAAACCTTCCAACTGCTTGCAAGCTTCTGTTACTAGCGTGTGACAGTCGTTCTGCCTCAGATCTCCTGTCTCATTCGATACAGCCAAGTTTACGACACTGGGACTGATGTTTACATCTTGGGAAAGACAAGCATCTCGACCACAGTTTTTGTGTTTACTTAAACTGTGCTGCTAAGTAGGCTAGGGCAAAAAACAAAAATCTTTATTTCAGAGTATTGCTTTTCACATTTATGGCTCTGTAGCAACCGAATAGCAGTAGGGGTGATATGTATACTTTTGCTTCACTACTTGTAACTGAGCACACATAGGAAAGTCTAGACACTGTAAGTGTGATATGCATTCCAATGTCATGAAGTTGCCAATTCCATTTTTAAATGCCACAGATACGTGTTGCTCCCAGTCTGTGGTCAGAGGGTGCCACAGAACTGATCCTTGACACTTCCCCCCCCAAAAAAGTAAGCCACCCCAAAATGTCAAATACCAGGGTCCACCTTAAGGGAAATCAATGTCAAACTGACCAGAAGGGACCCCAGCCCTTTGTGTGTGAATTGTTTATGCACCAGTCATTTCTCACTGTGAGTTTTCGTGACACGATTTTGCAGGAGCCCGTGGAAGTGTGTCAGAAGGGGTCGTGATCGAAATTCTGGGAGTGTTTGTTTTCAGGATTTTGTTTTTAAGTGTTACAGATGC
This sequence comes from Phoca vitulina, assembly GCF_004348235.1. Classification (NCBI taxonomy): domain Eukaryota; kingdom Metazoa; phylum Chordata; class Mammalia; order Carnivora; family Phocidae; genus Phoca; species Phoca vitulina. The sequence continues at coordinate 25,998,335 of NW_022589718.1, read as the reverse complement.
TTGTCTGATTTTTAACCTTCCATAATCACAAACAGGAATATAGGCCTTTGATTCTGAAGTGGACGAAAGAAGGAGATCCCCAGCCTGGCTGGGACACAGCACTAAGGGATGGAAGAGGGAAATGTGGACTCTAAAGCTGTCAATCAAATATTTAAGGAAGATAATTTCCTCCTTGTGATACTTATGATGATCCTATCTTACTATAATAGATACGATAATTAGTTTGTTTAAAAGCAAAATGTTCTTTGTGATACAAATGAAGAGTATGGCCTGGGGATGTTATTCTTTCTAATGGAAGGACATTAATCTATTTTATGTAGTTTTAAATAGAATGCCTAAATTAGGCTATGGGAGATCATTTTTAGTGGTTATAGGAAAGAGCAAAGTTAGGGAGAGTTGAACTTCAGGCCTTTTATTCCTGGAAAGGTATCTATAGAGAAAAGTTTAAAATAATTTTTGATTAGAAATATACATGTGCCCATGTAATTACCAACAGAATGTGCTCATTCTGCAAGTATGGTATAATCTGAACTTGTACTCCCCTAAAATTTATCAGAGTAACAAATATGCATACATGAACTATGCCAGAGTGATGTTTACAGATACTTTGTAACCAATTTCAGGAGGCATTTTTAGGTGGATGTATAGTTACTAGCCCAGCTTACTTCAAAATGGTTCGTTAACATTTTGCTTTGGTTTACAATGTCTTATTGAATACAAAGAAGACTCCGCAGCAAAGGGATTACAAATAATCGAGCTTCAACTTTACAGAAGAGAGACATTTCAAAGTTCCCCATTTTATTCTATGAGAACAATGGACTAAATGTGTAGATAATGAAAAATTATTTGCAGAAGGGTTACATATGACACAAGTAAATGGTCTGACCAAAAGTTTAGTTTAGTGGCGTGTGAGCCATATAACCGTAAAAGATATATCCAAAAATAAATCTAAAATCTTCCCACCTCAGACTTCAGTAATTGGCATAAAATGTGTGAAACATTTCTGCTTCAGTATTAGGTTCAATCACTAGGGATCTGTTTAAAGAATGCACTCCTATACATAGCTGGACCGATTCTTGAAACATATGGATACTCTCTCATGCTTTTTCAGATATTTGGAAGTTGCATTAGGTCAAACTGGACTCATCAAGTTTAGTCTAGATTCCTTTTTTGGTGCTTATAATGAAACGTAAGCACATTTCTTGGTAAACCCCCATACCACTAAAATGCTTAAGTCGGTTGGCTTTCAATCTCATGCCTTATTTCCTCCAAGGCATGCCCTGATTGCCCAGAAATGCACTATTTGTCTCATTGCTTAAATATGTCCAGGAGGAATGATAATCTATCTAATAGACTATACACACAGTCTATTTCCTTGGGGAGTTATATACCATACGGTTACTAAATTCTTCTGGCTAAATTCCTTTTTTTTCCAAAAAACCTGCTCTCGAGTGTTGAATCATACCATCAGTTCATAAATAATGTAACCATTGAAACAATACATCAGCCTCTCGTTGATCCTCTTGAAAGTAGCCATTATAATAATCAAACGCTGTGTGGACAGGAAAGGAAAGCATTACCTTTAAGAGAAGCTTTAAAATAGGAATCTATCAATATTTCACACGATACAGGTTTACAGAAGACATGATTCAAATAAAATGTGTATAGTATTTGCCTGATGCTATGGGGTACACGATTTTAAAAACAACAAAAACTCCCTTAGACCTGGAGCCATTAGCATAGAGAAGATGGGCTTTAAAGATGCTACGATGTAAGCAGACGTTCCGTGTGGAAATGTCCCCGTCTGCATCTAACAGGAGTCGTGGATGGGGGAGGCGTGGCGGCAGGAAGCATTGTTACAGATGTGACCCGAGATGGTCCTCGGACGGCGGGCGAGCTTCTCAGTGACCAAACCCTCAGCCCACGCCAAGCTTTGCCAACATCCTTTTCCTCCCCTGAACTGATAGCTTTGTGAGACGTGGCTGCTTATCTAGTCTTCACTTAGAGTTTATCAGCTGAAAGGTTTACAGAACTGAGTCTGGTTGAATCTTTGTGTAGCGTTCAACTCTAAAGGGTCAACCCGTCTGTCGGCATTTTGCACACTTATGTATTATTATGATGCAGCATATTACTTTATGGCAATTTTTATTTTTACATATAACTACCTCCATAAATTTGATGAAGCGGCAGCAGTGTGTTTAAAGTGTATTGTTCAGAAAAGCAAAGTGGAAAACCTCCGTAAACATGAGGCCATGGCGTTCTGTGTGTGTCCGTCAGTGACTGCCCCTGTGGACTCGTGACTTCTTCATGGCCGTGGTTTTGTTTTACGGCACTATTGAGCTTTCAGATGTAAACCTGTCTCTCCTCTCTTTCCCACAAAAGCACACTTGATTTTGTTACCAATGAAAGGAAGTTGAAATCTCTTGTCTTTCCCTGCCCCCTCTCCCCCACCCCACTCCTGCTAAGAGTTCTCCCCGGTGAAGAGCCGATCGGTAAACATAATTTAGCAAGCTCTTTACTCCTGTAAGAATCTGATTTGGAAATTCTAGGTATTCAGTAACTGAAGACACACAACAAATGTGGACTGTGCCGGCTTTGAAGTACTTTGGGCCTCTCTGCCTTCACTCACATGCTCCCATCCCGAGCCCAAACTTCGGTTTAATCAAAAGAGCTGTGTTCTGTTAAATAATTTGTATTCCATTTTATATATTTTGCACATCTCAGGGGACCTTAATGAGCATATGAAAAGGGGGGGTGCCATCAAATAGAGAAGACAAATGGAGGAGCTGAATGGGGACCAACCAGGATAAAAATACCAAATTAGTGCTTCTCTGATGTTGTGGAGTGCAAGTTCAGGAGGCATAAATTGAAAGTTAATCTGGACTAACAATGATCTGAACACCAGCTGTTCCCAAGTCTCCCTTTCTCAGAGCCCAACCAGCGGTTCGAAGATGTAAATTTAAATTCTATCGCAATCGCCATGGGGGGAAAAATTTGTTGGACGAAAAGGAAAGCATTGTGCGTTTTGTTTGTTTGTTTGTTTTTTTAGGTTGGCACAGCTTTGTAAAATCCTACCCAGGATAAAAACCACTTATCGCCACCAAGTGTACTTGAAAATAAAGTTTTTAACTTAAATTATAGGCATATAGCTCACAATACAAGAGTGAACCTATTTTGAAGTCTCGCCATTTATAACACGGGCACTATTTGGAGCTTGATTAAAAGCCAACAACAAGCTATCATGACTTTGCCAGTTCATTTTGGGATCTCAAAGTGCTTCCAAAGCATTCAGATTGACAAACAATTAACAAAGCAGATCCTACTTGTAATACCCATACTTGAAATGGACAGACAGAAGGGGGGAACCTCAGATTACCCAGAAATTCCGTGGCAGCTACCAGTGATCTGTTTTCTATCTGTTTGATAGACCATCATGAGAAATCACTAAATACAATGCTATTTTTCTGATGTGTGCTAATAAAGTCGAAGAAAACAAATACAACTGTACACTTTTGTCCATTTTCATTCAAAAAGTTCAGGGTGTTTGGAATTTTACAAAACCCACCCAAATGCCGTTGCGGTCAGAGGTAGATCCTAGACATACACCCTTGTTTACAGTTTCCTATTGGGCTTCTGTAATTCCTGGGCTAAAATACCATCCTTCAGGAGCATGACTCTTCCCAAGAGTGGAAGGTGCTGAAACAGAAATTGTAATTAAAAACTTTATCAAGTACTCTTCACTGTGCTGCTTTAGCACACTAGAAATTCAATACAATATATTGAGTCCCACCTGGAAGAATCCGGATTTCCGAGGGAGCCGATCTAGTTCTCAGCGTGTTCTCAAACTAGGAGATACCAGATCCTTGCTGAGGACCTTCTCCATTGCCACAGGCCAGCTACAGAACCAGCCGGCACAGGCTGTCAGGCGACAGCAGACCCCCAAGCAGAAGTGATCCCATCCTCTCCTTTCCCCCAGCCCACCTCCCTCCCCCCACCATCCTGCCCGTTCTCTTCTGTGAGCAGCCAGGCTTCTGCACATGTTCAGGGCTTGAGGACGCTAGAACACAGGAAGAACGAATGCGAAAGCGTGGAAAACATTGTTTTGCTTGGGGTTAGTAAAATACAGGCAGGAAGGAGATTACTATCGGTCTGATCTTTGCCAAGTTAGATAAAAGAATCAGCTGTCACTCCGTCATTCTCCCAGGAGGTTTTACAGTATTAAGGATACATCCAATATTTTCCCACAGATTTTTATTTAGGAGACATTTCATAAATTATATATACAAAAAAAAATCATGATGAAATTTCCTGGCGCGTTTGAAATAGGCGTTGGCATCTCCCTGATTGAGTTAATCTCTGCGTCTTTTGCAGCAACATCCCAGAGAGATTCCTCCAGCGATTGCTCCCCTAACACATAATCCTGTGTTTTTACAGTTGTTCTATGACTTACAGTTGCTGATTGGCAAGGTTGAGGATTCTACAAGGCTCAAGGGGGACTAAACCTTCTTATGATTATATATTATCAGTTATAGGGCTTTAATTGCTCATTGTTGGCTTCAAATGCGAACACACACACACACACACACACACACACACACACACACTGCCAACAAGGGAAGGGGAGTTTCACAAATGAGGCAGCAAATGTAAGGCTGAGGCTTGGCTGGTCCACGTACAGCTGCCTACCTCCCTGTCCAAAGGCTGACCTTGGCACCCCCGTTCCCTTGCTCCCAACCAAAAGAGGTACCAAATCTGAGATCTGAGAACTCCTCCAGTATCAGTCCTCTGCAGTTATGGGAAATTCATGAAGTACACACTCAGCAGCTCCTTGCCCGCCTTTCCTCCCAGGTCCTTCCTCCCTGCCTCCTTCCCACTCCCCCACCTAGATACCGATCCACCGGCACGGTTTCCACACCGGAAGGGCAAAACAGTGTGTGGTATTGTGCACACATGATGGGTTAGGACTAGAGCTGCCCTTGGGTCACCTTCATGTAAGTATTGACAGCTACAAATTAAGGTCCTTAGAGTAGTTGACATAGATACTACTTTCTAGAAGAGAAATTTCAACATTAAGCTTAAAGGGATCATAATTCTGCAGGTATCTTTCTCTGAGTGACTGAATGTGACTATTGCATTGGGGTAAATGAATTAAGAAGTGCAAGTGGGATTTACTGTATGTTAGAAAGGAGTTTTGCAGCCAAGACTGCCTTGAATAAAATGTGTTTGCACTGAAAAAAAAAAAAAAAACTTTAAATTACTTGGTCTCTGGTTGCTGTAAAGGTCATCCAAGATGGATGTTCTGTTTATATTGTATAGTATTTCATATGAAATAATTACAGTTCATGAAATGTCTTCCCTAATGTTACTGATTTATGACAGCACATTTGTAACATGGTTTTTATCGTGTCGGTGTGCCATATTGTAAATGATGATGGCTTGTCATGCTTAGTATAATAACTTAAAAGGAAAAAAAGCACAGGGATTTTTGTAAGTCTATATTTGAAAGTCCCTCCATAAGGTAATATTGTGTTCATGTTGTTTATGTAGTGTTGTGTGAAATATCCATTTTGGATTGTGTTACTTTTTAAGATATTAAATAACATTTGGTTATATGTGTAAGTGGATTTTTTTTGGTACTTGAGCAAAAATACTTTAGGTGAGACCAATTCATTTCTTTCCTCAATTAATAGGAGTTTGTAACAAATTTTTTATTGCACAATCTTTGTTATTAGAGCTTTTGAATTAAAATAACTGAAAAGGGAAATATCTGATCAGAATCTTTTTCCGGGAATATTGAAAAACCACAGTTTTTTGGTTAGCTATTCAAATTTCAAAGAGTCAGGCTTAGGGACGATACCCAGAATTGTGTTTTCTGTGAAATCAGAAAGCAGTGGGGTTGGTCTGTTTTGTTAGCCCTCAAATCACAACTTCTATCCCCAAATAAATGTGATCCCCTTTCCAGTGAACCCCTAGGGGTTAGCCACATATTCTCAAGTTGGGAATTCCTCCATGTTTCGCTGCCTTCAGAATCTATCAGATACTCTCTTGGCTGTCCTTCCTAGTGGCAAATCTTTGTATTTGGAGAATGGACTCCCTTTTTTCAAACCAAAAGTAATCTGCCATCAAGCAAACGATGAAGCTAGGAAACAGCATGATTAGTCAAAAACAATAGGAAGCTATAAGGTTGAGCCTGATTTTCTTGGAAAGGCAATACCCAAAACGGACCTCCGATGACAGTGTCATTTGGATAAGCGTGGAGAACCCAAGGTGACCACTTTGAAGGACAAATCTGATTTTAGTTGTGTACGTTTGTCTATAGATACCTTAAACTGTCTCAATTCAGCCACTTCATTTTTCAAGCACAAAGCTCGGGAGAATAAGAATACTGGAAGAATATGTGGGTTTTACACTAGGACCAAAAGCTACTGTGCTAAAAGCAAGGTAACCGTATGTTCCCTTCAGAGCGATCCAGTGAGCCAGACACATGGAGGAAATGTGGTGACTTTAATAAGAAGATGGAAGTCAGGATTCGGACTCCTTTGAGAGAACGGTCACAGTTCATAAAAATCTTTTCTTTCCAAAGGAAATGGTATGGTTTTAACTTATTTTTAAGTGTTTAGAGTGGTGGGATTTTTTTCCTCCATAAAGAAAAGCCAAGCAGAGCACCAAAGAAGGTATTCACCTGACTTTAATAATTTATTTAACTGTGAAATCGTATCCCTACTGTGGGAATACTTGGATTTCATGATATGCCCCCTGTTTGGGCCCGGTGGCTCCAGACTTTTCCTGTAAAGCAAATAGTTAATCATGTAACACATGGAGTAAGTGTGTGTGATGAGTATTCACAGAGCACATTGCACCAGATGGCAGTTTCAAGGAAAATCAAAGCACCTGCCCTCCAGATAGGCTGAGCAGGGTTTTCTGGTGAATCTTCTTAAAAGAACTGCATTAGAAGTGCGATGTTAAGAGTTAGAGGGAGATACCATATGTTCGGTAAGAGAGGTAAGGTCAAAGATGTTGATTTGGAATTCGAGGGACAAAACTGAACTGATGATGTTCAATGACGAGCAAATTCTTTCCTCCTGATGGCCAATGACGAGCGAGGACTCTGGGCTAGTGTCTGTGGGTCAGGTGGAGGGAAGGTCCCGGACTTCCGGCCAACACTGGCCTGTGTAGGTGCCCCTTTAAATGGGTTACTTAGGCAGCCCCCAAATTCCACCCAGCATGTTCCTCCTGGGTCACCCTGCTTCCTGTCTCCCCTGTTTCTCTTCCTTTGTTGTAAAGCTCCACGCATTATTTTTCTTTTCTATTTCCTTGGGTTTATTTCACTTCATTACTCTTTTCTCCATGCTTAACCAAGAATTTTTGTTTGGTTGATTGTAGTTATGCTTTCTTGTCTAATGTTTGGACTCTTTCCTGGTCTCAATTATTTATGTATAAATATATATAATTATTTTTATATATATTTATGTATTGTGTATTGATATATTTACATAATATATATATTATAGATATAAAATGTATGTGTTATAATGTAGGATATCTAATAAGTTATATACATAATCTGTATGTAGCTACAATTGATAGCTAGTATTTTAAATTTCATATTTATATTGCCCTATCCTCCTTGGATCCACAGGCCACTGTCTTCCCTCAATCTCACTTCCACTCAGCTTTGCACTAAGAGCTGTTTGTTCTCCAACACTTGGATGGAAATCTGCCACCAGCTGATTCATCAAAGGTCTGATAAATCACTGGCAACTTCCAGAGATGACAGATAGGTAGATGACAGATAGCTAGATACTGCATGAGACCAAAGATCTCTGTATCGCTATAGTCTACGAATGGCAATGAAACAAAAGGAGATGTCAGGCAAGAGGCTATAGTTTGACTTCTGTGTGACTCCCTTTTAATGATGTGTTGAGAATTTATTATCTTGGGAAATTATCTTTGAACATTTTTATACCTGTGCTTCAAGCCAACATCTGCCATTCTTTATTACCCCCTAGGTTGTGTGTGTGGGGGGGGCGGAAATCCCCCCTGAAAGGCACTTCCTTTAAAGTTAACAACAGCTTCGTGGTTTCTAACATTTCAAATCTCATTCTCAAATATCTTCCACCAGCATAGCATTTCCCCATTTGCCACCCAGCTAGATTGCAAAGGTACCAGCCGTCTGTCTCACCCAGCGTCGCTTCACATAGTTTGTTATTGCTGACAAGACATGCGACAGGTTTACAAATCTTAAATGGATTGGAGATGACAAGGTCTTTTCTTCCCCTTCCTGTGTTATTTGATGGCAGTTCATAAGACATCTGTGCTGAATGTCAAAGGATCGATATTCAGACGTGGAACGTATCAGGGTTTCTAGAGACAGAGTGATGGCCTTGGAAACAGAAGATTCCGTTTCCACCATCAGTGTCCTCCTGTGCTTCCTTCTGTGTCTCTTTAAAAGGGACCGAATTAGGTGGTTTAGGGGTTGCCTGCTGGCCTCATAAGAAGTCAGGCAGATGGGTCTGATAGAGGTTATCTTTTACAATTGACTTTTGTTCTAGCCAATTAATTGGTAGCACGACCAAATGTGTACACATCCCTAAAGATTTTGGCAGTCAGAATATTTCATAGAGTGCTTATTTAAAGCACTTCTGTTGAGTTTTTTTTTTTTTTTTTTTTAAAGATTTATTTATTTATTTATTTGAGAGAGAATGAGAGACAGAGAGCATGAGAGGGAGGAGGGTCAGAGGGAGAAGCAGACTCCCTGCTGAGCAGGGAGCCCGATGTGGGACTCGATCCCGGGACTCCAGGATCATGACCCGAGCCGAAGGCAGTCGCTTAACCAACTGAGCCACCCAGGCGCCCCTTCTGTTGAGTTTTTAAAGCAAAACTTTTAGAATAGTTTTTGAATTACAGAATTATTGTGACAATAGTAGAGAGAGTTCCTGTTTCCCCATCATTAAACATCTTGCATTAGTATGGTACAGTGCTTGCAATTAATGAACCAATATTGATACGTTACTGTTCACTAAAGCAATACTTTATTCAGATTTCCTCGGTTTGTCCCCACCGTCATTTTTCTGTTGCAGGAGCCCCATCCGGGATACCACATTATATTTAACCGCTACGTCTCCTTAGTTTCCTCTGACGGTTTCTTAGACTTTGTTTTTGATGACCTTGACAGTTATGAAGGGGACTGGTCAGGAATTTTGTGTAATGTCCCTCGATTTGGGTATGACCTATGCTTTTCTCATGATCAGGCTGGAGTTATGTGTTACTGGGAGCGGGGATCATAGAGGATACCATTCTCATCATACCATATCGAGAGTAAATATAACTTATACCATTGACGTTAACTTTGATCACCTTGCTTGAGGTAATGTTTGAAAGTTACTCTTTCTTGGCTTACATCCTGTCCTCTTTGGAAGAAAGTCACTATGCTCAGCTCCCACATAAGGAATGAGGAGTGAGGCTCCATCTCTTAGGGCGGGGAATCTAAACAGATTATCTAGACCTCTTCTGTACAGATTTGTCTCTTCTTCCGCATTTATTCAATCATTTATTCTTATCAGTATAGATTTATGGGTATTTATTTTATACTTTGGGTTATAGTCCATTACTACTTGATTTATGTTATTCCTTGAGTTTTTCCAGCATTTGCTATTGATTGCTGTTTCAGTTGGTTCCCATATCCTTTTGACACACCCCCATTATTGCAGGTGATTGTTACTTGTCTTCCTAACTTCCTGGCACTATAAGACGCTCTAAGCTCATTTTATATGTACTGCCCCAGTCTTAGAATCGGCCACTTCTCCAAGGAACATGGTTTCTTTTACTGGCAGTTGGTATTAGAAACCAAGATCTAGTGGTACCAGGCATGCCCACTGCTACCAGAGAGCCAATCTTTTTTTTTTTTTTTTAAGATTTTATTTACTTTTTTGAGATTGAGAGAGAGATAGCACGAGTGGGGGAAGCAGAGGGAGAAGCAGACTTCCAGCTGAGTAAAGAGTCTGATGCGGGACCCAATCCCAGGACCCTGGGATCACGACCTAAGATGAAGGCAGACGCTTAACTGACTGAGTCACCCAGGCGCCCACCGGAGAGCCATTCTTTCTAGGATCTCTCAGGTGACAGAGCCAGGAGACAGAGGTGTGCATGCTAACCTGCGTATATGCATGTCTATCAATATTTCTATCTGCAGTCATCTGTATCTCTGATAAGCTAAATGTGGGTTCATACTGATGTATCCCACTCTAATCCATGACTACGTTGATCATTCTAGCCTGCTTATCTGTAACCTTCCCTACTCCAGCAGTGAGAAACCAGGCACCCAACACTGCCATCTCTTTACTTAATTATTCGATTGCAGTATACATGAATAGCAGTTCATCCATTGCATCTTATAAAACTGATCAGGTAATCATGGATAAACAGGGAAGGGAAAAAAAATGGAAAGGTTTCTCGACTTAGCCTAAGTAGGTGGCATACTTGATGTGACAAGACAGTGAAGATCATAAGCTTATCAATGGACTTAACTGGTCTGATAGGATTGTTCTAAAATTTTTAAGGTTCAGAGGGGGAAAGGCCACTACTGATAACATTTAATGTGTATCTTTCCTTATGTCACATTGTCAGTACTGGTAGGGAAAGGGGTGTGCTGACTTCCTAGTAATAGATCCTACGTTTGATAAGCCCCCACTTCTTCTCTCCGTTCCAGTCTCTGCATATCTAAATTTTAACCACATTTCAAGGTCCAGATCAAATGCCTTCTCTTGCACAAGGGCTTCTCTGAACACCCCTTTCCACTTCCATGCCCTGACAAAAATATGGCTTCTTTTCCCTTTCTTATAGTACAACACTTATCATTCCCAACTCTGTGTTCTTGAGTCCTATCTTAAAGTCAGGACTTCAGACTCCTGCCCAAGACCATGAGCTCAGCTAAACCATTTATGCCATCTTTATGCTATTTACTGGACCTTTGGGGGGTGGGGGGGGGCACACACACACCTGCTCTTGTCATTGTTTCTCAGTGGCCCTTAAGAGCTCTGAAATCTTCAGTAGGCTCCACTGTGCAAGCAATGGGCTCCATGTGATGTTCCCAGCAGGATTTCGAAAACCTTGAGCACTTTGCTCAGGCCTGCTTCTAACCCAGGCAGCCTTCTGGAAATGTGCTCGCTAGCCGAGCTGCTCGGCCTCAGTGTGTCTTCTCTCTCTCAAAAGAAAACCAGCAAGGAAGGGATGGCTTTTGACACGTCAAAAAGTTGTTACGAGATTAAAAGCTGAGTGGGAAGTTTTAGTCCCTTCTTGTGAGCCCACGTGTTGTGGAAGCCTGCGGTGATGGGGGGCGGGGGGGACTGGGTTTCACGCAGCACCTACAAAGATGGAAGAGGAGTTAAAAGAGGTGGTCAAAAGCCACTGAATGTGCCGGGCAGGGAAAGCTGCTGGCTGCGTGAGAAAGGGGCCAACCTCGCTCCGTGAGTGTGTAGAGTCTGTTTGTGTCCCTGTGTCCCCGAGGCTGTGTTTCTGCAGGGCTCCCTGAAGTGGTGGGAGTATTTATGACCATGGCCACAATATGTTTCTTTTTAACCATATCTTAAATCTAAAGACAGCCGACTATTGTTTATGCAAACTTTCCACAGAAGTATAACAAAAAATTTATTTTCTCTGTCTTGATTTTGAGGTTTTTTCCCCCCATCGTAGCCACATGTTTTTCTTTCTGCTTCTTGTCATTTCTTCCCCCAATCTTCTGCTCCTTCCCTTTCTGCATCTGTAAGATTTTGACTGCAGCTAATTTTTCATTTTAATGCTCTCATTTCTCTCCCCACCCCACCCTCTCATACCCTTTTAAAACAAGTCCTGGATTTTGATTTCTTGATAAGCTTTTTCCTATCTTCCTACAACAGTGTGCCTCGATACAGCTAACTCATTTAGTAGCTGTACTGTGGGTAGTTTAAAAGCTCAGCCATGGAATTCTACTGACAAACTACTTGCTATTACTTCCAAATACTCAGGTTAGCTGGAAAAAAAATTAAATAAAAAAATGAGTCGTGCACCAAAAATCTCCCGAGCTGTAGCTGACCTGCCTTGTCGGGGATGGGATCTTCAACAGGAGTGTCTGGAGCGATGGTTTTCTCTGTGGCACCAGGGTGCAGAAGCTGGGATTGGAGTCCTGTCCTGGGGCGTGGTTTGGCTCAGGGTGAACTGAATGACTGCAAAGTCAAGTTCCCACTGGGAGACATGGTGTTACACAGTATCCTCCAAATCCGAACTTGAAAGTCTTGCCTCTATGAATATACACCTCTTAATTTTAGTTTTTTTGTGTGTTCCAATTATTCTACAAGAAGCACATACTGTTTTAAAGTCAGAACATTGTTTCTTAAAAAATAAAATGTTTAAGAATACAATGAACAGAAGAAAGTTCGTGCACGGAGACTTAGGCGCATCCTCTGTGTTACGACGTCCTTTCTGGCCTCTTCGCCTCTGCTGGGGGCTAGACTCTGGAGCCTGCAGATTTCTCTTGAGTATAGAAAGGCTTGATGGGGCGCCTGGGTGGCTCAGTTGGTTAAGTGACTGCCTTTGGCTCAGGTCATGATCCTGGAGTCCCGGGATTGAGTCCCGCATCAGACTCATCGGGACTGAGTCTGCTTCTCCCTCTGACCCTCCTCCCTCTCATCATTCTCTCTCTCTCAAATAAATAAAATCTTAAAAAAAAAAAAAAAAGAAAATCTTGTTAATTTTTCAAGTTGCAGATCAGTGTGTTTCTTGCTTTCCAGAGCAAAAATGTTCTCCTGGTCTCAATAAAGTACAATCCAAAATTTCTTCATTATAAGGTAGGGTTATGATGGGGAAAAGCCAAGATTAAAGGTAAGGGTTGTCTCTTTCTTTAGGCCCAGAGTAAAAGTCATCATGAAGGGGAAACAAATGAATCCTCCGTAGCCTTTATAAACTGGTGCTTGATTTATTCTCCTTATTCGTTACTGCAGAACTTAAACATTCTCCCCAAATGATTTGTCACAATTAACTCATTCTTCTCAGAATCTAAGTGGAATCTTCAGATAGTTCTTACTATACCTGGAAATCTAGTTCTTGTCAATTCATGTAGTGTTTGATTAATCTTTATCATAATTTGTAGTAAATATATCTAAATCAGAGACTTTATTTTTTTTTTAAAGATTTATTTTATTTTAGAGAGAGACAGTGCAAGTGAGCACATGAGCAGGGGAAGGGACAGAGGGAGAGAAACAGACTCCCTGCTGAGCACATAGCCTAGGCCCAGGGGCTCAATCTCAGGAACCTGAGATCATGACTTGAGCTGAAACCAAGAGTCAGACGCTCAACCGACTGAGCCATCCAGGTGCCCCTAAATCATAGACTTTAAAAAATATTACCCCCCAAAAGGTAGTCCATTAAAGGGGATGCATTTTCAAAATTTAGGGCCCATTGTCATAGACTATTTTTGTTTTGCTGTTAAAGACTAGGTTTTTGCAAAGCTAGCTAAATCAATGAGGTTTAAATTTAATAGTATCCTGAATACTGTTTCTCTAAATTCAAATATTAATAATATAGCATTTGAGGAAGGAACCTAAGTCAGAGGAAAGGTTAAACAAAAATATACCTGCATGTACTGTAATATCATTTGAATGTTAATTTTGGTATAATAGGTATTCTGAGCAGCAAATGTTCAGTGCTTTCATCTTGGCTGCAAGGCATCTTGGTGTGTTCCCTGGGAGCACAAAGTGAAAGACATGATCATTGTCTTCTAGGGGGTTCAGAAGGGAAGGTCACCCCTACACCTGGAAAAGTAACAATGCAACCCGGTTGCAAAATGCTCAAGATAGCATGGGAAAGTACACCCTCCTGGAGCAGCTCCAGGTTCCAGAACTATCCCACCTGCTCACCAACTGTGGGATTTGGCAACTAGCTTCACTCATCTGACCTCTGAGGTTCAGCGCTATGGTCTGTTAGAAAAATGGGGCTAGATTCTGCCTTCCCTCCCTCACAATGGCGTCTGTGAGGATTACGATTGCAGGAGACCCATGCAAACCACACACGCTAGGTAAGGTACAAAACCAGCGCTGTGCTATTGGGCAGGCTCAGGGCAGATGGCACATGATTGTGGTACTATTCAGGCAGATGGATTCTTACAGACACTTAGGATTTAAGCTGGACCTTTCAAGAATGTAAGGACGGAGCGACCTGAAGAGTATTCCCGGCATATGTTAGAAGCAGGAGTGGCAAAGATATATTTGCAAGACAGAGAGTATGTCTCATTAATCTTCCTTTAGACTGAACATCATAAATGCTGTGAGTGCATGTGGGGGAAGGGGGCCTGACATTACATATACATCTTTCTAACCTGATTTTGCTACAGAACATTAAAACCAATCATGGGAAGGTGCCGCACTGGAAGTCTGTCGCGTGTTCGTCTTTATGCCTGTCTCTGCACACGGAGCCACCGTATATCCTTGCTTCCAATTATTGTCTTAAGTCTAACTTTGAATAGTAAGCCCTCTTAGCCCATGCCCTTCCAGTCATTTGAACACTCCTGTGTTCTGTGCTTTTCTTCCCTTTCCCACGTACATATCGTGGGCCCGCAGCTGGATCACAAGGGTCCTGAAGGTGGGAAGGCTTTGCGCTCATGCCACCTCACAGAGCCTGGCCGGGAGGTCTGCTCCTTATTGGTGTAATGCTGTGATGCCCACAGACCCTTCTTCCTTCTTAATGTTCCTGCACTCACTGCTTCTGACACTCACACCCACCTGCAGTTCCGCTGGTAGACTTTAAAGTATCCTCTGCAAAGTCACTCAGGTAGAGAAAAAGCTAAATGGATTTTTAAGGCTTCTGAAAAACCTATGATTTTGTGCTGAGTTACCATATCAGAGTCACTAATGTCAAGATGCCCTGATCTTCCTGTATTTTATGTTTGATTTGAAATGGCTAAATACTAAATTCAACTCTGAACCCAAAATACAAGTCTGAGTCTATTACTCCCCTGCTTAAATCCTTTCATTGGTCAAAATTAGGTCAATGAGATCCAACTCTTTACTATGGCTTGTGAGGTGCCTCTTGATCTGGTCCCCACCTTTACCTCCCATCCCTGCCTTCCAGTGCCTGAACCTTTCCCTGGGCTCCTTGCAGCCCCCAGATCATTTCAAAGCCTGGCAGATCGAATGGAGCATTCTCTCCTGCCCCCGCTGCCCCATCCTAGCACCCATTCACCACTATTCAATCTTCAGGTTTCACTGACCTGGATCGCAAGAATTTTCCCTGGCTTGCAGAGCCTGGAGAAGGCCTGACACTTCCTGCTTAGAGGTGGGGCTGTCTCTTGTCACTGGTCAGGTTCCCTGGGATGCAAACTCAGATGAAGATTTGTATTGGAGGGAATGCTCATGGGATCAGTCCCCCTGAGAAGAGAAGAGGAAGAAACAAGCCTGGCCAAGGAGACGTTGGGCTCTGTCAATCCTCTTCAGCTAAAGACCACCAGGAACAATACCTGGGGTTCCACAGATCGAGTCTATGACTCGCTGCAGAGTGTGAGATGCACACCGTGGAGAACCACGGGCCTCTCAGTATGAGTGTTAGAAAGACGCCAGTAGATAGCATTTGGACTTCGGTTAGGAGAGTTGGGAGAAGACCTAAGGTTCCCTCTAGATTGCACGCTGCTAGAGCAATCTAGAAAACAAAATGGCAGCATGTCTATGATGCATCTCCATAAATCTTACCCCTAGTGGGGAAGGGTAGAATGAGGATATGGCTGTAACGGTGAAGAAGTAGCAGCCGCTCATTCTGGCCAAGAAGGGGTGAGGGGAGAATTTGTTATTGTCCGAGTGGCACAGTGACCTTGTCTTTATGCTTAAATGAAACTGTGAAGAGGGCTTGCTTCATCTCGTTTTATTATGATCTCAGAGTAGCTTCATCATTTGTGTGGTATTCTGTGAAGTTGTTTATGTCCCTCAGGAGAATAACGTGGCCCAGCTGTGAGTGCCAGTCTGGCTTCCGATTATGAGGGCCTAGTCTTTTCTCCTTTCTCCTGTGATGCAAGCTCAGCAGGTTCCTCAGCGGCTCCCCAGAGGAAGCTCCCAACCCAGGTGACTGCAGAGTGCTCTGGTCTCCTGATGGGGCTAGGGCAGCAGGCCTTTACGCTCCCACCATCTGTCGGTCACTGGAGGCAGGCTGCCCCGAGAAAGAAGGGCAGCCGGCATTGGTGTGGTCTTTTCAGCTGAGGCAATTCTGGACGAGAGCCCATCTGTGGCCTGAGTGATGGCACCCCCTGGCAGCAGAGGCCCTGGTTTGCAGGGTGGGCGGGGGGCGAACCAGAGCAGCCACTCCGCCTTTGGCTTCCCTCTCCTCTCTGTGTGAACACAAGCTCTGGGATGACCAGGACGGAGGCTCTCTGGGTCTTCCTTGTAGCTGCAAATCCTTCTGCAGCGCCTGGCCCATATGAAGCTCTCCATAAATATTTGCCACATAAATTAATGAGCTGAACATCATGAGATCTTGGTTTTCCATTTGACTGAATGTTCTACTCCTAGTCTTTGCATATAACCTTTTCTTTCCAATTGACAACTTAATTCCTGTGGACTATTAGTCACCATCTAGCTTATCTAGAGCAATAGTTCTCATCAGTGAATGGGTGGTATGAATTAGTTACCAGAGAAGCTTTTTTGAAGTATCTCTGCTTGGCCCCCAAGGAGACCCTATTCTGTCAGGATTTTGATTCAGTTAAGTCTAGAGTGGTGCTCAGCTACGGGTATTTTGAAAAAACTCCCTAATATTGAGTCTGTTTCCATCACTACCTGCCCTTTCCCCTCCAAAAAGAAGTAGCTTCAAGTTTGGTGGTGATTTCTTAAATTGGCCTTCAGGAATCAGGGAACATTATTTTTTTCACTTTTCCCCCCTCAGACATTGTTCTAAAAAGCCAAAAGCGAAGTTATGTCATGGCCAAGCTGAAGAGCATTCTACTGAGACATCCTCTACAACAACTAACATTTTCCAAGCACATGAAATCTTTTTAAAAAAATTCCTTCTTACAATTACAAGACTCCTATTTAAACTGAAAGCCTCATCCCTGGGTCTTCCAATGACTCTCTGGAGATGGAAAGATTTCCAGTACATATGAATAACATGTTAGCCTCTCCACCAACACAGACCCCTAGAGCCACTGCTTCTGGATTCAAAGCCGCATTCACCTCTGTAAATATGATTCTTTAGAAGCCATACCCAAGCCTGCCCTGTGGCAACATGGGAAGCAGGTGAATTTGTCTTGGGCCTCTTTTCCGTTTCCTGTCCATCAGTTTGTCTTACAGCTTTGTCTCTCATACTCAGGAGGAGAGCCAATGCCGATCTAGAAAACTTCTCCTTCCCAAAGAGATTTACATTATAAAAGACTAAACAATGGGAGGATGCTGGTGATCATGACCTTCTATATAATCTCACAATAGCCTGCTTATGTGTCTGCCTGCCCCATCTGTCTGTAAGGAGCTTCCTGCTGGAAGGGTGTGGAAGAGGGTGGGAGGACTGTGTCTTTGTCCTCTTCGCATTTCTGTGCCCACGCAGACAGGGATGTTTATGAATGAATGAATGCATGCATGAACGAATGAATGCATGCATGAGCAACTGAATGCCTGCGCAGGGGTTGTAGGAGGAATGTAAGCATTGGGTTGACCTTGACAAAGTCTTAGATGCATCCTAGTCACCTGGCACATATTTGTTGTTTTGTTTCAAACTTGAAATAGCTAAATGAAGAGCCTTTGAAACAGAGGTCCATTCTTTCAAGAAGCTTCTAAGCAGAATCTTGCAGCTGTGGTACTGATACATCATTGTGGGGCATTGTTCTCAGTAATTTTTAAAACAAAATGACTGAGGGCGCCTGGGTGGCTCAGTTGGTTGAGCTACTGCCTTCGGCTCAGGTCATGATCCTGGAGTCCCTGGATTGAGTCCCACATCAGGCTCCCTGCTCGGCGGGGAGTCTGCTTCTCCCTCTGACCCTCCCCCCTCTCATGTGCTCTCTCTCTCTCTCATTCTCTCTCTCAAATAAATAAAATCTTTAAAAAATAATAAAAAAAATAATAAAACAAAATGACTGAAGTTTGAAAAGTATTTGAGATAGAACACATTTGTATCTTTAAAAGATAACTTGAGTAAAATCTGGATTAGGCTTATAACACAAATCTATCCTGAACCACCTCTAGCTTTGCTTTGAACTGCTGACCCGTGTACCACCTTGGCGCTGCCCCTGCGTGCCCGAGAGGTCCCAACAACACGCGTAGGCACTCACTGTCCACGCAGCTCAGGTGCGGTGGTACACTAACTAGGGAGCGGTTCATGGGTGGGGGATAAACACTTGGAATGTCTGGTCTGTTTTTTATGCCTCACTGATACTAACATTTATGATCATTTTTTGATTAAAGACTAATATATGTTTATTATCCTAGGAAAATTACAGGAAAGCAGAAAAGAAACAAAGAAGAACTAAGTATCATCACATCACCCAAAGATGATCACAAGTATTATTTTGAAAGGCCGCATGTCCTTTTAACATTTTATATATATATTTGAGCAAAATTGGGACCATACAGTCCAAACTCCTTTGTAAGTTGCTTTTTTCTCATAGTGATCACGAACGTTTGTCATGACTTCACATTTTCTTCTGCCACGTTGCTCCAAATGGCTGCACAATAGTTCTTTCCTTGAATCATTTTCCTTCTGTTCCTCATTGTCGGACGTTTCTTTAAACACTTTCCTGATGTTGAATTTTTAGGCTGCAGCAAACATCCATGAAGAAATCTGAATGTTTCCTGGAATTAGAATTCCTAGGTCAAAAGCTATATGCACGCATAAGGCTTTTAAAATGCATTGTCAAATTTCCCTTCACTATTTGCCACGTCCACTTACGCTCCTGCTGGTAGTCATCCTAAAATTTATTTATTTATTTTTTTTTTTAAAGATTTTATTTATTTATTTGAGAGAGAGAGAATGAGAGACAGAGAGCACGAGAGGGAAGAGGGCAGAGGGAGAAGCAGACCCCCTGCTGAGCAGGGAGCCCGATGTGGGACTCGATCCCGGGACTCCAGGATCATGACCTGAGCCTTCGGCTCAGG